>NW_022196915.1:60602701-60665151 GCF_008632895.1 Mastomys coucha
GAGAGAGAGAGAGAGAGAGAGAGAGAGATCTGTCTATTTAAAAGGCTCATTATTTGTCTATGTGGATCTACCAATCTTTCTATATTTTTTGTATGAAAGACTGTTTCAATACTGAAACACTTGAGTGCTTTTTCAAATTAAATATTATATGCCTTTTCAGCACCAACTATTCAGCTCCATTGATGTATTGTTTTCAGCAGAACATTTAATTATTGATTACAATGTCTTGGTGGATTTTTAAAATCAGATAGTATCTCATATAGATTTGTGCTCCTTTAAAAATATCTTGTCTATTTTGGGTTATTTGCATTAATATTAACTTTGAAAGCAATGTTTCAATTTTGTTAGAAAGCTGCAGAATTTATGGACCAAATTGAAGAAAATGGACATCTTTTTTTTTCTCTTATTCAAACTTTTTTTCTAAAAAAAAATTATTTATTTATTTATTTATTTATTTTCCATATTTTATTCCCTCCTGGTCCACCCTCTAACTGTTCCACATACCATACCTCTGTCCCAGCCCACTGTCTCCACGAGGATGTCCCCGCCTCATCCCACCAGACCTCTAAACTCCCTGGGGCCTCCAGTCTCTTGAGGGTTTGGTGCATCTTTGACTGAACCCAGACCTGGTAGACCTCTGCTGTATATGTTGTATGTGTGTTCGAGGCCTCCTATCAGCTGGTGTATGCTACCTGGTTGGTGTTCCAGTGTTTGAGGGATCTTGGGGGGAGATGTCTAGGTTAATTGAGACATCTGGTCCTCCTACAGGGTCACCCTCTCCCTCAGCTTCTTCCAGCTTTCCCCTAATTCAACCACAGGAGCCAGCAGTTTCTGTCCATTGACTGGGTGCAAATATCTGCATCTGACTCTTTCAGCTGCTTGTTGGGTCTTGAGGGCAGTCATGATAGGTCCCTTTTTGTGAGTGCTCCAATTGCCTCAGTAATAGAGTCAGGACTTGGGACCTCCCCTTGAGCTGGATCCCACTTTGGGCCTGTCACTGGACCTTCTTTTCCTCAGGCTCCTCTCCATTTCCATCCCTGCAGTTATTTCAGAAAGGAACAATTATTGGTCAGAGTTTTGACTATGAGATGGTGTCTTAGTCAGGGTTTCTATTCCTGCACAAACATTATGACCAAGAAGCAAGTTGGGGAGGAAAGGGTTTATTCAGCTTACTTCCACATGGCTGTTCATCACCAGAGGAAGTCAGGACTGGAACTCAAGCAGGTCAGGAAGCAGGAGCTGATGCAGAGGCCATGGAGGGATGTTCCTTACTGGCTTGCTTCTCTGGCTTGCTCAGCCTGCTCTCTTATAGAACCCAAGACTTCCAGCCCAGGGATGGCACCACCCACAAGGGGCCCTACCCCCTTGATCACTAATTGAAAAAATGCCCCACAGCTGGGTCTCATGGAGGCACTTCCCCAACTGAACTCTTCTCTGTGATAGCTCCAGCCTGTGTCAAGTTGGCACACAAAACCAGCCAGTACAGATGGCAACCCCTTCCCTCACTTGATGCCCTGTCTCTTTGATGGAGGTGGGCTCTATAAGTTCCCTCTCCCTACTAAAATGTTCGTTTTCTGAATCTCTGTGGAATATCTTCAAATAAAGACATTATTTGTATTTTTGAGATTTTTTTCTTCCTTCTCTGATTCAGATCTTTTCTTCTTCTCACATGGCCCCCTTTCAATTTTCATTTTACACACAAGTACATGCACACACACACGCACGCACACACACACACACACACACACACACATGCACACACGCGTGCACGCACATATCTAAGTACCACAGGTGAGAGAAAGCACATCACATTTGCTTTCCTGAGTCTACTTTATTTTCTTTAAAACAGTACTATCCAGTTTAATCCACCTTGCAACTGTTATGATTTTATCCGTGTTCCCGACTGACTAAAACTCCATTGTGGACATGTTCTCTCTCTTCCTTATCCATTCTATGTTATTAGATGTCTAGGCTGCTTCCATGTCTAGCTACTGCAAACTCAGCATTAATAGCATGAGTGTGCAGATGCCCCTGCGCTGGTTTGACTTAAAATCTGCTATAAATACCCAAAAGTCACAGAGCTAGCTCACATGATTCTTCCATCCTTCTACCCTGTGTTCTGTGAAATCATCACAGTGGTTTGCAGAGCAGTTGCACAGGTTTGCCTCTCTACCAGCAACACATAAGGGTTCCTTTGTTCCCACATCCTCCTCATTTAGTATCACTTGCTTTCATGGCGAGAGCCGTTCTAAAATGAGAATTTAAAATGAGTTTTAAACTGTATTTCTCTGAGGGCCATGATATTGAACATTTTTGAAATATTTATTGTCCACCCATGTTTTTTTCTCTTTTTAAGAACTGTCTATGAAGATCATTAGTTGATTAGAACATTTGATTGTTTGGTGTTTAAATTTTTGTGGTTGTAATATATACGAGCTCCCTGTCCGATTTCCTCCAATTCTGTGTATTCTGTCTCCACTCTGATGATTTTCCCTTAGCTTTTGTAGAGCATTTAATTCTATTTTTTACTGATTCTTGGTGTGCCTTCCTGTACCACAGGAGTCTTTTTTGTGTTTTCTGCTACAGCCTGTGTCTGATGTAGCTTCTTTCATTGTTTTCTTCCAACAATTCCAAACTTTCCAGCCTTTACTCCATTTTTTTAAATTGACTTTTGTACAAATGGGAGGGATAGATTTAGGTTTTTTTTTTCTGACATGTGGGTATCCAGTGTTTTTTTTTTTTTTTAAAGAATATCTGTTAAAGATCTGTTGTGCTACTTTACTGTCAAAAATTCAGTTGACATAAGTGGATGGAATAATTTCTGAGGTCTCTCTTCTATTCTTTCGGCTTTACATGTCTATTTGGTCACTCATAGCATAATGTTTATGCTACTAGTATAATCTACTATAACTTATGGTCAGACAGTCTGGTATATATAGCGAAGTTTTTCTGCCTAGGATTGCTTTAGTTATTTGGGCTCTTGTGTGTTTAAAAATTAATTTCAACATTTTTTTCTAGTTCTATAAAGAATGTTATTAGGATTTTGGTGGCAATTGTTCAGAATCTGTAGGCTGTTTCAGTCATATAACTATTTCTATGATGGTAATTCTGCTGATCCATGGAGCATGGCAGATTTTTCTGGTGTTGTGTTAAATTTTTTTCTTTAATGTCTTAAAGTTTTCATTGTAGGAATATTTTTTTCTCCTTAGTTATGCTTATTTCTAGATACATTTTGATGCTATTGTGAGTGGGGAAATTATCCTAATTTCTTTCTCATCAAATCTGTTACTGGTGTATACAAAGGAGAATGCTATTTTTATATTAATTTTGTGAGCTGATGCTTTGCTAAAAGTGTTTTGTTTTTTTTTTTTTTTCAGCTCTAAAGCATTTTTTTCCTGGAATCTTCAGACTCTTTCAGGATCATATCATCTGTCTCTTTCTTTACTATTATCTCTTAAAGAAAAACAAAACAAAACAAAACAAAACTTGTCCTGACATTGTTTTGCTCTCACTAAGACCCTGAGCACAGTTTCATAAAACTAAAGAAGTTATGTGCCTTTATTTGATTCTAAAAGGCATGTTCTGAGTTTCTTATTTAATACAGTGTTTGCTGCGGGTTTGTCATAGGAGGCCTTTGCTATGTTGAGGTGTGTTCTTTATTTTTATGATTTCTTCCCAGGTTTTATCAGGTGAAACCTTGATAAATTCCTTTTCTGCACCTACCCTTAAGTCCATGCATACTGTATTACACTTATTGGTGTGTGAATGTTAAACCAAACTTGCATCCTTGTGATGATGCCAACTTGATCAGGATGTTTATAATGTATGATCTTCTTAATGTGTTATTGCATTTAGTTTACAAGTATTTTGCTAGATGTTTTGTGCTTATGTTCCCTCAGGAAAATTTGTCTTCTACCTTGTATTTTCGTTTTACTTTTACCTATTTTCAGTGCTGTGTTTTTTCTACCTTTGTGGAAAGCCTTTAAGGGCTTTCAGAATTATCCGTGTAATCTTTTCCCTAAAAAATGGTTGAAATTCAATAGTGAATCTGCCATGCCCATAGCTTTTCTTTGTAGAGAGAATCTTGTTTCCTACTTTAGGTGTTTTTACATGGTCTAGAGTTTCTTATTTTAATGTTTTAGTATTTAGGAATTCACACATTGCCTCCCAATTGTTTTTGTTTTGTTTTGTTTTGTTTTGTTTTAGTATTTTAAATATGTTTTCAAAATATTCTCTAATATTCTTCCTGATTTCATTGGAGTCTATGGTAACATCTCTTTTATTAACACTTTTATTAATTCGAATCTTTTCTCTTTTTTGGTTAATTTTACTAAGGAGTTGTCAGTCTTGTTTTGAGAGGACTGACTCTAGTTGACTGTGTGTGTGTTTTGTCTCCATTTCATTAATATCATCCCTAATCCTGATCGTTTCTTTGTGTCTCCTGTGTTTATATTTGGATTCGTCTTGTTTTTTTTTAACAATATTAAAATTCTAGTTTGATAATAGGAAGATATTCAAGCATTCTATTATATATTATGGTTACTATATCTAGTAACAATATGATATGTACTTTAAAATTGCTTTTTAAAAAGCAAGCAAAAAGAATGTTTTGGCTTATTTAAAGAAAAAAATAAGTACATGTGGTACAATATTAGGTTAATTATTTGAAATCTTTCTAATTTTTTAATGCAAGTACTTCCAGCTATAAACTTTTCACTTTTGTTTATGTTCCCCAGTACTTATCAGATGGAAAATCTGACTGAAACAACAGATATGCAAACTTGATAACAGTCTTGGTGTTAATTGTAGTAGAAGACACTTGAGAACTTGACTTGTGTCCATAATAAGGTTTGCAGACAGGACACTAGGGGACCTCACTGTTGGGCATTTTCTTCTAAATTGCTGGTTTACTCATGCCTACAGGGGAAGGTCTTTGGTTAAGTTTCTTGTCTTTCATGTTGGGGCTCACTCAAAGAGTGGTGAGAGCATTTCTTTGGCAAAACATTAATGGCAAGACACAAATAGAAAACCTTAGCTTTAGGTTTTTCTACCATATTGTACCACACTTGTGCCTACATCTACCCAGCCTCAACTGCTCCAGCCGACCCTCGATCCATTGTATATCTAGCCTCATCCTGTCATGTTTCCATAACTTAGTCTGATGTATTTTTTGAGACTACTGGAGCAGCCATTTAATTATTTTCTGGGTGAATTCAAGGGTGTTGTGGCATCCCACAACCCCTAGGAATCTTCTAGCACTGGAAGTTCATATGTTATAGAGGCTGCAGAAAACAGAATATGGGAATCTAGGTTCCAATAGAGATGTTCCATCACAGTCCTGGAAGAAAATTGTCCCTAAATATTTTTGAATGCCTAGGCTGAACACAGCTCAAGTAGGTTCTTCTGAAGTTGTCATTAGAGCATCAGCTAATGCTTGGTCTTCATAGGCAGGCTGGATGGTGGAAAGATCTCTGCCTAAGTCTCACCAGGTGTTTGTAGAGTTCACTTGTTTAGAGTATAGATCTGATGTCTCTGTTTTCTTTGTTTCTAGTCAGAACTAGTCTCAGCCACTGAAGCACCCCATAGTTCTTTACCATTCAGTCCTTCATATCACTGCATTGTCCTTGAAGATCCCATCAGAAGAATTTTTTAATTGATAAGTAAAACATTACATATTTATAACAAGTTATAGGCTATTTTAATATTTCTATGTTATGAGATGGCTATATGGAATTATTTGGTATATATTACCTCATGTACTTATTTTTTTCTTTAAATAAGCCAAAACATTCTTTCTGCTTGCTTTTTAAAAAGCAATTTTAAAGTACATATCATATTGTTACTAGATATAGTAACCATAATATATAATAGAATGCTTGAATATCTTCCTATTATCAAACTAGAATTTTAAGGTATTTGATCAATTCCACCAAATCTCTCTACTCTTTCCAACTTCCCAAATAACTATTTTGCTCTTTTCTAAAGGTTCATGTCTTGCATATTCTGCACACAAAAAAGTCATATGACCTTTGTCCTTCTAGCAGGACAATGTCATCTAATATGATGTTCTTCTATTTTATCCATCATGAACCAAAGGATAGATTTCCTTCTTTGTTATAGTTAAGTAGTGTGTGCATGTGTCTGTGTGTCTGTGTGTGTATATATGTAAGTATGTTTGTGTGAGAGAGAAATATAGAGAGATAATTACAGAGAGAGAAGTAGAGAGAGAGAAAGAGAGAGAGAGAGAGAGAGAGAGAGAGACTATATGTGTGTGAGAGAGATACTTTCTTGAATTTTGTTTCTTGGAAATGTAAGTTGATTTTATGTATTATACATTATTGTATATTGTATATTATGAAAAATGCTTCAGTTAACACGACAGTTCATTTAACCTATTAATTTATTAATCTCATTTTCTTCATATAAATTCTTTATCCCAAAATTGCTGGTTTTTATGGTAACCTTATTTTTAAGGTTTTGAGGAACTTCTACATTATTTTCTCTTATAGTCCTACAAATCTACTTTCCCAGTAACAGCACAGAAGGGACCTTTTCAGTATTATCTCCCATTCTAATTATTGTTCATCTTTGTAATGGTGGCAATTCCACAACTGTAGGCTAATATCTCACTGCACTTTTAATGTGCACTTCTCTGATGATTAGTGATGACCAAGACGACACTTAGAGAGAATTTAATTGGGTCTGGATTACAGTTTCAAAGATTTAGTCCATTATCAGCATTCTGGGAAGCATGGCACACAAGCAGACATGGTTCTAGAAGAGTGGCTAAGAGATCTACATACAGATCTATAGGCAGCAGGAAGCCACTGAGCCTAGCTTAGGCTTTTTAAACCTCAAAGTCTACCTTCAATAATGATCTTCTTCCACCAAAGCCACACTACTCCAACAAAGGCCACGCCTCCTAATCCTTCTCAAGCAGTGTCAAACCATGATGACTAAGCCTTCAAATATATGATCCTATGAGGGCCATTCTAAATCAAACCACTACATTGATACAGATTAGTTTTCATATACTTGGCCGTTTGTATATCTTCCTCTGAGAAATACCTGTATAGGCTCTTGCTCTTTTTTTTAATTGGCTTGTTACTTTTCTTGCTATTGAATTCTTCATATATTTTATATGTTATCACCTTATATGTATGTGGATCACATATAGCTCTTTCCATTACATAGATTATTTTTCATTCTGTTGTTTACTTGGATTTATAGAAGCTTTTGAATTTACAATCCTAGCATTTTCCTAATTTTGATTCTGTTGCTAGTATTGCAACAAATCAATGTCCAGAGATCCAGGCTTCAAAATCTCAAGCCTTATGTTTAAGTCTGTAATATATCTTGAATTGATTTTGAATATTCAAGTACAGAAGTTCATGTCTCTTCAAGTGACAATGAAAGAGATTATATTTTCTCACTGTGTGTTTAGAAACCTTGGCCAAAAGTCAATTCACCTCAATATCATTGATTTATTTCTAGGCTCTCAACTGTGCTTCATTGGTTCATAAACTGTGGGTCAAGATGGCATGCAGTAGCCCAAGTAAATGAATTCACAAGTATTGGCAACAGTAAAAGGTGTCTGATCACAGAACCACCATACATTAATTCAAAATCAAATACATGATGAATCTGAGGTGCTTGGGCAGTGACCTCTCAGCAGTCTTGGGTCTGAATACACAAGAATAACATTTGCACTGTTTATGCAACAAGCCATGTGGTGCCAGTGAATGCTGCTGAGATCCTCTGCTGGGATTTGAGACTATTCATGTTATAAAGTGCAGTATTTTTACTGACTAAAGTAGGTGTTCTTATGAAAACATGATGGTTTCATTATGCAAAACAGATACTTTCAATATCTTCCTCCCATCCTTCCAAAACATGTAAGCTTCAATCTATTCATATGAATTAAGTCTTCTTGATTTTCTTAAGACTTCTTTTGTAATCTAATGTGATCTAAATTGAAGAATGATCTGTGTATGTTAGATGAATATTCTGCTGATGCTGAGAGAAATTAATACATAGAGATGTAGGAGTGGGAAGGGGTGAGAAACTGACTGACTGAAAAATAAGCATAGGGCATAGGGAGAACACAGCATAGAAATGGTTAACTGTTGAGAATGTATGACGTGGGAGAAGAAAAAGGAGTGGTAAACAAGGGTCTTTTAAAATGTCTAAGAATTATGTATATGATAAATAACTATGTGGAGAGAACATAATTGATGAAATAAGAAAGTATATCTAATTACTATGGACAAGAGCCAAACTGACATCTTTACTCACTAGCTTGTGTCTTGATAACAAATTGAAATTGATGACTCCTGGACTCATAAAATGAGCAAAAAGGATACCAAGAAGCTTCTGGGTTAAGATGTTGGATTAGAGGAAAGAGAAAGGAGGGAGATTTGATGTTAAGGCAACAATAAAACATCTATGGATGGCTGTTGGATGCAAAATCGAAGAGAAGATTTTAAATTTCAGTAAGGCAAAGAGTTACACAGGGGCAAATCAAATTAAGAAACAACAACAACAACAACAAGACAGATTTGAAGTCTAAGAGATCCACTTACAAAATCCCATCTTCACCTATGACTAAGCAAAACTTAATGTTATTAATCATATATATATATATATATACATATATATATATATATATATATAAACTTTTTGAACTGAACTTCAAGGCAGATGCAGTATCCACATAATACTGGTGAAAAGTTAACTTCTTCCTAGTGTCCAGAAACAAGGGCCCAGTCTGTTTCTCCTCTTTTCAAGAAGACCACACTCTGAGTCACACCAGATTGTTTTGATAAATATTACAGGAGAAATTGAATCTCTTCACCTGAGGAACATGATCTCATATATTTAAAATAAAACAGAAAGCAGAGGTAACAGTGTTGAGTCACTTTCCCAGCCAGGGTCCTAGCAGAAAGAAGATTTTAATGAAGGACTAACAACAGAGGTGTGAGCAAGAGAGAGGCAAATGTTCCATCACCAGAGACAAACAACCCCAGGAAGCCATTACTAAGTCTGAGGCTGGTGGGACAGTGGGAGGAAAGAATATCTGTATAGCCCAGTGGGAACTAAAGCCATGAAGGAAGATTGCCAGTGAGCACTGTTCATACAGAAACCTATAATAAAAAGTCGGCTACAAGTGCAGGGGAAAGTGTTCACAGGCTTTTCTTTTCCTATTCTTTTATCACTAGGCAATAATTCTCTTTTGTGGAATTAAAGAAGGCACAGAGTTCATTTTGCTGATGTCCTTGGCAAGAATGAGCTTTATTGTGCTGAGAGAGAATCTTTCAATAGTTAAAGCACACATGTAATTAGCCATCAAGTACATTCACTATGACAGTGGGCCGGTGATGTGAGACTCACTCCAACGAAGACAGTTGATGGGTCTCATGGTACAAATCTCATTTCCAGGTTTGAGTGACTGAATCCCAAGAAGATAGCTCAGGGAAGGGACTAACTCTACCATGTAATCCAAGCAGGATAGCCACCTATAATACACAAAGGAGTTCTCTCTGCAGGAAACAGGGTTTTACTTGAGACTTATCTATTTTCTCCAAGTGAATGAGGCAGCTTACCTTAACTTCCCTGCTGGCCAGCTTTACTTTGATTTATTCCCAGTATCCATTTCCTAGTGTGATGTGTTCAGGGCAAGAGTGTGACTCTCCAAAACTCTTGTAGACTTTTAGCCTTTATGTCTTCCACAAGTGATGAATACAAAAACACAAGCTGAGGTCCTAATATGAGTGAAGTGCACATGAACAGCCCTATGTGATGTCTTTGTGATCTTGGACATGTTGGGACTCTTCCGGTTCTCACCTTTAAAAATTAATAAGAGAGCTTCTCAGCCTTGGGGTAAGATCAAACGCAAGCCGCTCATGAGCTTTTAGGTTCTTTTAGATAACAATGTTTGATATTGATATTTTTATGGAAAATTAAAAAAAAAACAAGGCTATACTTATTGATTTATATTAAGATGAGAAATAATAGGATTGTATCGTTACATAATACCAAGACAGCAAATGGCTATCACAGTGAATGTGTGTGGTACTTTACTCTTAGCCATCAACATGCAGATACTGTGAGAACAAAGCAGTTGTATTTTCCATTTCCTTTAAGTGTTCTGAGTTGACACTAGTATTACTGGGTTTAGACTACACTGTCATCATACTTATTATCCATTCATAAAAGTTAAGGTATTCAGCTCACTCTGATATTGTTGTATGATATTAAGATATAGATCTGAAAGTAAAGAAGAGTTGGAGTCCACAAAGTAAAAAGTAAAATAGTTGTTTTTATAACCATTAAACTGTTGTACCAGTTGAGATCTCTATCATTTAAAGAGTAAGATCCTGAATCCGATTTTACATAGATGTAAGGCTCTAAGAGGCACAGACCTCTTTTGAGCTGTGTACTCTAAAGCAAGCCACATAACCTCTTCCTTATTACCTGCAATATGAAAATCGGAATCAAAAAATAATATCAGTATTAAATTAGATGTAAAATATGAAGAGAACAGTAAAAAGACAAAAACAAAAACAAATGACTACTGTACTTATTATGGGTACATGAGTTCCAGACTCACAAATGATAAAAAGTTGACCATGATCCTGTGAATCTTTTCTATATAAGCAATATGCCCCAGATAGATGAGGTGACTCACTGGGTAAAGACCTGAGTTCAATTCCTGGAACCTGTATAAAGATGGAAATGGAGACCTGATTCCTCCAAATTGTTATATGACTTGCACACACATATCTACATGTGCACATGCCCTTAAATACAATAATAGCCAGCATGACCCAGTGTTTATTTTATGCATTATTAGAAATTACATGTTGATGGCTGCTAGTATTAATAATGTTTTGTGTCAAAGACTGCAATGCCATTAACAAAGCATCACCACAAAATGAGCTACCTCATTTGATCCCATTCCAGCTTAAATAGCAGAAGAGTTCCTAAAAATGTCATATTCTGAGGTCATTGTCTAGAGGAAGGTTTTCCTCATCAAGAGTAGTAAGTATATCAGCACTTCATTGTTTTGCTTTGTTTGTTTGTTTTTAGTTTCAAATTCTCAAATATGTTTCTAAGTTTTGTTGACCTTAGAAACCAACCATCAATAATGTGGTAAACTAATAAGTTAACCCATCTGGCTTCCTTGGTATTTGTCATTGATATGTGGTAATGTGGAGCTCTAGATTCTCTGTAAGTGTTCAGCTTCTAGTCACAAGGTATTGAAGCAAAACTTTAATTATATTTCAGCTTCCTCCAATCCTATTTTGTTTTGCCCAGAACACAATTTGGGGAAGCAAATTCTGTGTAAATGAGTAAAATAACAGCGAAGAATATAAATTTTCAGGTATAATTAGAAGAAGCTCATTATGCAAGGGAAGTGGTGGGAGTAGCTGCCAGTAAGAGAGCAGCACCAGATGAGCAGGACCTCTGCCCATGGGATCCATTCACATCAACCATGGGGACCAGCACACACTCCTGCTTAGTCTAGCCCATGTGAGTTAATGATCATGTACAGAATTATGGTTCCATGATGCAAATTGATACTGACTGACTGCTTTGTGTGGAACAAGGAAGAGTCATTTTCTCCAGAGAGCTGACTTTCTAACTGGAGGCAAACTACACATGAAATAATATGAGACAGAGCGAAAAAGAACTGAAATTTAATGATGTATCAGATTATTCCAAATAACCTGAATGCCCCATCTCAGGGATTTTACAGTAATCCTTGGGTAATTCTGCATTTTTCAGGTGGGGAAACCAAAGGAGAGAAATTAAGTAAGTGGCTCCAGTTTATTGAGGAGCAAATGTTCAGCTTAGCATTGATTCATATAAAGAACAGACCTCCCACCTACTCCTTAAGTTCTACCTTGAATTAGGACAACCTAAAGGTCAAAGAATTAGTAGAACAGGGAAATTATTTTATTTTTTGTCTTACAGATGACCTGTGTAAGAAAAGATAACCACAGGATATACTCCATAAAATCATATTAACCAAGAAAATGCCTTTCTTTACATACTTCATCTTGAGCTCATGTTTATCCCTGAGCCATGGGTGACTGTCCACATCTGGGCAGTCTTACTTCAATGGAGGCATCTGCCTCCCAGTGCCTCCCTAAACTCTGAGTGGGCTGGGATCCAGCTGGACATGTAACAGGTTTTAGTGGCAATGGACAGAGTCTGTACTGTCCCAGGCATGTGTCCAGGCAAGCACTCTACAGGATTAACTAGTGTTGGTATGCCAACTCCAATCCACATCTGAAATAGGTAGTAGAGCCTTAAGACCACACTATGGCTCCAATGAGTCTTAGAAGCCTTCTCAATTTATAGTGGGAGAATTTCAACAAGTGCAAACATGCCAGTGAAATATTTATCAGATCAAGTCATCTTAGGTGTGTATTTTCAAATAAGAAAAAAAAAAAAACCCACTTTCTTAAAGCTCTCTTAGAACAAAGCAAAGATATAAATAAAAATTAATAGATGTATTTATTTTCCCTTGGAAAACAATTACCCCTAAGTATAGAGCAAAATACCAGGTATTGACTATACCAAATGTCTTGTCAAACAAAATTGAGATGTGTTACTTTTGCAAGATGGATAGTGTTCTCCCACGAAGACACTGTGAAATCGCTAACCTGGGGTGAAAGTGAGCTAAGCTTTCCTCTGCTATCATGTTAGAGACTCACAAAATACAGCCTTAGGATTTAAAATAAAACTGAAGAAATTCAAAAGTATGACATGACTGATTATTTTGAGAATTCAAGAGAAAATTAAAATATTCTAACACAAAGGCCTACTGGAAGAGAACAGATGTTTAAGAAAACTAAAAAAACTAAATAAATATATAACATCACTGTAAACACTCTACCAGCTGGCATCCTTATTATCCCAAAAGTATACCCCTTTCTCAAAGCTGGGATGTGATAGTCTGTTCACACTATGATCTCTACATCTGTAATTTGCATTCACATGTATTTTTAGTCACTTATCATCAAAACAAAAATGCAAAATCAGCTTTCAGGTCTAAGAGTCTTCCCATGCATGTGCAGCATGGCAGTTTGAATGGGAAATGTCCCCCATAGGCTCAGGTGTTTGAACACTTGGTGTCCATTGGGTGGTGCTGCTTGGGGAGGTTTAAGTGGTGCAACATTTCAGAAGGAAGTATGCCTCTGTGTCTGGCTTTGAGATTTTCTAGCTTCCCCTCACGTCCAGTCAGCTTATCTTGCTTTGTTGAACTCTCAGCTTCCTTCTCCTGCCTACCACTTGCCATCATGTTTCCCTGTTATGTTAGGCTCCTTTTGAAACCATAAGCCCACATGAACTCACCTTTAAATGACCTTTGGTCACAGTTCTGCATCACAACAACAGAAAAGTAACTAATGCACACACTTCCATCAAAATGCAAACTCCTGCTAGGATTAAATTATCTGTATCAAAATATTATCATAGAAATCTAATTAATTAATACACATAGTAACTTCAAAAATAGCATTGTTTAGTGATGGTGTTATTTACTCTACTAGGCTAAAAAGGAACCTCCCAGAAATACTGGATCCTAATCCCTGAAGCCTGTAAATCCCTGAAGCTTATTACATCACAAAGGGGCTTTGCAAACTATTAGAGTAAATATTTTGAGATGGAATGATTTTCCTGCATTACACAGTTGGTTCCAATGTGATCAGAAGAGTTCTTATCAGAAAGCAGCAGAACATTGAGAGGGATGGGAGAGAATTTGAAAGGGAACACTGTTGGCTTTTGTCTTAGTTTGAGTTTTACTGCTGTGAACAGACATCATGACCAAGGAAACTCTTTTAAACAACAACATTTAATTTAGGGCTGGTTTATAGGTTCAAAGTTTCAGTCCATTATCATCATGGGAGGAAGCAGAGTAAGATCAAGGCAGGCATGGCACTGGAAGAGTTTTACATCTTCATCCAAAGGAAGCCAGGAGCAGACTGTCCTCAGGGCAGCTAGGAAGAGGGTCTCATGTTTTGAAGCCATATCAAATATCAAATATCTCTAGATCATAAACTGTCTTCTCGAAATTATTCCTAATTATGGACTGTATTTGAGCCTTTAATAACTTTTAGAACAACATTTACATACATTCATATGTATGTTATAAAGTATGGGTCCAAGTTAATCTGCTTTTATGTGTTTGTAATTATCCCAGTATATTCTATTCAAGTCCTTTGTCCCCACAAAATGCTTTGATACACTTGAAGAAAAACAGGCAATTGCTCTGAATTCTCAATATTATTATATTGATGTACTTATCTATTCTTATGCTGGTAGCATACTGTTTAAATTATATAGTTTTATAATAAACTGTGAAATTGAAAATTAAAGAACCCCAACTTTATTACATTTCAATAAGAGGTATTTTCTGCTCTGGAAACTATTATATTTCTATATACACTTTTTGATATTACAGTATTTGTTAGCATTTTGACAGGTCTTGTTGACTCACATTAGGTATAATTGATTTTTTTCCTCTTAAATTACCCTTGCCCATGTTGTAGATAAGTATAAATGCACTTAGTAATGTGTTACTACCTGGTCCCCTTGGGTACTATTTTATTGGTAGGTTGAAGACATGAGTTCTTTTCCTGGAATGATGTCTCACTTGTCAGTGACTGACTCACCCTACTTCAATCACACATCAACTTGGCAGTATTAGCAATTCATCCTGCCTTTCCAGCTGGTTCCTTTCCCATGTCCACTCAGCATTGTTCAGTCTCATGATGGCTCAATTCCTACTCAGCCTGTCTCCCTTTTGGCCACAAGCCCCATTCATTTCTAATTGTCCACTCTGCCATCTTCTCCCAAGAGAATGGTTGTGTTCCAAAACCTGTGACCTGGATTCCTTTCTTATAATGTGAGCATTTGTCTCTACCTAGTTCATATCATAGGACAGGTAAGGCATTAGGAAATTATGGGGTGCATTTTACAAACCTTTTTGTTGCTGACAGTGTCATATACAAACTCTGTAATCACAGTTTGTGAATCATGCCCATCAGCTCCTCATCCTCAGAATGATGAGACTAAGAGCTCACACATAAATCTCAACCTCCCATCAGCCTTTGCCTGATGGTGAATAGGTAACATGTAGGAAACATCATGGGAGACTTGGGACATACATTAATATAAGATAGTATATATTCATGTGGCATTTAATATCTATGCATTTGTTTGAGCAACTCTAACATGCCAGCTATGTATGACAGGAATGTGGAGAAGGTGAACATTTCTAAACATAACTGAAATTCTGCTAGCTCATTTGATAATTGTAAGGATAGATGGACTCTTTTGACCATTATACTCTGAGGTTCTCACTCTATGATGAACTAGCTTCATAAGGAAATTAATTTCACAGGTCTGTGGAGGATATAAAATTAGACATAGAAAACCAGGAGGTGTTTGCATCAGCTAAGTTGTGAATTGATAATAATATAAAAAAGTCACTAGCTGAGAATGAACGGCTGCAGTGGTTTGAATGACAAATATCCCTCTTAACCTTGGGCATTTGAATACTTGTTCCTCTGGTGATGGCACTATTTGGGGGAGGTTTAGATGGTAGATCCTTTCTGGGGAAGTATGTCACGGATGAGCTTTGAGATTAAACAACTCGTGCCCCTTCTAGTTTGACATCTCTGCCTCACCCTTGTGGTTGAGATGTAAACCTTAAGCTTCCCACTCCTGTCAGTGTGTACTCTGCTTGTTGCTGTGATTTCTTGTCATGATGAACCATGATCTAACTCTCTGGAATCATATGCGTGAATAAACTGTTCATGCTGTATGTCAGCTTTTGTCATTTTATGACAGCAACAGAAGAAGGCACAGGGAACATGACAGGGACCAAACAAAGAGCTATATAGGAATGACCATATTTAAGAACAAGATCTCACTCTCATGTATATATGTTGGGATGAGGGTTTGCATCATGCTTCTGGATGATTTTTTTATTGCTATGGCGGTGACTTCTTGTTTAGCCACAGAAACTTAGTATCTCATAGTTCTGAAGGTTGAAAGTCTGAAGTGAGTTGTACTGGGCTGACATCTGGAGGTCTGAGAGCAGAACCTGGTCTCCTGCTATTCCAGCCTGGCTCAGGGCCCCATATCACTTCAGCCTTTGCTTCTGTTGTGTCAAGTCCTCTGACTTTGATCTCCTACTTCTTGCAAGTGAGGACTCTGATAATTTCATTGAGTCAACATGGATAGTATCTGCATCCTAAAACGTTTCTCTTGTTGGCATCTTTAAAGTTTTTTTTTCCTGTGGAAAAAATGTCGGATGTGGACATTTTGACAGTGTTTCTCAACCTTTCTCATGCTTCAACCTCTTAATACAGTGTCCCATGTTATGGTGACCCGCCAGTCATAAAATTATTTTTGTTGTTACTTCATAACTGAATCAATTGTAATGTAAATATCTGATATGTAGATGGTTTTAGACAACTCCCTGTGAGAAAAATCATTCAATCCCAAAGGGGTCACAAGCTACAGTTTGAAGACCACTGTTTTAGAAGGTCATTGTTTTGGCTACCACAGTGTGGATCACTCTGTTGTCTATCACAGTATCTATATCTGTCACAAAGAGGCAAGATGGTTTGTGGAATACCTGAGATGATAATGACACAAACATGTGACTGTTAAAATATTCCAATAATTTGAAAAAAGATGAATGGCAAAGCAATATGTAGTGGAAACAGGTGTACAAAAAACGTTTACTTGGTGCATATCCAAGTATAGCATATAGAGGTTAGCTGAGGAGTCTCTATGAGCTGTGGATAGAGATAGGGGCCAAGAATTTTGATTTACTTTAGTTCTTTGGCTTAGAACTTTGGGTATACATCTCAAATGTCAAAAAGCAAAGCACCCCTGAAGAGTGTCACTGTCCCTTCAGAGAAACTCAGAAGTCAGCATCAAGGTCAGGGAGCAATTTTATGGATTACAGGGATTTAAACTCAGATTTTCAGGCTTGACAGTGAGTGCCTTTACCTGATGAGCTCTCTTGTTGGCCTTTAAAAATGGACTTTTACAGGCATCACCCCTGAGCATGGTCAGTAATTCGTTGGCCTGTTAGATATCTAAGTAAGTATTAAATATCTTGTCTTCTGGATCCTATTGGAAGTTGCTGGGATACAAGGAAAACTGGGTTCCTACAGCGAAGGCAGAAAAACAAAAACGAAAATAAAAACTATTACTGAGGCCATATCATGCATGCAGAAAGGAACCTGGCATGGCTGTCCTCTGAGAAGCTCTACCTGTAACTGGCTGAGACAAACGCAGATACTTAAAGCCAACCATTGGATTGAGATTGGGGATCAAAGTGGAAGCGTTAGAGGATGGACCAAAGGAGCTGAAGGGGATTTCAGCCCCGTAGGAAGAACAACAGTGTCAACTAACCTGGACCTGTCAGATCCCAGAGACTAAGCCAAAAACCAAGGAGCATACATGGCTGGTTCATGGCTCTGAGCACATGTGTAGCAGAGGACTGCCTTGTATGACCTCAGTGGGAGGGGATGCACTTAATTCTGTGGACACTTGATGCCCCAGGGAGGAGGGATTCCAAGAAGCAGAAGCACTTGCTGACAGAAGCCTGATATCACTGTCACTTGAGAGGCTCTGCCTGCACCTGACCAATATAGATGTGGATGCTAACAGCCAACTATCAGACTGAGAATGAGGACCCTGATGAAAGAGTTGGGGAAAGGGGTGAAAGAAATGAAGGTGATTGCAACTCCATAAAAAGAACACCAATGTCAACCAACCAGACCCCACTCCTCCCCCCCCCCCAGAGCTCTCAGGAATTAAACCACCAACCAATGAGTGAGTACACATGGAGGAACCCATGGCTCCAGCTGTATATGTGGCAGAGGATGGCCTTATCTGGCTCTGTGGAGGCTCAATGCCCCCTGCATAGTAAGGCAGAAGTGGGGGTGGGGGAGCACCCTCATAGAGGCAGGGGAATGGGATGGGGGTGCAGGAAAGGGACAACATTTGAAATGTAAATAAATAAAATAACAAAAAAGAAAAAGAAAAGAAAGAAGGAAGGAAGAATAGTATCTTTATGTATGAACTATGACTTGAATCCTCAAAAAAAAAAAAAAAAGCATTTATAAACTTGTTCCTGCTGGGCTCATGATATAAATGTTCTGGTGCTAGGCAGTCAATTAGAGCAGTGGACCTTCATCCACCAATCACTTCCTTAAAATCCTCAATGCACATAACTTATAGAAGTTCCTCGGGATTCAGTCGTTCAAGTTTTGAAGCAGACTTAAAGTTTTGAGGTTGTCTTCTTGCTCAAGTAAGATGCTTTATGGCTGCAGTTCCCTGGCCTGACTCTGGGATGTTGACTCATGACAGATGACACATTCTGATTACAACATACATTCTTGCAGGTCACATCTCTCCTGTGGTCTCTTCCAAACCGAGCCACAGCCTACAAAAACATTCAAGCCAAACTTTTCTGGGAACCCTGATGAAACCATTAATCAGCTAATGGATTTTTCAGATAATTGAATTGAATTTTCTCTTTTCCAATTCAGTTATGAAAAAAAGCAAATGCTTCACATTTTTATTACAGGACCCCAGGGCTCACCTCAAAATCAAAAAAAAAAAAAAAAAAAAAACCAAAAACCTGCAAACATGACTTTTGCTCAAATTTATTTTTTTGGCCATTCAATTCTTTGATTTACTCAGAGCTATATGAGAGTCTGGATTAGACCTCAGTTTACTTAGGAGGCAGGAGGAAAGGAAATCAGAAAGGGAAAAGACGAGGCAGGGGTGTTGAAAGAATAGAAAGGCATATTGACACTCAGCGATGTCCTTATTGAACTTGTACACACTCAGAATAGCAGATAGAGGACATTTAGCATCAAGTAGTTGATCAACCACAACCAGAACAAAAATTCCATAAATCTGTTTTAACCTCTTGCTTCCTAGCTTCTGTAAAACAAACAATAATAAACAACTTTTTTTTTCAAATGCAATTTCACAAAAGGCTAGGTTTACCTTTGATGCCACTGACAGGAAAAATAGAAAATCAGACTTCTAGAAGGAGAGAGAAGAAGGTGGTTGCCAAGGACTACAGGACAGAAGGAAATGGAGCATATGAGTCATGGGAGTACTTTCAACTATATAAGAGGATTGACTTTTAGAGGCCTACAGAGTGCCTCCAGTTACAATGTTGCTATGGAGACAGACTTTTGTTATGTTCTTTCTACTTTAAAAGAGTAATGAATGAAGATGGTGGGAAAATATTAGAATGGAATGCATGTAATTATGGCATGTTAAAATGCTTTCATAGGTATGTATGTCCAAACTCAGCAGGTTATGGACTCTAAATATTTATAGCTTTGTATACATCGATCTTCATAAACTTTTTAAAATAAGAATGCTTAATTTTTAAACACTAATGAACTGCCTCTTACAAGAGGGAAGCAGATAGCTGGGAATAATATGCATTTTTTTTTTTTGAAGAAATGTGTAATGGGAGTGGGAGGGGGGAAATAAGAAAGAAAGTTGGATTTTTCGAGTACCGGCAGAGACCTCTCTAGGAAAGGCAGGATATGGGAGTTGTCAGAGAATATTTTCTATGTAGAAAGTATGCTGGCAGCGTCAGGGGTCCGGCTAGGGACAGCTTTTGGTGCCCCCATCCTCCTTATTTCTTATTATTTTCTCAGATTAAGGAAAAGTGTACACCAACCAAATGAATTTGCTGTCGATACCAACACACATTGAAACATCTGAGAATGAAACTCTCAACATGTTTCCAAGGACTGAGGTACAGTGCTCCTAAATCCATACCCCAGCTTCTCTCATTACTGGGGTGAAAGGAACCAAATGGAAGTCCCTGTTATCTCCTTCCCTCGGCTGTCCTGACATTACCTAAAAGAATGTCAGGCTTTGTCAGACAGGATCTGTGTAGAAGAAAGTGTAATGATAGGAAATGGATGTCTTCCAGACAGTGAAGCTATCCTGCCGCTTGCCTCCCACTCACAATAGAAATGGAACATTGACTGACGACACCCCAGGCAACACACTGTGCATTGCCTCTGGTGAGTTTTTCTCCAGCAAAAGCATACACTACTCTGTTTTCTATCATCATAGTTTCTTCAGCCTGTGGCCAAATGAACTTCAAAGGAATAGAACTGGAACTGTGCAGCGAGCCACTCTGTGCTCTTTTGCTCAGCGTGCATTAGGGACATCATCCACCCAATCAGGAACAAGTCTCTTCTTTCCCATTGCTGTGTTGTTTTGTATCCTATAAGTATGTTACTACATTTGCAACTATAGCCAGTTTATTTTCAGATTAATTCTACCAAGAAACTCATATTATGAGTTTCATTATAATATAAAAAAAATGCGTGCATACTTTTGGGGATATTTGTATACCTTCCTGAAACTGTAATTATTGGGTGATTGGCATGGGTGACTAAATCCCTTGTGGATATTCCTTTATGTTGTATAGAGTTCTAATTTGTATATTGAAGTACTAAGTTGGTTGGAAATATATTGTTACACTTAGTATATTATTAAGTATATTAAGGAAGTTTTTGGAAATATAGTGTTAGCTTTTAATCATAACTATTCTAGTAAGTATGTATAATTCACTGTGATATCAAATCCTACTTCCACGATTATGAATAAGTACCTTTTTGTAATATTACTGTTTTGAAAGTTCAGAGTAAATTGCCCAGCCTATTTCTTTTTGTGATGGGTGTTTTATCGCTGTCTCCATCTCTGTCTCTCTCACACCTAAAAATACACAATGCTTCTTTTTAATCCAGACTTAAAACATTTACATTTATTTATTATTATATGTTTTCCTATGTTCTTGTCTTTTTATCTTCTTAGCATTGTCTCTCAAAAGAACAAAATCTTTTAAAAAGAAAACTGGTAAAATATAGCTTATTGATTCTTCTTAATAAATTGTTGTTTTTCACATATCATATCTAAGAAATCAATACTGAGCTCGAGGTCACTGACATTACTGCCTGATTTCTTTTCCAATTTTTATAGTACTCTACTTTTATTCTTAGATCTATGATGAGCTAGTTTTGGTGTATTGATTGTAAAAGGGTCAAGATTCATGGCTTTACACATGGATGTCTCTTTGTTTCAGAAGAATTTGCTTAAATTCTTTAATTTCTTTCCTTTCCATGCTGAACAGTTTTGGGACATTTATCATACATCATTGGATCACTGACCAAGCTTATCAGTCTATTTCTGGACTTTTACATGGTTTAATAAGAGGTGATAACATTTTATAACTTCTTAAGGCTTTTATTAGTTGTTCTACTGTAGTGGAATTTTGCTTTATTTTATTTTGTTATTTTGGAATCAGCTTGTCAAATATAAACAATAGCTGCTTAGATTTGGACTAGGACAATAATGATGTGGATCAGTTTAAGTAGAAGTGGCATTATTGGCATTAACTTTTCTGTATCCTCTTCATTTGTGCACCAATTTTTCCAGTCTTTACTATTGAAATTTTGGAATATTTTGTTAGATTTATCTCTAAAAGTATTTTCTTAGGTTCAGATGCCATGAAATTGGCATTATTTTTACATTTTTAAGTTCCCATTTTTCTCTTTCTTTCTTATTAATTAATTTATTTATTTATTCACTTTACATCCTGATTGCAGCTCTGCCTCACCTCCTAGTCCCCTCTGATTTAGCCCCCTCCATCTCTTTTCCATTCTCCTCGAAGAAGGGGGAGGACCCTTGGGTACTAACTCACCCTAACACCTCAAGCCTCTTCAGGACTAGGTACATCCTCTCCCACTGAGGTCAGACAGTCAGTCCAGTTAAGGGAACAGGACCCACTGGCAGGCAACAGAGTCAGAGAGAGTGCTCACTCCAGTCATTGGGGAACCCGCATGAAGACCAAGCTGTACTTCTGCTCCATATATATGTCTTTGGTTGGTGGTTCAGTCTCTGGGAGCCCCCAAGGGTCTAGGTTAGTTGACTCTCTTGCTCTTCTTGTGGACTCCCTATCGCCTCTGGGTCCTTCAATACTTCCCCAAACTCTTCCACAAGATTCCCTGAGCTCCATCTAATATTTGGCTATGTGTTTATGCATCTGCTTTGATTGATGGCTGGGTGGAACCTCTCAGAGGATAGTTATGCTAGGCTCCTCTCTGCAAGTATAGCAGGGTCTCCCTAAGAGTGACAGGGATTATTTCTTGACCAAGGGATGGGTTTCAAGTTGGGCCAGTCACTGGCTGGCCATTCCCTAAGTCTCTGTTCCTTCTTTGTCTCTACACTTCCTATAGGTAGAACAAATTTGGGGTCAAAGGTTTTGTGCTTGGGCTGGTAGCCTTATCTTTTTACTGGCAGTCCTGCCTAGCTACAAAAAGTGGTCACTTCCAGATTCATATCCTCAGCTGCTCAAGTCTCAGCTAGGGTCACCCCCATAGACTCCTGGGAGCTTCCCAAGTCTCAGGTCTCTAGCTAGTTCTAGAGATTCCCCTCACCCATATCTGTTCTCATTCCCAGCCCTCTCTCATACCCCCATACCTGAGCCCCATCCCATCCCGCTTCTTACCCTTTCTCCCACCCATTTCCTTCCATCCATCTGCCTCTGACAACTATTTTATCTTTCTATCTGAGTGAGATTCAAGCATCCTCCCATGAGCCCTCCACGTTATTTAGCTTCGTTGGTTCTGTGGATTGTAACTTGAGTATTCTGTATTTTATGGCTAATATCCACTTATAACTAGGTATATACTATACATGCGTTTTGGGGGTCGGGGTTACCTCTTAGGATGGTATTTTCTAATTCCACACATTTGCCTGCAGATTCCATGATGTCCTTATTTTCAATAGCCAAGAGTATTCTGTTGTGTAAGTGAATCATGCTTTCTTTATCCATTCTTTGGTTGAGGGACATCTGGGTTGTTTCCAGTATCTGGCTATTACAAATAAAGCTGGTATAAACATAGTTGAGCAAGTGTCTCTGGTGGGATAGTGGAGAACCCTTTGTGTACATGCCCAAGAATAGTATAGCTGGGTCATGAGGTAGAACTATTCCCAATTTTCTTAGAAACCATCAAACTGATTTCCAATGTGGTTGTATATGTTTGCATTCCCACCAGCAATGGAGGAGTGTTCCCCTTGCTCCACGTCCTTGCCAGCATATGCTATCTCTTGAGTTTTTGATCTTAGAAATTCTGATGGATATAAGGTGTAATTTCAGAGTCATCTTGATTTGCATTTCCCTGGTGACTAAAGATTTTGAACATTTCTTTCAGTGCTTCTCAGCCATTCAAGATTCCTGTTAAAAATTCTCTGTTTAGATGACGTACCCCATTTTTTAAATGGGTTATTTGGTTTGTTGGTATCTAACTTCTTAAGTTCTTTATATAGTTTAGATGTTAGCCATCTGTCAGATGCAGGTTTTGTGAAGATCTTTCCCCAATTTGTAAGATACCATTTTGTCCTATTGACAATCCCCGGTGGCCTTTGCCTTACAGTTGCTTTTCAGTTTCATGAGGTCTTATTTATTAATTGTTGATCTTAGAGCCTGAGCTATTGATATTTTGTTTAGGAAATTGTCTCCTGTACCAATGTTTTCCAGGCTATCCCCCTCTTTCTATCCTATTAGATTTAGTGGATCTGGTTCTATGTTGAGGTCTTTGATCTAATTGGACTTGAGTTCTGTGCAGGGTGGTCGATATATATCTATTTGCATTCTACTGTTTTTATCTAAAGGAATTCCTTTTTCTAAAGAAATAATGTTGGTTTTGTTTATTGGCTTTGAATTTTGAAACCTTTTCTAACAACATTTACTACACTCTGTGTTCTCTCTCTCTCTCTCTCTCTCTCTCTCTTTGTCTCTCTCTCTCTCTGTGTGTGTGTGTGTGTGTGTGTGTAGTATGTGTGTGTGTGTGTATGTGTGGGGGTATTCTGTGCACAATCATGCTACCCACTGCTGAAGGAGTTACATGTCTGCTTCTCTGTGCTGGCCTGCCTGCCATTTAGATTTTTATTTAATGATATAAAAAGAAGCTGCTCAACAACTTATAGTTAAATATGTTATCCATAGATTTTTTTTTTTTTTGCCACAATGCTTTCTAGCAGATTTGGTAATTTTCCTTCCATCTCTGGTTTACCAAGCATTTACATTTTTATAAATCACATATGCATGTTGAGTTTTATAAATCCTTTATCCATTCATCAGATTTACTTTTAGCCTTGTTAATGTGAAAAATACTAATTAATTTTTAACAATTTTGCATACTTAGGAAAAAAAAACCTCCTTGATCATGAAGGAATATAATTTTTCCTGGATCCATCATGCTTATATTTTGATAGGGAATTTTGGGCTTATGTTCATGACAGTATATGTCTGTAGTTTTCTCTTTTTAAACTTCCTTGTCCTAGTTTGATATGATAATAATGTTGAATTCATAAAATTTATCAGAAATCATTCCTTCACATGCAGATTCCTGCCATATATTGTTAATTATATCTTTTAAGGAATTTGTTCATTTTTTCTAAAGTCCTAATTTATATACATAATATTATATATATATCATTGTTTGTTTTTTTAAGTTTTATTGCATTATAATGAGAAAAGTTGCATGATTTCAATTTATCTGGATTTGTTAACATTTAAAAACATATTTTAAGTAAATAGAATTAAATCACATTCTTGTTTCCCTTTTGTACTCCAATTCATCCTAGAGAACCCCCCTTCAATACATACAATATCTTTTTTTGTCATATTCTTTAAAATTTATAAAATGTTATAACAATAAAAATGAGTATTATAAAAGTTGTTTGATATAAAACAACAATCAATTTAACATTCTTATGTAGATGTTTGTTTACAGCAAAATTGAAAATACATGTTTTTCTCAATATAAATTTTAAATAACTCCAAACATATTAACTGTATATTTTAAAATGATACATCACTACTAGTATTTTTTAATGAACATAAATATATAAAGTCTTTTTGTTTATTTGTTTGTTTTGTATTTAGTAGAGCTTAAAATCTTGGCTCTTACTGTGGTACAAGCCCAAAATAAGAACAATTTGTAGACACTGGATTTCATTGTAATAAGGCTGTACTTCAATGACACTCAGATCACCAAAGAATTTTACATCCATTGTAGCTAAGCTGAGAATTGACGGTTCTGCTGCACCAAGGAATGAATTGTAGGCACGATTTTTGGATACAGACTTCTTGTTATGGTCAAAGCTATTTGACTTGAGTGAATGACTTTATTCTCAGCCCATAGAGAACAGGTTACATTCATTTAAGAAATGGTGTAGGTATTAAGATGGTCTATCCATAAAGTCATTCACCAACTGTTTCCTATTTGGAGTTCTGTAGGCTTCTTGTATGATCATGGGCATCACTTTCTTTAGGTTAGGGAAGTTTTCATCTATAATTTTGTTGAAGATATTTACTGTCCCTTTAAGTTGGG
This sequence comes from Mastomys coucha, assembly GCF_008632895.1. Classification (NCBI taxonomy): domain Eukaryota; kingdom Metazoa; phylum Chordata; class Mammalia; order Rodentia; family Muridae; genus Mastomys; species Mastomys coucha. The sequence goes on from NW_022196915.1 coordinate 60,628,180, forward strand.
AGTCTTTACTCTCTTCTATACCTATTATCCTTAGGTTCAGTCTTCTCACTGCGTCCTGGATTTCCTGGATATTCTAGGTGAGGAGCTTTTTGCTTTTTGCATTTTCTTTGACTGTTGTGTCAATGTTTTCTATGGTGTCTTCTGCCCCTGAGATTCTTTCTTCTATCTCTTATATTCTGTTGGTGACGCTTGCATCTATGACTCTTGATTTCTTTCCTAGGTTTTCTATCTCCAGGGTTGTCTTTCTTTCTGATTTCTTTATTGTTTCTATTTCCATTTTTAGATTCTGGATGGTTTTGTTCATTTCCTTCATCTGTTTAATTGTGTTTTCCTGTAGTTCTTTAAGGGATTTTTGTGTTTCCTCTTTAAGGCTTCTACTTGTTTACTTGTGTTCTCCTGTAATTCTTTGAAGGTGTTATTTATGTCTTTCTTAAAGTCCTGTATCATCATCATGAGAAGTGATTTTAGATCTGAATCTTGCTTTTCTGGTGTAATGAATGGTGTGTCCAGGACTTGCAATGGTGGGAGAACTGGGTTCTGATGATGCCAAGTAACCTTGGTTTGTGTTGCTTATATTCTTTCCTTGCCCTGCAACATCTGGTTATAACTAGTGCTACCTGCCCTTGCTAAATCTGACTGGAGCCTATCCTTCCTGTGATCCTAATTGTGTCAGAACTCCTCAGAGTCAAGCTGTCTCTGTGATCCTGTGATTCTAGGATCCTGGGCTTGTTAGAGTACCTAGGAGTGGAGCTTCCTCTGGGTGTTTTGGGACTGGCTGCAGAGTTTGTACCCAAGGTCTTCTCAGGGCACCAGCCAGCCAAGACAGGCGGGAAGCAACCTGAGCCAGTCTGGTCCTGCTGGTCCAGTTACTCCCAGTGTTGGGACAGATGTTGTGCCCTCCTCACCTCTGATCCTGTGCCTGTTAGAGTGCCTGGGAGTGGAGCTTCCTCTGGGTGTTCTGGGACTGGCTGCAGAGCTTGTGCCCAAGGTCTGCTCAGGGCATTAGCCAGCCTAGATCATTGTTTTTAATACATTCCTTCATGTTCAGAGTCTCCAAGACAAATTTTTATCTACTTTTATCCTCAGCTTTATTTTTCTATATTTACTTTTCTTATAATGTTTAAATGCTTAAACATTATAATGTTTTCTTATAATGTTTAAAATGAATCCTAAAAAAACTACTTAAAGAAACAAAAAGCTAAGACTGATTTTATTTTCAATTATGTTCATGTCTATGTGTGAACATGTGCTGAACCTAGAAAAGGAAGTTGGATGGCCTGGGGCTGGAGTTATCAGAAGTTCTTAGTCACCTTACATGAGTCCTCAGATCTGGACTTAGGTCCTCTGAATGAGTAGCAAGCACTCTACCTATAAAACCATCTCTGTAGATTCTCCTTAAATAGTTATTTTTTTTTTCACTCACTGACATCTCTTGCACCAGCACAACTCTAATTACTCACTTATTCATCCGTTATCCAATTCTCCACAACTCTTACTACTCACATCCTTTCATGTGGATGATACAGGGATGTGATTTCTGTTCTGCAGGTTTCTGAGGCTTGTATAATCTATTGATGTACCTGCTTCAGCTTCAGGATATGGATGGGCCTGATTTTTACCAAGTTTCCCTGCTACTCTAGCATTTTAGGTGATACTTCCAAACCAGTTGGTTAATAAATTCCTGGCATTGTACTTTTATTTGAAAATGACTTTATCTTACTAATGAGTACTTTTTAATTTAAAATTTTAATTTCTTAAGAATTTTATGCAGGAGTAGATCATTTCTATCTTCCTCTTGCCCACAAACTCCTCTCACGTCTTTGTCTTAGTCACTTTTAAATTGCCTTGACAAAATACAAGTTATAAAATTTTATAAATTAACCAAGGCAATTTATAGAAGAAAACAAGTAATTTGAAAGATTAGAGCTTACAACTTTATGTACAAGTTCTAGGTAGAGAAAGAGAGGGGGAGGGGGAGGGAAATAGAGGTAGGGGTTAAATGGGAATGGTATAGGCTTTTGAAACCTAAAAGCCCGTTCCAGTTACATACCTCCTCTAATAAAGCATCACCTTCTAATCCATCCCAAACTGTTCCACCAAATAGGGACCCAGTATTCAAACATATGTGGGCCATTAATATCTAAACCACTATACCCTCCATTCCCTCTCAGATTCATGTCTTCTTTTCTTCAATTATCAATGTGTAGATATGCACACAAATGTATATAAAGATATAACCTGTTCTTTCCATTAATTGGCATTCTTTCATGCATATGTGTTTTGGGTTGACATTTGAGAATGGACAACATATTAGGTAGTTCTTCCTTGCAGAATATTAATTATTCTTCTCTCAACAGGCATTACTTTCTCATAGCTCATGATCTAGGGTAGAGCATTTGATATTTTCCCCATTTGCATTGGTATGGTTAACTGATGTTGTTATTGTGTGGGTCGTTTTTGGTGACCATATCACTTTAGATTTCATGAGTATTGCTTCCCTGTCAAATAGAGAAAATGCCATTTCACTGTAAACATCCTGCCTTCTGGCTTTTAAAATATTTCTATCCTTCTTTATTTCATGTTACTTAGGACTTAAGATATAATGTTTGTCATGGATCTATCAATTGGCATTGGACATCCCATGGTCATTTATTCTCTATATTTGAGCAGTGGCTACCTACTAAAAAAGAAAAGTATTTGATGAGGGATGAGAAATACATCTTTCTGTGGCTATAAGGATAAAGTATTTTTAGTGCAGTTAGAAATCATACTGGTTAGGAAAATCTCAGTAGTAAGTTATCCTTAATGGTCTAAGAACTTACCAGGCCTCAGGTGATATGCTGAGTTTATAGTACCAAGCATGGATTCTCTCCTAGAAGGTCTTATATCCAAGCTTTTGTTTTCTATTATTAGATAGCTATTGTTTTTACTAGCTGTGGTCCTACTATCATACCTTTGGGGGTATCTTGCCATGCTGGTTATTTTTGTAGTTTACAGTTTTGTAAAACTATTGATTGCCTGGCAGATACCTGGCAGACCCATTTTTTAGTGAGAAGTCTTCCATGTTAGTTACATCTCTTTTCCTCCAAGTTCTGTGTCTAAGGTATGTGGTGTTTTCCCCAAAATGGTTTTGCCTTCAAATTCTGGGAGGGAGCCAAAGGCAAAAATTTATAGCACATGTTATTTTGAGAGTCTCTTAGAATACCTTGACTAACAACTCTAAGGGAAGTTTCCCATGCTTGGAACAGAGGTTTTGGCTAATCTATGGTTCTTGTGGGAAACATTATCATTACAAGTAGTATAGCTTCACTTGAAATTACACAACACACACATACAGACAAATAAACACATAAAATGCATTACATATAAATGCATTACATATTTTAGGTACACATAAAATGTTTACCCTAAATCTTGGGGATTTTTCAAAATTCTTAAGTGATTTACCTCTTTACCTCTCTTCCTCCCTCTCCCTCTGTACTGCCCCCACTTTTCCATTCTTAATTAAATCCTTCTCCCATTTTTCATTTTCCCTTGACTGTGACTATATCCTATTATCTCTTTCTCTAGAGCTCCTTATCTCCAAACACACACATGGTCAGAGGTTGTGGGACAAAGAAAGGAAAGGAGTTTCTTTCTGAGGGTCTAGGGCCACATAGTCTATGTGCCTGGTGAAAACTTTCCAAAATCTCACTAATAATATTTTGCTTAATATAAATGTCATTCCTTATTTTAAAGTGTGTATTTATTTAAATACAAGTTAATCTCCTTATACTATAACTATTCAATGTTAACCCCTTTTCTCACCCATAAGACATTTTCCTATAAATTATAGAGATGTAAGGAATGGATGCTAGGGCATTGTATGCACTGGGTTGACTCTCCATCATTACCTATAATGGTGCTTCTTTGCTTTTTGTCATTTACATTTTCTATTTTCTCACCTTTTATTGAAAATAGATTCTTTTTCACATAAGATACGTTGATTAGTTCTGTCACTCTCCTCTTTGCAGTTCCTCCCTTCTTTCTCTCCTTTCTGCATCCATTCTTATTATGTCTCTTACTAGAAAAGAGTAGGCTTCTTTTCAACTGAATATGACAAAATTAAAATATAATATAATGAAGTAAAACTGTCATATCAAACTTAGACAAGGTAACCAAACAACAAGAAAAAAGTTCTATGTGTAGACAAAAGAATCAGAGAGTGGCTCACTTTATTTGATAGTAAATGAGTAATTCCTCTGGGTAGAAAGAGGATAATTAATGTTTCATTTTTAAGGTGGGTCTGCAAGGACACTGAATAAGCATAGCATCAAAACATAATGCAGCTTTTATTTTGATGGCTAAATAATCTTCAGATTTGTAGAAAACTATTTTTTTTTAATACTCAGGGAGTCCAAAATTGCATTAAAAATAAATTCCCATTACCACTCTTTGGTAGCTAGTACTGGCAATATGAAAGGTGATACCAAGGGATGTTCAGCTTAGAATTAAGCAAAACTTCTGTAGCCCTTTCCCACAACTAAGAATGAAGAGCTCAAGATTGTCATACCTCATATGGTTCAACTCAAGGCTCTAATGGTCAATAAACTCCCAGAAGCCTTAATTTGGGGAAAGGAATAAGGCAAAAAAAGCTGGTATTATACTCCTAGTTCATAGCCAAATATCTAAAAATATTATTACACTTTAAAGGGAGTACAGACATTTCTTCAAGTCTCCCTAGAGAATGTCTATAAGACTATTCCAATCAAGTTATAGGTTCTCCATTTTATTACTAGAGAAACTGGAAATTCTTCAGTTGTGCAAAGTAAGGAATTATGAGTGCTTGTGTTGTTTTTTGAAAATGAGAGAGGCTAAGAAAGAGCATTTAGATGTTCCTTGCTGTTGATACTGATGTACTTTTAATGAATAGTCATCTAGTTAGATGGCCTTCAGTGTAACAACAGTAATACTTTGCTCAGTGCCAGCTTGATCTTTTTTATTGCCACCTGTTAGTCTACTGAATAACTTGATGGGCACTGGAAAGGTAGTCACCCTTGAAATGAAGGGACAAGGTGGCTAATGTGCTTCAAGCAGCCTGTGTCATGAGATACCCTCTTATTCCATGTGAGTTCAGCAGAATTTTATTATCTTGAAAATTGCAGGTAGAAAAGTAGAATGCATAAAAGGAGTTGAACATGGAAAAATTAAGCATCCTTTCATCTAAAGCATAATTTGAGTAGAATAGATAGAATGTGTGCAGAAGTTCTTGGAGCACAATAAATACTTTATGGGTGAGTCTGAAACTGAACCAAATAATCAGTTTACCCAGACCTCTGACTTGGACTCCTGGCCTAGACCCTTGAGACTTTGGCAAACTTCAAAGGTAATAATTAAAAGGGAAAAAATTACCTTTTAGATAGAGTCAACTCCTAACACAAATCATTGTCCACTAGAAGTGTTGGCTTCTGTTAGTATACTTTCATTAACTCTTCTGTGGATGTTAACTGTTGTCTCTGTAGGTTTTCCTTTCCAGATACTATTGTTTTCAAATGTTATTGCTCCCAGTGGGCAGTGAGAGGGTCAGGTGGGAGAATCTTTATGGAAATGTATCATCAGGAACTGGGCAATGACATTCATGTTTTTTAGTGAGCTAAGTGTCTTGAATCTTATTGCGCTTTGTCAGGACAAAAAGTCCTATGTGTGTATTGTGTGTCTAGTCACCATATAATGATATGATCTGGCAAAAGATATTAGGACATATGGTATTAGTCAAAAAACCTAGTGCCTGCTCACTACCATGCTGTACCACAGAGAACAAAAAGAAAACTTAAGAAATCATACCTCTTTCAAAAAACATTATTAGAAATATATATGAGAAAATATTCTCTAAAACATCTGGAGAAGTTGATCCCATATGGCTGTATTTTTATCCTTAGCACCTTAAAAAGTATCTGAAATACAATAAGAGCTAACTAAATGAAAATTAAAATGTCTACATAAGGTCTTTTGTATTTTCTCAAGAGCTCAGTCTATGTATGGTGATTAATGAAGCTGCCTATGCTGGGACTACTAATAATACACTCCTCTAACTATAAGTAGCAACCCACTCCTCCTCCCAGCCTCACCCAGAACTCTGACTTGTGGATCTAAGGACTTAACTGCTCTGGTTCTCAGCCAGACCTTTGAGACCCACCTTCCTCCTGAAGAAATGTTTATATTGTAGAGCAGTCACACAGAGTTCTGTGACACTGACTCTCTTGCTCTTTGTTTGCAAAGCAAAGGTAACTAACTCTCCTAAACATAACAGCTTTCCATTATTTGCACTAATATATATATATTTTTTTAGTGGCAGGCAGGCAGACCTGCAGTCAGAGTTATCACTGTGCAAATACAAACTCACAGTTACTGGGTCGTGTAACCATGAGTAAAATGCTCAAGTCTTTTAGATTCTGTTTGTTTTCTATGGTGGTTTGAATGAGAAATTATCCCAAAGGCTCAGGTATTTGAATACTTGGTCCCAGTGGGCTGGAAAAGTTATGAAAACCTTTGGAGCTGGAGCCTCAGTGGAGGAAGTGTATTACTGAGAATAGATTTTGGGCCTTTCTAGGCTTACTCCTTTTTAAAAAACTTCTGCTTCTCTTCTCCCTGGGCTCTCCTTTCCCCCTCTCTCCTCCCTGTGTGGGAGTGAAATATGACCAGTTAGCTTCCTGTTCCTGTTATCATGCTTTTCCTGCAAAGATTGACTTTATCCTCAGGAACCATAAGCCATAATATTCCTCTCTTAAGTTGCTTTTGGTTGTGATATTTTATCACAGCAACAGAAAAGTAATATAGAAATTGGTACCAAGAGTGGGGTAACATAGATTTCCTTTTCTGTAAAATGTATATTTGTTTTACTCACCACAGGAAGTATGTGAGAAACTGAGAAATTACTTGTTCTCTTGTTTATTTTCATGTTTTCTAACTTAGAAACAGTAGCACAAATGCATGGCAATATGTACTGGGTGATTCATCATCCAAGTAAGACTTAAAGAGACCACTTTGTAAGAAGTTCCCACTTTCAGGAAAAGATGAATTCATTACACCCAGTCAACAGAACCAAGCATCCCTTCTCTAAATACTCACTATTGGTCATGCATTTTTTTTCTACACTTCTTCAGTAGGAAATAAAAAATTCCATCACAAAACAAGATTCCTCAATCACCTATCACTTGGATCACTATGAAACCAAACTAGTGTTCTTGCTTCTGTAAACACACACACACACACACACACATACACAAACACACACACCCACACACACATACACACATGCACACACACCCTTAAATCCTCTTTCGTCAACATAGAAACATAAAATATTCTTTCTTAATTCAAATTATGTTACTCTGATCAACACTATTCAGTACCCCCCAGATTTTCTTGAAAGAAAAATCAAATGCTTTTCAATGTCTTCCTTGTCCCTTAAACACTGACCTTTCCCTTAACACCATGTATGGTTTTATCCACAACTCCTTTTGCCTTCTTGGCTCTGCTCCAGCCTCCTAGCCTTCTTGTTATACCTATACATACAAACCATCTCACTTTAATGCTAAGTCCCCAAATGTGTTCTATCTGAAGGGTCATAAGTACATGAGCTCACCACTGCATCTTTTCTCAGATTCCTACTGCTCCATGACATCTTCCTCTTTATATTTCATGTCTATCCACAGTGAATCTTTTCATGCTTCTGTCCCACAGCCACCATTCTATACTCTCTAACCTGTGTGTAAACTGCTCGCTTTAGAATTTTTGCAGAGAGGCCTTGTTGCCTTTATCCTGGACTATTCACAGCCTGACCCTACCTGTTCTTAGGGGTTAGGGGTTAGGTGGTACAGAATCAACGACACAGACTCCAGGAGCAGGTGAGAAACATTGCAGCAAGCTCATCTGAACACTGCTGTAAGCTCTTTTAATACCCTTCACCAGTGTCCCATTGGTCCCAAGAAGCATCTCTTCTAAATGGCAGTTCCTGATTGGCTGGCATTGTCAGCACTAGCAATCCTTGGTCTCTCAAGCAATCCTCAATTAGGTTCTCCTGCAGGAAGTGCTTTTACAGCTGTGTGGTCCCCAGTGTTTACATAGAGGCAGCCTTGCTGTTCCTGCTACAGTGCCTTCTATGCATGTGAGGGGAGATTGGCACAGACTGGAACAGCTACAAATGCTAGCTGGATATACTATTGGACATTGGTTTCATAACACATATTTCATATTAGAATTTAGTTTTCATATTTCACATAGTTTATTAAATTCAGTGTTCTTGCTTAGAAGGGTATAATACCATAATTTAGAATATCCAAAAACTATGCATTAGATCATTCTGAACTACAACATTCATTTCAATATATTACAAGGACATTCATCTAAAGAAAACATATACAGTTAATTGAAAAGTCCCAAGACTAGAAATGACTTCTAAGCAAGAAGTAGTTCATTTTAAACTGTAATGATTTTTTTCTTAAAAAGAAGAAAACTACAAAATGCTTCCATGCCTAAGAATATATGTGAATACCTCAAGGCACTTTTCTGAATGGCCTTAATCTTTATGGTTCCTTATAATAATTAATATAGACAGCAAGCAAAATCATAGGACCAGAGAACTTGATTTTCTTCAGTAAAAAATAAAATAAGCCAGGGATGATGCCACATACTTGTAGTCCCAGAACCTGGGAGAGTAAGGCAGGAGGATTAAAGTTTCAAAGCCAGCTCCTGTTGCAGCAAAGTTCCTGTCGCTAAATAAACAAACAAGTAAGAAAAGAAAATTTACCAAGAAAATATATATTTTTTTAAAAGAAGCACTATGTTTCAGACATCCTGTTTCTCTTAATTTGTAATACTGTAAGGACTATCTTCGGGAGAGCCTTTATCAGTACAAAAGCTCATTGGGTTTCCCTGTTATCCCCAAACATATTTGTTAGTCAGTGTCTGAGTATAGTGCCAGAGCCTTTCAGAGATGGAGGACTAGGGACTTATATTATTCTTTAGCAGCCTATGGGTATTTGCAGATTAAATGACATTGACTAACTTTTCAGTATTAGATTATTCAAACTCTACTTTTAAAATTTTGCCTGAAATGCTTTCATTAATTTAAATTTAAATTACTTTTTTTCTGCATATAAATAATTTGTGTGTGTGTGTGTGTATGTGTGTGTGTGTGTGTGTGTGTGTGTGTGTGTGTGGTAGGGTGTATGTGATATAGTGTTAGGTGATGCTTGAACCAAATATCCTGCATATGCAAGGTGGGTGCTTCATCACAGAAGTATGATCTGCATTCAAACCCTTTATTTTTTGATTTTGAGACAGGACAGCACTAAGCTCTACAATGTGGCTCTGAACTATTTTGCCTAGGCAGGCCTTGAACAAGAGATTCTCCTTAAGTATTCTGAATAGTTAGGATGACAGGCATCATGTCTAGCTTGAGTGTCTGATTGTTTTCAAAGTACTTACCTACATGTGACTATAACAACCTTGCCAGCTACTCTGCTGTGCATGATACCTGACATCTTGAGATATGTTGTTCATTCATTTAATCGGGAGCTATTGAACACTTATTGCCCAAGAACTCTGGTAAAGCGGTATAGAAGTCAGCAATCCTGTTCTGATGAAGTCGGTTCTCCAGATAAAGTCTTCCGACACAGTTCTCTGCTTCTCAGTTCTACGTGAAATCTTCCTCTGAAATAGACTTGGAGAACACACGGGTTCTTAGCTAGGGGACACTTTGTCTTTTGGGACATCTGGTAATGGCTGAACATTCTTCTGAGGAATATCATTCCTTGGGAAGGGAGTTGTGACAGTGGCCTGTAAAAATTGTCAGCCAAGAACATTGCTAGCTATTCTACAATAAACAGACCAGCTTGACACCAGACTCGGTGAAGATCTCCACAGTAGTGAGACCAACATCCCTCTAGAAACAAACTTGTCCAACTTCCTTCCTGGCACATTGTATGAATTAAACTCATGAAGTTCAAACAAGGAGAAGAGATTCTCTATGAAAATGAAAAATATTTTGAAGATTTATGTAGACTCTTGTTCTTTTTCTTCTACAATATGGAAAATACAAGAGCAAATTCATAATTGACCTTTCTTCATTTTTGGTAGCTCTGTCATCCTTTGCTTGGAAAAGACAAAGTGAAGATGTCTTCAGTTCTGCTGCACAGGACAAATTGTTAGAAGCACTAGTGAGACACTCAGACTGAGATAACAAGATTTATTGAGTCCTTAGTAACCACTGAGGAGTTGAAAAGGTAGCCCCTCCTGATGTTGATTTGGCTATCGTGTGCCAACATGGCTTTCCCCACAGAGCTCTCTCCTCTTTTATCTTCATACCCTTCCCACACTGATGTTCATAAGATATCTTTACTTGTCATTTTCAGAGATGAAAATGCTCCTGGTGAAAATTCTTACAACATGAGGGATCGGGACTAGAAAATGACTCCTCTGTAGAAAGAATTTCAATCACATTTTTAAAACTTAGAAAAGATTTGGTTATGCTTGTAATGGCCACAAAGTGATAATATTAGTTGACTATCCATGGTTCTGAAAACTTGCTTCTATGCTTATTTTTCTAAAATGAAGCCAAATTGTCTTTTGTAATCTCCAAAGCAAATGTATAAGCAAACTCACATTATTCTACACAACCTGCTTCATTGTCTTTCACCCTTTAAAAATGTTGAAATATCTTATTCCAGCATGTATAATCTGACATGAATTGTCTTGATTACATTTTAATTTTCACATTTCTTTCTCATTTAACCTGGTTTCAAGAAAGAGGTCTAATAAAGTCATATGCTAGATGATGGTCCATTTTCTAGCAACACATACATACCAGTTAATAGATCCTGTTATAGATGTACTGCTTCTCCCACCCCTCTAGAAAGACACTTGAAGTATAGAGAATTATCATTTGTCTCTCAATTGCTTTCAATAAACTTTAGGCAAGATTTGATTTGGGAATTTCTTCCTGAGAGCATTAGGACATGTATTTGTGGATACAATCTTGGGGAGCTGCTATCTAGGTGTTTATTTAGAAGACTGAATAAGAAAGAATTCAGGTCTGCTGTGTTGGCTCAGTGGGTAAAGTCATTTATCTCTGTGAATAACCTGAGTTCAACCCCCAGAACACACATGGTGGATGTAAAAAACCAACTCCTAGTGTCCTTTAAGTTCTACATGTGTGCCACAACATGTATACACATACACACACACACACACACACACACACACACACACACAGACAAACAAAGGCAAATGACAATTTCAAAGCATATGGAACACTAGAACCATAATGAAACTGAGAACACTAAGTAGTTCAAATAGATATAGAATATCCTAAATCGGTGTGCTGTATATCAGTTATCTGCAAAAAAATCTAGACGAGCATTTACATTTCAGATAATTTTGGAGTTGAGCTAAGTAAATACAGTCCTCTGGAGGACCACTGATTTATAATCTGCATCTCAATCCTTACAAGAATACTTGTTTCTATGTGTTGAGAACTTTGAGGCCCTTTGGGCTATTTTGAAATGCATTATAAGCTATTGTAGTCTACAGTTACTCTTCTGTACTGTAGAACACCAGAACAAATTCTGATTGCATTTGCTTTTCCTTTGTAAAGGACAGACTCCTAACATGAAAAAAATTCTACTTTTAATGTCAGATAGGGAGTACCTTTAGAAGGCAGCATTAGTTTCCATCATAATTGCCCTAGTCATCTGTGTCATCCTCTCTTTGGAGATAATTCTCTAAGATAGATGCACTAGTATAGCCAACCTGAGCTTGGAAGTAACATACACACACACACACACACACACACACACACACACACACACACAGATACACACACACCCAATAAATGATGGAAATCATTTTTAACACACTAAAACAAATGCCTTCTCTCAAAAGTTACAAGTTTCACATCTGTCAGCCAGCAGCCTTCCACATTACATTTAAGTTTGCAGGTTTATTCATCCTTTGTGTCTCCGATTGAATCCTGTGGCCAATCTAACACTGAATATTAGTAGAAAAGAAGAACTAATGTTTCCCATGCTGGCCCAAATAGACTATATTTTGCTTTTGATTAAAATTAATTTTATAGGCCTTTCCTTACATAAATATTATTTGCGATGGTATACTATGATATAGAATAATACAATGATTTTAGTTATGGAATTTAAATGACCAAAAGAATCCATTTTATAGGATATATTTATCAGGGTACTCAATATATGAACCATGCATTTAAACTACAAATGATTTTTTTTCATTAAGAATGTATAGAGATCCTAAGGATCAGAGATGAGGAGGACACATCTGGCTCAACACTGGGAGTAACTGGGACCAGCAGGATTCAGGCATGCAGGAACTCTGCCAGCCCAGTGGCAAGGGTTGCTTCTGGTCTGTCTAGGATGGTGCCCTGAACAGACTTTGGGCTCAAACCCTGCAGTGAATCCCATAATTCCCAGAAGAAGCTGTATACTCAGGCACTCTAATTAGCCCAGGATCAAGGATCCCAGAATCACAGGATCACAGAGACAGCTTGATTCTGAGGAGTTCTGACATAACTGGGATCACAGGAAAGACAGGCTCCAGTCTGACTTAGCCAGGGCAGGTAGCACTAGAGATAACCAGATGGCAGGAGGCAAGTGTAAGAAAATAAGCAACACAAACCAAGGTTACTTGGCATCATCAGAACCCAATTCTTCTACCATAGCAAGTCCTGGAAACACCATCACACTGGAAAAGCAAGATTCAGACCCAAAATCACTTCTCATGATGATGATAGAGGACATTAAGAAGGGCATAGATAACTCCCTTAAAGAAATACAGAAGAACACAGGTAAATAGCTAGAAGCCCTTAAAGAGGAAATGCAAAAATCCCTTAAAGAACTACAGGAAAATACAATCAAACAGGTGAACAAAATGAATAAAACCATCCAGAATCTAAAAATGGAAATAGAAACAACAAAGAAATCAAAAAGGGAGACAAAAATGGAGATAGAAAACCTAGAAAAGAGATCAGGAGTCATAGATGCAAGCATCACAAACAGAATACGAAAGATAGAAGAAAGAATCTCAGAGGCAGAAGACACCATAGAAAACATTGACACAACAGTCAAAGAAAATGCAAAAAGCAAAAAGCTCCTAACCCAAAACATCCAGGAAATCCAGGACACAATGAGAAGTCCAAACCTAAGGATAATAGGTATAGGAGAGAGTGAAGACTCCCAACTTAAAGGGACAGTAAGTATCTTCAACAAAATTATAGAAGAAAATTTCCCTAACCTGAAGAAAGTGATGTCCATGATCATACAAGAAGCCTACAGAACTCCAAATAGACTGGACCAGAAAAGAAATTCCTCCCGTCACATAATAATCAAAACACCAAATGCACTAAAGAAAGAAAGAATTTTAAAAACAGTAAGGGAAAAAGGTCAAATAACCTATAAAGGCAGGTCTATCAGAATTACAACAGACTTCTCACCAGAGACTATGAAAGCTAGAAGATCCTGGGCAGATGTCATACAGACCCTAAGAGAACACAAATGTCAGTCCAGGCTACTATACCCAGCAAAACTCTCAATTACGATAGATGGAGAAAACAAGTTATTCTATGACAAAACCAAATTTACACAATATCTTTCCACAAATCCAACCCTACAAAGGATAATAGAGGGAAAACACCAACATAAGAAGCAAAACTACACCCTAGAAGAAGCAAGAAAGTAACCTTTGAACAAATCCACACAAACATAATTCCACCTCTAACAACAAAAATAACAGGAAGTAACAATTACTTTTTCTTACTATCTTTTAATATGAAAATTAATATTACCAACTTATCCTAATCAATTCAAATTCAAAAGTATGAGGAATTAAAAATTTGTTGGCTATCATCTGGTGGTCTCTCTAATTTGGTAATTGGAGAAATAGGTCCAATATTATACAATCCATATATACTTTCTCCTTTTTTGTACCTGACAATGTCTTGTCAGGTACCACCTAACAGTCTTGAAATCATGCTTCCATTTCAGCCTCTCTATTAGTTGTACTGTTTGATATTTTGATATTTTATTAGTTGATATTTTTACACTATACTATGGTTTCAGAACAGCTTACATATTTCAAAATTATTTATACAGCCAAAAGAAACATAAAAAATTAACTTAGGAGGTGGCTTATAAGAGAACAACAAAGAGTGAGACTGAATGCTTTGCTTGATGTTTGTAACTATTGTATCAATTTTGAAAAAGAGAACTTTATAAGTTACTCTTTTTTTGAGATGAATGATTTTCCAAATTATCACAGCCAATGAACCAGATTCTTACCCTCACCTAATGTCTGTGACACCTTCCAAGCAGAACCATTGTTCATTGAAACAGTTGGTGAATGACTTCACAGATAGACCATCTTAATACACACACCATTTCTTAAATGAATGTAACCTGTTCTCTGTGGGCTGAGAATGAAGACAATCACTCAAGTCAAATAGCTTTGACCATAGCAGGAAGTCTGTACCCAGGAATCATGCCTACTATTAATTCCTTGGCGCAGCAGAACTGTCAACTCTCAGCTTAGCTACGATGGAGGTAAAATCCTTAGGTAACGTAAGGGTCATTGAAGTACAGCTTTATTACAATGAAATCCAATGTCTAGAAATTATTCTTATTTTGGGCTTGTACCACAACAAGAGCCAAGATTTTAAGCTCTATTAAATATAAAACAAACAAACAAAAAAACTTTATCTATCTATCTATGTTCACTTTAGAAAATACTAGTGACATATTATTTTAAAATAATATGGTTAATATGTTTGGAGTTATTTAAAATTTATATTGAAATACATATGAATCCATATATATTTTCAGTATTGCTGTAGACAAGCATCTACATAAGACTGTTAAATAGATTGTTGTTTTGTATCAAACAACTTTTATAATACTCATTTTTATTGTTATAATATTTTATACATTTTAAACAATATGACAAAAAAGATATTGTAGGTATTAAAGGGGGGTTCTCTGGGAAAAGTTAGGGTACAAAAGTGAAAGAATAATGTGATGTAATTCTATTTACTTAAAATATGTTTTTAAATGATAACAAATTCAGATAAATTGAAATTATGTATTTTATCTCATCATAATGCAATAGCACTTAAATCAATTAAAAAAGAAGCATATAGAATTTAGACTACAGCAAATCACATAGACTTTCAATGTAAACATAAATAAAGTAGACCATTCATAAAGCTCAAGCTAAATGAAAACATTTAACATTTTAATTTAGTTGGAACAAAAGATTAGCTAAATGAGTAGATTCTGCCAAGAATGCTAAACATTGAAGCTGTATAAGTCTACACTGTAAAGGGTTGCATTTAGATCTACTGATTAAAATTAAACAACTAAGGTAAGGTCTTTTTGCTAAAGACACCATTTACATATCTTATTGACCATGAAGAAGTTGGGCTAGAGCCTAATGAGTGTCTTCACCCCTGCTGACTAGTTCTCACAGTTGTATGGGATATTCAGCTCGCTGTCAGAGGAGAAAGGTAAGCACCAACTTAGTTACAAATCCTGCAATCCACAATGGTAACCATGATGTGCTGGGGCAACATTGGCACAGATGTTGTGGGAGTAACCAATCACTATCAGATTGAATTTAGCACTTACTCCATGGGATGAAACCTTTGCCTGGCACTGCTCATAGGCTGCGTCCCTGGGGGAAAACAAAATATTATCATTGTACTAAAGAAACATAGGAATAAAATGACTCCTGAAGGCATGCTGCTCTACCCACAGATCAGTGCCTCTCTCAGTGACCATCTGAGAAGCTTCTCTTGCAGTAGATGGGCACCAACACAGGGACCCACAACTGGACAATGTACAAAGAATGAGAGACTTTGTAACAGTCATTTCTAAATGGAATGTCTTCATCCAACTCCTCCTACCAGCACTCAGGGTGCTATGTCCGAGAGGAAGCAGAGAGATTGTAAAAGCCAGAGAAGATAGAAGACCCCAGGGAATCAGACATATTAGCACTGGCAAACATATGAAGTCACAGAGGTGGCCCCAGCGTGCACAGGGTCTGCACAGATTCAAGTCAGACAGTGTATCAGTGATGAGAGGATGAAGTAGACATGGCTCCCATCCCTAACCAAGAAGTTATCTCCACTGGACATCTACTTGCTAAGGAATAATGAGTTTTCTCTAAATGGAGTCTTATTGGGTAGATAAACCACAATTATGGTAGCTCCCAAGCTCAGCAATAGATGGTCTACACAAAAGGAACTTAGTGGTAGCTTTGTAGACTTTTTGTCTTATATATTGCTTTGTTTGGACATTTTTTTTTTGTCTTGTTGGTCTTTACGTCTATACTATGGTTTCAAATTTTCTGTTTTTTATGTTTGTGTGTGTGCTTCTTTTTGTTTTCTGATTTGGTAATTATTTTTTTGTTCATCTGTTTGTTCAGCCATTCATGGAGTTGAATGGGTTAAGAGCATGGAGACGATCTAGGAGAGGATGGAAAGGGAAACCATGATCAGAATATATTGTCTAAATTTTTATCAATTAAAAATTAGTATGTAATAAAATACCATTTCAAAAAGCTTTTAGATTTTAGGAAAGAAAAAAGTTTTACCTTCCCCTTACAGTGTGGCCATTTTGCCACCAGCTGATATTATAATCATTGTTTTGAGCAGAGAGTCCCTGCTGAAGGAGTTCAATACCCTGTAAAAAGGCTTTTAGTATAGAGCACTTCTAATCATGATGTTCTTCTGTATACTTGACCAGAAATCTTTTCTAGTTTTGTCTTCAATATCATCTCCTATCAGCTCCCAGTTGTGCTCTTTTCCAGATATTTCTCAGGGTTTTAGCTATCAAAGCCTTTTGTCAGTCCTTCCATGTAGAATATTCTGTCACCATCTTTTCTACTTGCTTAGTATTCCTACGTAGCTCTATGGACCTAATTAAATGTCACATTATCTACAAACTCTTACATGAAGTTTTGGTCTTCTAGATTTGCTTTATGTTTCTGTTGAGTTCGGTGGCATGGATGAATGGTTTGTGAATATTTATCCAATTAAACATGATAATCTTTCTCTTGTTTACCCTCCCCATGATATGAGCTCTTACATAGTTCTTATCCAGCTCTTCCTGCTAATACGATATTGATTGTTATAAAGCCAATAATGAAGCAAAGATATCTGTTAGTTAATTGATTTTAATAAGATCGTACTCAATACTTTATTCTCAAGTATTGAAGTCCAAAATTCTTGCCTCAGTTCTAAGATCAAGCTTGAAATGAATCTCTTTTTTCTAGATGAACAACCCTACAGAATACATCAATTGGTTACAAGTACCTCTACAGTCTTCCACTTAATTTTCCCAGAAGTAAGGAACTTGTTTTTAATGCATAGAAAAGACCGATCAAAAGAAACATCCCAAATGCACCATTTTACTGTGAGAAACACGTCATAAGAAGAGAATGTTTTTCAAAGTTCTTAACAGAGATCCTGATATTTAGGTCAGTTTTAAAAAATATAATTAAAAGGCTAGGAGACAGTTCAATAACTCATGAATATTTAACAGGACATTCATTAAGCCCAACATCATCAAGAAATGCTGTCATACTTGAGGCATACCTGTGAAAATAAACTATAAGATCCAAATATGAACTGTCAGAGAGCTGTTTGATATAAGTCATGTATTTGAACATTAATTCTGATTATTCCTGTTAGCTATCATTAGTAGAGCCAATCAAGGTACCTGATAAGCACAGTCTTGCCCTTGAATTAAATAGCCATGTTTCCAGGGGATAAATAGTTGAATATAGGGAAATGCATTTCGGGCTTATAATGTGACTGTTGGTTCAGTAGTGTTTTGGACCTGACCTTACCATTGACAAAGGTCTTAATCTGGAGGCCATGTCCTGAGAAAGAAGAAAGGGGAAAATGCTTTTCCCCTGATTGCTATTGTAGCACTTGTAGGACTAGGTCTTTTCTTTCACTCTCTCTTTGCTTCAGAAGGCTGGGTATTCATCAATGATCTAAGTAAGGTGTAAGGTACCATGTGCAGCTTTTTTTAAAAGATGATTTCTTCTTTTGTTAATTGTACATATTTCTTGATTGCAGATGCTCCATATCAGTGAGACTTAGATTCCTAAGTCTGAGCCCTTTCAAGTTTTATCTTGAAGGTTTCCAGTACACTGTCATTAACACAGTAGAGTGTGGGAGATTTAGTGGTGGTATAGGCTCGCTCACCTTTTAGAAATCCTTTGCCTGGTCAAACAATCCCTTCTTCATTCACTATTCCATAAAGTCCTCTTCAAAGCTAATTCATGAAAAAGATCCACTCAAAGAAGAGGGCTAGGTTTTGTTTGATGGTTTTGATAAATGA
This sequence comes from Mastomys coucha, assembly GCF_008632895.1. Lineage (NCBI taxonomy): Eukaryota > Metazoa > Chordata > Mammalia > Rodentia > Muridae > Mastomys > Mastomys coucha. The sequence continues at coordinate 60,646,590 of NW_022196915.1, forward strand.
GGAAAACATTTTAAATGAGGGAGACAATTTAGGAAAAAGAGGAATTGTTACCTTAGTTATATCTTTGTGTCCTTTTAGGTTGAGCTTAAATTTTATTCTATTCTTTCTGATAATCTGGTCCAAATACTGGATTTCATCATGAAACACCAATTTATACTTACTTATCAGTGGAGTTTGTATGTTGTACTTAATAGTAACTAAAACGAAGGCATTTGAATAAACTCCAAAATGTTTTGTAACGGTGAATATTGGCACATAAAACTTAAAAAAGCAAAAATAAATAATTTTTATAAGATAGTTTTTCTTTACAATACCAAGGAAACATAGTGGTAGTGAACAATTAGATAGAGCTGGTTTATCACTCTGGTTATTGGTATATTTGTAAGGATGATATATTTCTCTTATCTCCCATTTCTAGTTTAGATGATGAAAGTTAGATTAATTAAACTCTCTTGTTTGCAACATGAAGCTAGACTAACAAGCTGAAAGTTGATTGAGCATCCCAAGCCAACTTGCTGAGAGTCACCGGTGAAGTGCTCTGGGAAACAAGGAAGCCCTTTGAAGCATCAGTCCCACAGCCCTGCAATGGATGGGGACCATCTTGCTTCCTAGTGTCCTGGTAGCAGGTGCTCTTCACAGACTTCAAGTTCATGAGCCAATTGTCCTGCTCTTTCTTTGCCCACTCTCTCTGTGCATTTTGCTTCCTTCTGTTTGTATTTATCTTCCCCCTTTTTCCCATAGTTAACACAATTACCAAGAAGACAAACAGTGGCAGAACCTTCTACAAGAAACCCTAATAGAAGATATAAAATAAACATGTGCAGGGAAAGGAGTTTTATCTTAATACAGTGACCTTTAATAGTGTCCAGACTATAGACCATTTATCAAAATTGTCCCTAACTGTATCTATTAATATATTCCAAGCAGCCAATAAAGTTAAAGTACCCATCAATGTGAACTAATTGGCATTTCGAAGTGGTTCATCTGGAATAATGGAGTGTGAAATACCTTAGAAAGAACCAGAAGGAGCTCTTAATGAAGCAGAGCTGCTATTTGTACCTTTGTAGTAAGCATCATGACCCTTTGGGCTGCTGTCTGAAAGGAAATTAATGAGTTACAGTTCTTTCGACTTTTGCTTCAGTGGTAGATTTGGAACTTTTGAATTTTGTTATTAGCATATATCATATAATACTGAGTTTCAATATGACATTTTCATACATGTACATATGGTATTTTGAACATGTTTCCCCACCATTACCCTCTGTCATCCCTTCCACTCCTGCTGAACTCTTCCCTCTTCACATATGTCCCTTCTAAATCCATGTCTAATTCTTCGTGAGCCTTGAATTTAATTAGAGTTGGATTCGAACATAGTCATCTAACCAATGTCTATACCACTGAAGAAAGTGTCTCTTCCTCCCCAAGCAACCATTAACTGCCCATAAGTCCTCAGGGAGTGATGAAGCCTCAGGAGTCCCTCCCAGCTCTCTGACAGGAAGTTGGCAAGCCTAATCTTGCAGGTCTTGTGTAGGTAACCATTTATTGCTGGCCACTTAATACACATTTATTCTCTATAGTTTATTAGTGATGAGTCTCTGCAGTTATTGTTGACTGCAACAAAAAGACACTGATCAAAGCTGATTATAGCACCTATCTCTGAACATGAAAAGACAGTTACTAGGGAGGCAAGTTAATGTCCACATTGTGTACAGTTGACATAACAACAGCAGTAGCTTCCCACAGAGAGACCATGACTTCTCTAGCTGTAGGGGAAGTGAATTCTTCCGTAGAGCAGGCCTTGGATCTGTTAAGAAACCAATCTGTTATCCTTATAACAGACTTGCAACTACCAGAAGGCAAATCTTCTCTAGTGTGTCAATAGCCTACTGACAATTCTACTCAAGCAACTTATATAGCATCTCAGACATTATGATGTTTAACTAGTAGAGACGGATTGATCTATATATCTACATATTATATCTATAACTCTTATATCTATCATATATGATAGATATATATAGTGATTATACATATATGTATATATGCATATATACATACATATACACACAATATATACACACACACATATATGTATGTATATACATGTATATATATACATATATCCATATCTTCCAAAGCTCAGGGAATTTAATGTAAGGGGCATCAGAATTTAGGAACCACAAGAAACAGTACTGTAGGATTCTGTTTCTGGGCATGACATGGCTGTTGCACTTTCGAACTCACAGCAAATTTGATTCTCTGCACATGTAGTTTTGATAAACAACCAGCATCAGGAGCAGTGAATCACTGTTTTGGGAGCCTCAGAGGCCTCCCTGATGAGCAACACATAGGGAAGTAGTCAAAACTCTGGCACTATTTCTTTTATAACAACCTACATCTTGTGAGAGCAGCTTTACCTACCCAAGCAGAGTACCTCCATCTACCAGACTTCTTTCTGATTTGGTTTTACTGGTTTATCAAGTAACAGATTTTGATGGCATTTTCATAAACCTTAATTTTAATTGGCCTCCAATATGTATTCTTAGCATTTTTGTAAAAAATATCAGCCTATTTTTACAGGCATCTATTTGGATCCTCTATTCTAGACAATTGAGCTACATGTCTGTCTTTTGCCAATATTATGATATTTGGTTACTATGAGTTTGTAGTATGACTTGGTGTCACCTATAGTATTGACATTTTATTCAGGGTTTATTTGGCTATCCATGTGTGTATTCTAGTGTTCTTCCTATTTATGTGAAGAACAACATTGGAATTGTGATGCAGATTGTGTTGAATTTGGACATTATTTTGGTAGTTACAGCCATTCTCACAATATTAGATCTTCTGAGCCATGAGCATGAGAGATCTTCTCTATTTTTATTAATTTTTTTTCATACAATATATTTTGATCATGTGTCTCCTATATTCCTTCCTAGATCTTCCCACCTCCCCACATCTTTTCACTTCCCACATCTTTCCACCTCCCTACTCATCCAACTCCAGGCCTTCTTTCTCTCTCTCTCTTTAGAAAACAAACAGGTAAACTTAAAAAAAAAAGTCAGTAGGAAGAAAGAAAGAAAGATCATAAGAAACTTGTACACAAAGGTACCACACACACACAAACACACTCCCACATTCTCATTCATGTGTGTGCATGCACACACCCATACATATGTACTAAAATAAAATAAAATAATTAAACGAAACATAAAAACACAAAACGGGAAACCAGAATGTTCTCTGTTTTAGTTTCTTTCCTCTGAGTTTTAAAGTATTCATTGTGGGGGCTTTTCAGTTCATTGGTTAGATTAATCCAAAGTTTTGGGGTTTGTTTGCTTATTTAAGGGTATTATGAGTTGAAGTGAATTGTTTTCTTGATTTCTTTCTTAGAATCTTTGTTACTGATAAATAAGAAAACCACTGATTTTGCACATTATGTATCTTGATAATTTGTTGAAGTCTTTGGGTCTTATACATAAAATTATAATGTATGAAAATAAGGAACTTTACCTTTTTCTTTTCATTCCTTTCTCTTATTGCCCTAGATAAGAATTCTAGCACTATATCACGAGTGGTATACATAATGAACAACTTACATCATTCCTTATCTTATAGAAATGTCTTGATTGTTTTCTTTCTCCATTTGGCACATAGAGACTTTCTTATATAGTGAAACATTCTGTTCCAAGTCTCCTTACAGATTTTATCATGAAGGGATGTTGGACTTTGTCAAAGCCATATCTATTTAGATGATCCAGTGAGTTCATGTGTGTGCTATCTTACATTTATTGATATGTATATGTGGCACCATGTTGACATCCTGTGGAATGAGGTCAGCTTGATCTTGATGAATAATCATATCTTTTTGATGAATTATGTTTTTACTTTAAAGATCTTGCTTTAAGTGTGCATGTATGTATGTGTGTGTGTGTGCACATATGTGCATATGAACATGCATGCACACATGCACAAGAGTGTAGATACCCACACATGCAAGGAAAAGGTGTCAGATACTCTGGGGCAGGGGATACAGGCAGTAATAAACCACCTGGCATGGATTCTGGAAACTGAACTCAGGTCCTCTGCCAAACTAGCATGTATTCTAAACTAGTGAGTGGTCTGCCAGCTAAGAATGTGTTCTTGAATTTGTAAGTATTTTATTAAGAACTTTTGCATTTTCATCCAGGAGATTAATTTGTAATTTTCATTTTGTATTTTGTTGATCTAATTTTAGTATCAGGGTAGAGGTACTAGATATGAGGAATGGCTGACATGATCACCAGAATTTGTCACGTGTCTCTTAGTGTTCCTTCACAGTCCTAGAATTCTCACTGATGGAAATTCCTCTGTGAGCTAGGTTTGCTTCTTATATATGTATTGCAGGTAGCATTCTGCCACAATGACTTTTTCTTAGTTAAAAATGAGAATGTGGATGTTCCTTGTCTCATAATATACAATAGAGGCTCTTTTACTTTTATGTTTTATCTATCATTTTATTTATATATTTTATTTTTTCTCTTTTTTTAACCCTGTGAATTTTTCACATATATATTATGTCTTCCCATATAGTAGTTTTTTTTTTTGATTCCTGAGTGTACAAACAAATGGGCCTCTCTTTCTTGTGTGCTTTCTATGTGGGTGTTTTCTTCTGTTGCTTGTTTTGTCCAATTCCAATGTGATAGTTTTTGTTTTATTTTATTATTATCCATAGAAGCCTGCTTATTTCATAATAAGAGAAAGAAAGAGGGTAGATACAGTGAGAGGGGACATGGAAAGAAGCTGGGAGGGAATAGGGGAGGGGAAACTGTAACCAGGATATATTATGTGAGAAAAATTTACTATTAATAAAAGGAAAAGAATGAGAATTTGAAATACACAGTCTTAGAAAAAAGCAGAGTAATGTCAACTAAAAGTCCAGACTATTATTGTGAATGTATCTGGACTCCTTGAGGTAAAATTAATTTATAATTCTTATAAAAGATATACAATCCAGGTATTTTATTTATAAGCCATAAGTCTAGACTGGGTAGGTTTGGAGTTATTCTAACTTACTCCCCAGCTATGAAGTCCCTTGTTAATTGCTGTTTCTCCTGGCCATATGCTCATAGTCCATGTCCTCTCATGGCCGCATCCTCCACTTATATCTCCTTTCTTCTTCTTTTCCCTCTACCTGCAATCTCTCAATTGATCCTCAAGTCCCACTTTCCTCCCTCCACTGTTCAATCACAGTCTCTAGCCTTTTATTGACCAGTCACATTGGGGAGCAAGGTTCACATAGTGTCACATGATGTACATGAAGATCTGCTCCTGGAGTGGGAGAGGAAGGGACTGTATCCTGAGAACCAGTATTTAGCATTAGAAAAGCAGCATCAGACCAAACCACTACAACTTTGACATAAACATACGATTTTAAATTAAAGAAAAATAATATGTAATGCTTTCTAGAAGCTCACTGTTACCTGTAATTTGTGCTAAAAAGCACTTGGCTTTAGAGTTAATTAATTCACTTATCTAAGGTTTATGAATACTTTGGTGCTGAAGAAAGAGCACATTGAATAATGTGCTTACTATACAAACATGAGGCCTTAAGTTCAAATCTTTGGTATCCATGTTAAATTGGACACAGTGGTGTACCTCTATAATCTTAGTGCTTATACAACATGAGAGATGTAGATGTGAGAGTTCTCTGAACGTCATGAGTAATCTAGTTTGTTTTGTGCAAAAGTGATGTATATAGAGGTAGTATATCTACAGGTAATTATTCTCTAATATCCACACTGTTACAACATGTATGGATACACTTACACCTGTGAGCACACACACACACACACACACACACACACAAATGAGTACACACTTAATACACACATATATTTTTTATTAGATTTCTTTCTATTTACATTTCAAATGTTATGCCCTTTCCTGGTTTCCCCTCCGAAAACTCCCTATCCTCCCCCTGCTCACCAACCTACCCACTCCTGCTTCCTGGTCCTGGCATTCCCCTACACTGGAGAATAGAGCCTTCACAGAACCAAGACCCTCTCCTCCCACTGATGACCAACTAGGCCATTCTCTGCTATATATGTGGCTGGAGCCATGAGTCCCACCATGTGTACTCTTTGGTTGGTGGTTTAGTTCCTGGGAGCTCTGAGGGTACTAGTTAGTTCATACTGTTGTTCCTCGTATGGGGCTGCAAACCCCTTTAGCTCCTTGGGTCCTTTCTCTAGCTCCTCCAGTGGGGACCCTGTGCTCATTCCGATGGTTGACTGTGAGCCTCCACCTCTGTATTTGGTATAGTCTCTCAGGAGACAGCTATATCAGGCTTCTGTCAGCAAGCACTTGTTGGCATCCACAATAGTGTCTGGGTTTGGTGACTGTATATGGATGGATCCCCAGGTGGGGCAGTCTCTGGATGGTCATTCCTTCAGTCTCTGCCCTATACTTTGTCTCACACACATACATTTAAAAGATTTCTAAAAATTATTAGTAGTAGACATTTGTCAAATATCTTGTGTCTGAATACAGAAGTGCATTTAAAAATGTTATTATTTTTCACACTGATAGTTAAAATTGCATGGAGTTATGAGATTTCAAAATATGTATGTTATAGAATGACTAAATCTAGTTAATTAACATATACATTGCCTCATTATCATTTCTGTGAGGAGAACAATTAGCATGCATATTCTTAACATATTTCCCTGTCACCTTAGGAACTGTCAAGTAGAGAGAACCAAAGAAGAAACTCCTTGTAACATGTTATAATAAAAACACAAAATAAAAAAAAAGATATTGGAAGCATCAAGAGAGTAGGGCCAATTTACAAACAAAGGCAGACCTATTAGAATTATAGCTGGTTACCATTTTGAACCTTTAAAACCAGAAAAATGCATTCAAAATTCAGAAAGATTGCTACTGAAAATTCAGATTATTGTACCTAGCAAAGCTTCTCCTATAAATGATGAAGAATAAGAAAAACATCCATCATAAAAATGAACTGAAAATAATTGTGAACATCAATCCAGGTCTACAAAAGGTACTGGGAGGAATTCTTCAGACTAAAGAGAAAAAAAAAAGCACACAGAAGAGGCTGGAGGTCAGGGTCAGGGTAGGAGTATATACTAGACAGTCAACCAAAGTAGTCAAATGAAACAGTGCAAAATCAAAAACATGACAAGAATAAATGAAAATCTGTAAATATCTCTGAATATTAATGGTTTCAATTTCTCAAAATAAACAACATACACAGAGACACCAATTACTGTATTAGAGAATAGGACTCCCTCCAAGAAACACATTTTACTATGAAGGATAGATACTATCATAGGACAAAGGTGTAGAAAGATGTACTTGAAGCAAATAGAACTAGGACACAAGACTGCACACTGATTCTAATGTCTGATAATATAGACTTCAGACTAAATCTAATCAGAAGTGCTAAGATACATCACTTCATATGCAGAGAGCAAGCCATTAAGAAGAGGACACCTTTAAAACATGCGCCAAACACAGGTACACACAATTTCATAAAACAAACACAAATAGATTTAAAACTACAGGTCAGCTCCAACACAAATATAGTGGGTGATCTCAGTACCCCATTCTCATCAACACACATGTCATCTAGACAAAAATAGAGAAACACTAAAGATCAATGACATTGTAGGTCAAGAGGCTCTAATAGATATCTACAGAACATTCTACTCAAACACTAGAAAATACACATAGTTTTCCAGAAGTTTGTGGAACTTTCCCCAAAACCAATCATATATTTAGACACAAAACAAGTCTTGATAAGTAGAAAAATAATTAAAAGCCTTATATTCTATTTGACAACAATGGCATAAAGTTGAATATCATCAGCAATAAAGACAGCAAAACGTATACAAACTCACAGAAACAATAGACACTGAATGGTAATTGGGTTAAGAAAGAAATCAAGAAGGAAATTTTAAAAATCTTGGAACTGGAAAAAAATTATAATATACTAAAAGTAATGGGATATAATGTTGACAGCCCTAATAAGAAAGTTTATGGCCTTAAGTGGTTGTTTCAAAAAAATTGATAAAATGATAAAACTAAAAAGCTTTGCAAAAATATGAACAAACCAAGCCATAATGAAGTAGATAGGGAGAAATAAGTAAGATCAGGATGGAAATAAATGAAATACAAAATCGTAAGTTTTTATTTTTTATTAGATATTTTCTTTATTTACATTTCAAATGATATCTCCTTTCCCTGTTTCTCCTTTGGGGGGGGACTGTTCCCACCCCTTCTCCTGCTCACCAACCCACCCTCTCCAGCTTCCTGGCCCTGACATTCCCCTACACTAAGGCATAGAGACTTCACAGGACCAAGGGCCTCTCCTCCCATTGATGACTGACTAGGCCATTCTCTGCTACATATGCAGCTGGAGCCATGAGTCCCACCATGTATATTCTTTGGTTGTTGGCTTAGTCCCTGGGAGCTTTTGGGGGTACTGGCTAGTTCATATTGTTGTTCCTCCTATGGGGCTGCAAACCCCTTCAGTTCCTTGAGTCCTTTCTCTAGCTCCTCCATTGGGGACCTTTTTGGATGTGTATGGGAAATTTTCTGCATGTATATCTGGGTACCATGTGCCTACCAGCTGAGCCTAGAAGAAGACACTGGATTCCCTGGAATTAGGACTCTAGATGGTTGCCATATGGGTGCCAGGAATTGAACCTAGGTCCTCTGGAAGAAAAGCAAGTGCTCTTAACTGCTAAGGCATGTCTCTAGCCATGCCTCCCCCCAAAAAACTCTAAAAATACAAAGAATTAATAGCATGAAGAATTGGTTCTTTGAAAGAATGAGATTAACAATCCCTTAGCCACTGTGATGGTTTGTGTAGGGTTGGGCCAGGGAATGGCATTATTAGGAAGTATGGCCTTGTTGGAGTAGGTGTGTCACTGAAGGTGTGGGCTTTAATACCCTAGTCTTAGCTGCCTGGAAGAAAGTATTATGCAGTAGCCTTCAGATGAAGATGTAGAACTCTCAGTTTCTCCTGCACCATGCCTGCCTAGATGCTGCCATGTTCCCGCCTTGAGAATAATGGATTGAACCGCTGAACCTGTAAGCCAGCCTCAATTGAATATTGTTATTTATAAGACATAAATAACATGATATCTGTTCACAGCAGTAAAACCCTAACTAATACAGCCACATTAACTGATTTTTTTTAAACTTAGAGATTAAAAAGGAAGCATTATTACAGATAAGAGTGAAATTCAGAAAATGCTGAAGGCATGCTTTGAAAAACTATATTCAGTTAAATTAGAAAGTCTAAAAGAATAGTGAATTTATATGTATGACCAACTAAAATTAAAGCAGGATGAATAGATAATTTAAACACATCTATAAAATGGCATTGGAACTATAATTTATTTTTAAAAAATATCACACAACTAAAAATGGTAGAAATTTGTGGATTCACTGCAGAATCCTATCACATATTCAAAAAGGAATCAACTAACACTAATCTAATTATGACATAAGATTTAAAAAAAACCAAAGAAACAAAAAACCAAAAACAAAAAAATAAAAAACAAAAAAAGCAAAATTCTCCAAAACTTTCTTTGGAAACTAGTAGCACCCAAATAGAAAGAAATAAATACACATGTGCACATGGTATTCATGTGTGTGCATGCATGCACATACACACACACAAACACACACACAGAGAGAACTGAGAAAAACACAACAAGAGAAAATTACAGAAAGGTCTCCCTGGTGAGCATAGATGCAGGAATTCTCAATAAAATGCAAACTGAATCCAAGATCACATGAAAGAGATCATCATGACCAAATTTATTTCATTATAGAGATATAAAGATGATTCTACACAGATAAATATATAAATAATTGTAACCTATCACACAAATATACTAAAATCAGAACTCACATGATCCTCTCAATAGATTTAGAAAATGTGTTTGACAAAAATTCAATACTCTTTCATAATAAAAGTCTTGAAGAAGCTAGGGACAGAGGGAACGTACTACAACCTAATAAAGGCTATGATAATCCTATAGCCAACATCATACTAGATGGAGTAAAAATAAGGTATTTTAGTAAATTAAAGGACAAGATATGGGTGTCCACTCTTTCTGTTTTTATTTAATATAGTGAATGAAGCCTTAGATAGAGTGATAAAACAAAACAAGAAGATAAAAAGGATACAAATAGAAAGGAAGGTATCAAAATATCCTTATGTACCAATGAAAAGATTCTGTACATAGGAGATCCTAAAGACTTTACTAAATGTCTCTTAATTTATAATTATTTTCAGTAGTGTCATAATGAAACAGTAACACACACACACACACACACACACACACACACACACACACACACCAGCCATCCTATATACCAGTGACAAGCATATGAGAAAGAAAAATCAGGGGATCAACCCCATTTACAATAAGTCTTAAACATGAAATACTTAGGAATAAACCTAGGCAAGGAAATGGAAGATTTTTATAGTAAAAGATTAAAGACCCTAAAGAAACTGAGGGAGACCCTGGAAAATGGGAAGTCTGTCCACATTCATGGGCTGGAAAAAATGATACTGTGAAAATGACCACCTTAACCAAAAGTAGTTTGTAGATTCAGTCCAATCACAATCAAAATCCTAAGAACATTCTTCAAAGCAACAGAAGAAAAGCTTAAAATTTGTATGGAGAGCCAGAATGGGGAGGAGGGAGCACTTTGAGGCCTCAACCCTACACAAGGAACTGCAGGCATCAGGAACACTGGGAGCAGGAGAAATAAGTCTCCTTCAGTGAAAAGCGCAGCAACTGGTTATCCAATACCAAATGTTCAGTCCTGACAACATACATACATGCAACATTATACAGACTGAGTAGATTGTATTTAGGAAATTAGATGTGTATGACATTCCTGATTTCAAGTTATAGTAGACATGCTTAAAAAAAAAACAGCATCAAGGAGATGTAGATTAAGATTACTTTCAAATGCATCTCACTGTAGTCAGAATGACCATCATCAATAAATGCAAATATATATGTAATATAAATATTGACATTGTTGTAGGGATAGGTATAAACTAGTGCATTCACTATGGAAATCAATCTGTAGGATCCTCTTAAACATTAGAAATAGAACTACAGCATGACTTATCTATAACTCTGCTGGCCATATAGTCAAATGAATCTACATCTTATTAAAGATACTTGCATATCCATATTTATTGATGTCCTACTTACAATAACTAGGAAACAGAAGCAGTGTAGATGTCCATCAGCAGATGAAAGGAAAAGGAAAATACTGAAGATATCTACAATGGAACTTTAGTCAATAGAAAGGGTATTTGCAGGTAAATAAATGAAATTGGAGGAAATTATACTGACCCACTCAGGCTAAAAAGAAAAGTGCCACGTGATCTCTTTCATGTGCAGATCCTGGTTTTGTCTCTTAGGTGTTTATAGTTAACCTAAAGGACCCACAGAAGCCATGAACTAGAAAGGGGTCACTCTGTCAGGATGTTTAAGTATTACGGTATAGAAGAACATAGGTGAAATTAAAATCTGAAGGAGGAATACGTGGGAGAAAGGATTATACTGGGAAGGGGTTAGAGGCATGAGGAGGATGAGAGAGCAGGTGGTGGGGCGGGTTAGCAAAAACAGAAGCAAGGATGTTAAACAGCCATATGGAAACCTGCCTTCTAGCCCAGTTAAAGACATTTAAAAATAAGTTTAGAGGAACGTACTAGATTATATTGCTCCTAGAAGCATCAAGATGCTAAACAAGAATCCTTGCGCCACAACTGAACTCACAGAGACTGTGGCAGCATACATAGGCTTGCACAGGTTCAAGCCAGAAAGGGTCCCAGTGCTGAAAGGGGGAAGTGGACAGGGGCTCCCATTCCTACTAAGAAGCTATCTGCAACTGACAACCACTTGCAAAGTAAAACTTAGTCTTAACTATTATATACCCCAAACTTAAGTGCATCCCATATGCCTATCAGTAGGTGGCCATTTCAACACAAAATAAACTAATGGTATTTCTGAAGACTTTTTGTCTCATTTTATGTGTCTTATTGTGTTTTTACAGGTTTTCTTCCTCTTCCTTCTCTTCTCCCTTCTTTAAATTGTTCCATTTCATTTTCTCTTTTGTTTTCTAAGAGAAAGAAAGGAAGTTGAGTGTTGGGTAGGTTGGCACACGGGGAGGGCCTAGGAGGATTTTTGGAGATGAGAAACTGTGATTAGAATATTGTGTACATTTTTTAGAAGAAAGAAATAGAAAAGTAAAGTCAGCTAAAGAGTTGGAAAACCATCCCTTTAAAATTGCTAATTAGGAATATTCCAATGTCTATCTTACTCCTACTTGAAAAAAGATACTAAGTCTGTGTGGGTATCAATTCTCCATCTGTAATATGGGGTGATGGTGATGAAAAGGATGATAACTGTCCTACATCACATAGGATGTTGTTTCAAAGAGTAAGTGAAATAAAGTATATAAATGTGTATAAAAAGAGAGAGAGAGGGAGAAAGAGAGGAGGAAAGAGAGAAAGAAAGAAGGAAAGAAAGAAAGAAGAAAGAAAGAAAGAGAGAGAAAGAAAGGGATGAAAGAAAGCAAGCTCAGGTACCAGGCATGAAATAACCCCCTAAGAGTCATGGAGGCTACACACACCCTCACAAACAATATAGGTACTTGTCTCTTTGCTTGGTAGTCTACCAGTACAAGAGGCTAAGACCCTATTGCTGAGCATGACACAGAACATGGTTATAAAAGGGATCAAACATATAAGAAGAATATTGAGGAATCACACTAGAAATTATCTGGAAACTTCTGTTGTTTATTTCTCAAAGTTCCAAAAGTTGCCATGTAGGCTGTTGGGAAAATAAAGGCATCAACAGCCTTACCTGGTAGTGAATTATATGAACTACTATACCAACTTGCTAGGCAAAGACATGCCTACATAGAAGATAATGGCATAGCGTAATGTTGGTAACCAGCCACTCTCCAGTTGTATTCAATATCTGCTGCACACAAGTGATCTGGTGTTCAATGATATGAGCAGAATTTTTTAAAAAAGGACATTTGAAGGACCTAAGATCTTATAAAAAAATACTCCTAATGATTAGTTAAATGTATATAATGTCAATCTGCCTTTAAAATTTCTATGGTTATAACTTCAGAAAATGATACTCTGAACCCAAATCAGAGAAACTTCTGTTTCACAGTAAACGGCATGGAATGTGGACTTGTAGCTGTCCTAGATGCTAAGAATTAAGTGACAGATGAAGATTCAGTCCTACACCACCCCTTTAAGGCTCAGGGAACATTGTAAAAGGATGGACAAAAAGAATGTAATAGCCAGAAGATAGAGAGAAAGATATAGAAATCCTAGCTTCTAGCCATGACACTATCAGTGAAATCAGGAACTCACAGCAACTCTGATTCATGCATTGAGTCTGTATAATATAGGCACCCCCCAACAGTTAGCCATGGGTGGCAGAGGGCCATAGGACTTGGTCCCTTACTGCTCATGGACTCTCAGAGAAAAGGGTTACTGTCTTCAGTTTTACTTGGTTATACCTACTAGTCTCCAGTAGATAATTCCAATCCCATGGTTACATAGAGTGTCCTACTCAAATCTGAAGGGCCATGAAAGAGAAGAGCATGAATAGAGGAGGAAATTAGTAGGAAAGGGGAGGTGGAAAGAGGAGGGAAAATAAGAGAAGATTAAGGCAAAAGCAATCAAAATGTGTTAAATATATATACATGTAGCACACACACACACATATATACACATACACACACATGTGTGTGGAGGGGTGATGGTCAAAGATCAAGCTTACCTTTTAAAAGAATTGAAAGCTAAATAAAAGGAAGGCAGAGTAGGACCAATACAGATGTAGATGTACATGATCAAATGCTGGACTGAGTGTGGGGACCCCAATTGGGAAGTTAAGACGAGAACTGTTGAAGCTGAAGGGGTTTGCAACCCCATAGGAAGAATAACAATATCAACCAACCAGACCCCCCAAAGCTGCCAGGGCCAAAACCACCAACCAAAGAGTACACAAAGGGTACCCATGGCTCCAGCTGGATATGTAGCAGAGAATGGCCTTATCTGGTATCACTGGAAAAAGAGCCCTTTGGTCCTGTGAAGACTTGATGACCCAGGATAGGAGAACGCTAAGCCACTGAGGCAGGAATGGGTGGTTGTGGCAGGGAGCACTCTCATAGAGGTAGGTGGAGAGAGGAGGGGATAGGGGGCTTGTAGAGGGGAAACTAGGAAGGGAGATACCATTTGAAATGTAAATAAATATAATAACCAATAAAAATAAATAAAAATAAAAACAGGAGAACAGTCAAAAAATTAAAATATCCCATCTTTTACCTGAAAAATATCCCATCTTTTACCTGAAAATCCCATGAACTCTAAGACAAGTTTAGTATCTTTAAGTGATTTGCTTTAGGAGACACTTGCCAGTGATAGACTCAGTTCAGTCCCAAAGATCAGTATATCCTTTTGTTTCTGTGTTGAGTGTCAGGCCTCTGAAAATCTGGGCTGAAGGTGAGCCCATGAATATTAGAAGGAAACACTGTAATGTTTTAAGTATTTCTGGCTGAGCCAATGACCTGAGCTTGACAAGGAGATGTCTGGAAGCATTACCCCTTCTGTCTGTATATACTGATATTTTTGGTGTGTGATTTTTTTCCCCCCTAATTACTTTGCTGATTTAATAAGAGAATGTCAAGTTCATACTGAAGTCATTCCTGTCTGACATAACTGCACTTAAGAAGAAAACAGAAATAGTCAGGGGAAAAATTTGCTCAGTGTTAGACCAAGGAGTCTGCATTAGGACCTGTTCCAAGTTGACATACTGTACATAGACTGACTGAGCTGAGTCGGTTAACTATATCTAGAAAGTCATTTTCCCTTCCAAATGTGCACACACCATCCGTGGCTTATTATGTAATTCAAAATGCCTTACATTCCTACCCAGATCTAGATAAGCATGTCCATTTTTCAACTAAGGAAACTACATCTCAGAGACAGATGTTAGGGCTGTACAAAGTCAAGGTGGGTGCCCAGGTAACATTTCTCTGTTCCAGTGAGCATCTAATATTTCAGCGTTCATTTTGTGGCCTTTATATTAAAAACAAAAAACTACTTCTATCACATAAAGATTTGAAGATTAAATCTATATAAATTCCACATGCAGTACTCAAACTCTTACACATTACAATCTGCAGTACAACCAGTAGCATCATCCGGTGTAGCTATAACTAACTAAAACAGGTCGATGCCCCTAAATGTAAGGGATCTCACCTAGTGATTTCCAAGTCTTTTGAGTTATAAGACTACTTTATTTTTGTAACTGAAGTAAGTTACTGGATACCCTGAAAATAGTGATTTATTTTTAGTTACCTCTTCTTTTGTTTAAAAATGACATATTCATATCTAAAAGTAAGTATGTAAGACATAGCTGTTAAGTTGATGCCGTGACAGGATGGTGCTTTGTTTCCAAAAAGTTTTCAGATTTCAAGACGACTAGAACGCATGAATTTAAATGCTAGTAACCACAGCAGCATCTGTATATAATTTTAAAATGTGGCTGCATAGAAAGAGAATTTAATCTGTCTAACAAGTACTATTTACATATATCAATGCATATTCTTGCTTGTACTGGTATCCCACAACTGCTTCTACATCACACCGATAGCAACCAATACAAAACCATCACCTAAGGGTCCTCCATGCTCCCAAGAGTTTCAAACCCACCTCTTTCTAGAGACAGTGGGTGGTAGTATGGCTAAAAGTAGGCTTTAAACCTTAGACATATTATTTGATACCCTTAACCTTCATTTCTTTCTTAAATATAGAAATAATATAATTGTTTATACTGTAGAGTTGTTTTGGGAGCTAAATAAATTAACAAGTGCTTAACACTTAAAATTATGATTATTAGACATTGCTATTACCAATATACTGTTTTTTTGCCACAGTGGATACCACCCCTTGGTGTCCATTTTGAGTCCAGCTCTGGCCACAGGGCCCAGCTTACCAGTTGGACATGCATGAGGCTGTGCAAGATTACCCCAGGCTGATTGCTTCCATTTGAAAAACATTCTACATGATGCTTCTTTTTGAGCTTTACAGAAAGTTAAGACTATTATTTGTCAAGCTATGATCTCATCCTTGTTTAACATTCTTTTGAACAGGATTATGCATAGACTTCAAACTTGGGAAGCCGTTTTGGACATTCACTGTTGATGATTACCAAGGGAACTCCATAGGCTTCTTTTTTCTTTTTTTCTTTTTTCTTTTCTACAGAGGAGCTGCCTAATAACACCACCCATTAATTCTATATTTGGGTCTCTGTATTCTGATTAAACACGTGTTAAAAAGTAGGCTTTAAAAACTGGAAGAAAAGAGACTATTGTTTTTAACAGAGGGAGGTATAAAGCGTGTGGAACTTTGAGACCTCTCTGCACTTACAGCCAATTCTTACACACTGATCATATGTGCGCCATGATCCCCATTCTCAGCTCTTTTAGCTGCAAGTACTGCACCCTTAAATATACTTGTTTCTTAGTTGGTTTAAAATCTATTTCCAGAGGAGTAAATGTATGATAATAAAAACATATATTTGTGCTAAAGTATATGATTAATAAAGTCACATGTTGGCTATAGACAAGAATAACGGGGTCTAGAGGTTGAAGTGCCATACCAATAGAATGTAAATTTTCTCTCTAATCTCATTATTTACAGGTGGCAGTTTTGATACTGTCTTTTTAAATTGTGATGTAGAATAATATAAACAACATGTCTTCCAATTTTGTAATCTGGTTTGTCCTGGCTGACTCTCACTATTCTGTGATCTTGAATATGTTGCATAAAATTATTTTTAAAAATTATTAAAACCAATATAAAAAAACTTATAAATAAGAACATCACATGGACGTTAACTAAACCCAAGCTTTCTATGTCTCAAGGCACTTCTGTACAGTTAGAGTAGACATTCTAAAGCTGTGGAGCTTCCCACTGGGCTTTATGCTTCTATTCCCTGGCTCAGCTCGCCTGTCTAGATGGGATCAGAGATATTTGTATGGCTTGCTTGATGTGGGGAGCAAATGAACTAAACATAGACTGCTAGAGCTCATTGGGTGGTTGGTTGTGGCATAAATGCCAGATTCGGCCTGTAAAGTTGTGTTTGGCACCCGAGTCCTCAGTCATGAGAACAGTGCTGTCCAACCTCAGCCTCAGCCTCAGATTCCAAAGATTGTTCATTCCCTTAATGGAACACCACTGCGTGGGCTGTTTCTTGGCTAACAGGTCTACCAAAGGGCAAATGGCTGTCCCTTGCTTTTCCATCTGTTCTTACATAGTTTAATAATACTCCTATATAGGCAAACACAGGTGATTTTTAAAAAGGCAGAGAAAGGCAGAAAATGTTTAATTCTAAAAGCATTCATTTCCAATTTTCATAAATATCCTCTGTTCTCTCTAAGGTGAGATTTGTACCTACCACCCACATGAGACATGGTTCCTAGGCCCTTCTGTCATCAATGAACAGTGAAAATAAATGTCATAGTCATTTCGATGGACAAGTTAGAAGAGCAATTGTAGGAATGAGAATAGAGTTTGTTGGGGCAATTTTATAATAGTTGCAAACAAAAGATACATAAAACCAGAAGGGTGGTTATGGCTCTGAATTGTTAAAACCAGGAACCTGATACTCTGACACTTCGGAGTTCCTTATACTGTGCGCACTTTGACTTCAGAGTGTTCTAAGGGAACCTGGAGTTTTGCAGTACCGGAGGGGTATAGCAGTGTTTGCGGGGAACAGAAAGACTTCTGTTAAAGGAGGCTGTGCATCTCGGGTGAATAACATTGCTGATCAATATTATAAGGCAGAGCAGGAGGATGACCAGTTCTTTCTCCTTGTGCAAACAAGAAAACTGTATTTGAAGGCTAGTCTTGTCTCTGCTAAATTTCCTATTTTACCCACAGCCATGTTAATACTTCAGAATTCATGGCAGCTATGTAAACTCGGGGTTGGCAGAAGCAGAAATGTGAGCATTCCCCACCCCTATAACCTCTTGCAGAAGTCAATCAAAGCTTCATCTCTGTCACCCTGTGTCCTTTTTGTCCTTCTGCCTCTCCTCTTTCCTCCCTTCACCCCTCTCCCTCTTCCTCTCTTCTTCTCTCTCTCCCTTCCCCCTTCTCTCCTTCCCCCATGTCTTGTTCTCTCCCATTCTCTTTCCTCTCTCCTGAACATATATTTCTGGATCAAATCAGAGTGAGTTGCCACAGGTCAAGTGATTGGTTCTGTGTGGTGTTCATGGTGTGGTGCTGGTTCCCACGGTTTCTTATACCTACAGATCGGAGAGGCTGGGGTATGGGGACTGAAGTTCCATCTCTCCCAAGTTATAAACCATAGTGAGAGGTCCAGACTCATTTGGATTTGCTACTCTGCTTTTCTGCTTTCAACATGAAGTCCCTTCTATGAATGATAATCTTCTGGTCACTCTTCTGGTCAGCAATACTCATTTTACTGAGACC
>NW_022196915.1:60665161-60666191 GCF_008632895.1 Mastomys coucha
AAAAAAAAAAAAAAAAAAACCCAAAACACACACACACACACACACACAAAAAAAAAACGAAAACAAAACAAAACAAAAATCCTCAAAACGCACCTGAGTCTCTCAGTTTCCTCAGCTTTTAGAGACATTTAATTAGATCAGTCCGTCTTCTTCCTGGAGCATTTTTGCAGGTAGCATCTGAGGCAGCTAAAATATCTCTTCAAATAACTGAATATTATGACAATTATAGACCAGGGAGTTGAGTAAGTATACTCTCCTTTATCTAGACTATTAAATCTCTGTTGAATTTAAGGTGACACATTTTAAAGTTCTCAACAAGAGGAAAAGAAAACATTACATTAAGATGAAAAAAGAAATCACCCAATCAGACACTTCTGTCACCAAAGGCCTTTGCCAGGCTCTATTCTTGAAGAGTCGCTGTGGTATACATGTTTCACCTCTCTTTGATGTATTGAAAGTATGTTTTTAATAGATATGTGCATTTAGACTTTAAGGAGCCTTGAAACTTTTACAAAACAAAGGGGAAGTGAAAGTAAACAAAGTGAAAATGAATTTGGGACTCAGTTTTTCAGACACAGAGCCCCAATTGACTAGACTTTAATTTTCTCATTAATATTCTCTTTAGCATTTATAACTATTAACTTACAGACATGTTTATTTGGGGGTATTATTGGGGTTGTTTTCACCCATTTTCCCCTTTTCATTTGCTTTTCAAGAAACAGAACATAAAGAAAAATATCAATAATATTAAACATATACAGTCAACATCCCTGTATTGAAAATTTCAACACCAATATGTTCTTTACTATTATGTAATGGATAAAATGAACTTAAGTGCTCTTTATATCTCAAAACTGCCAACATAGCCAGGCAGTAGTGGTGCATGCCTTTAATCCCAGCACTTGGGAGGCAGAGGCAGGCAGATTTCTGAGTTCAAGGCCAGCCTTGAACTACAGCCTGGTCTACAGAGTGAGTTCCAGGACAGCCAAGGCTACACAGAGAAACCCTATCTTTTTTTTTTTTTTTTTTT
>NW_022196915.1:60676942-60677423 GCF_008632895.1 Mastomys coucha
AGGACAAACAACAATATGAACTAACTAGTACCCTCAGAACTCCCAGGAACTAAAACACCAACCAAAGAATATACATGGTGGGATTAATGACTCCAGCAGCATATGTATAGCAGAGGATTGCCAAGTTGGTCATCAATGGGAGGAGAGGCCCTTGGCCCTGTGAAGGTTCTATGCCCCAGTGTAGGGGAATGCAGGGCCAGTAAGAAGGAGGGGGTGGGGTGGTAAGCAGGGGGAAGGGTGAGGGAACAGAGGTTTGTTTTATTTTATTTTACTTTTATTTTTTGGAGGGGAACCTGGGAAAGGAGATATTGTAAATAAAGAAAGCATCTAATAAAAATATATAAAAATAAAAAAAGAATTACTTTATTTTATGTATGTGAGCACACTGTATCTGTCTTCAGAAACAACAGAAGACTATACAGAAAACCAGTAGCCAACATCAAACTAAATGGAGAGAAACTTGAAGCAATCCCACTAAAAT
>NW_022196915.1:60678817-60683527 GCF_008632895.1 Mastomys coucha
AGGGCTAATATCCAATGTATACAAAGAACTCAAGAAGTTAGACTCCAGAGAACCAAATAATCCTATTACAAAATGGGGTACAGGGCTAAACAAAAAATTCTCAATTGATGAACACCGAATGGCTGAGTAGCACCTAAAGAAATGTTCAACATCCTTAGTCATCTGAGAAATGCAAATCAAAACAACCCTGAGATTCCACCTCACACCAGTCAGAATGGCTAGGATAAAAAACTCAGGTGACAGCAGATGCTGGAGAGGTTGTGGAGAAAGAGGAACATTATTTCATTGCTGGTAGGATTGTAAACTGGTACAACCACTCTGGAAATCTGTTTGGTGGTTCCTCCAGAAATTGGACATAGTTTTACCGGAGGACCCAGCTATACCACTCCTGGGCATATACCCAAAAGATACTGCAATATGTAATAAGGATACATGCTCCACCATGTTCATAGCAGCCTTATTTATGATAGCCAGAACCTGGAAACAACCCAGATGTCCCTCAACAGAGGAGTGGATACAGAAATTGTGGTACATCTGCACAATGAAGTACTACTCAGCTATTAAAAACAATAAATTTATGAAATTCTTAAGTAAATGGATGGATTTGGAGAATATCATCCTGAGTGAGTAACCTAATCACAAAAGAACAAACACGGTATGCACTCTCTGATAAGTGGTTATTAGCCCAGAAGTTTGGAATACAGGAAGAACAACCCACAAACCACAAGAAACTCAAGAAGAAGGAAGACCAAAAGGTGGACATTTCATTCCTTCTTAAAAGGGGGAACGAAATACCCACAGAATGAGTTGCAGAGATTAACTATGGAGCAGAGACTGAAGGAAGGGCAAGCCGGCCTAAATATAGCTATTTCCTGAGAGGCTCTGACACTACCTGACTAATACAGATGTAGAGGCTCACAGCCACCAGTGAACTGAGTACAGGGTCCCCAGTGAAGGAGTTAGAGAAAGGACCAATGGAGCTGAGGGGTTTGCAGCCCCTTAGGACGAACAACAATATGAACTAACTAGTACTCTCATAGCTCCCAGGGTCTCAACCACCAACCAAGGACTGCACATGGAGGGGTCTGATTGTTCTGGCAGCATGTGTATAGTAGAGGATTGCAAATTCAATTATCAATAGGAGGAGAGGACCTCGGACTTGTGAAGGTTCTGTGCCCCAGTGTAGGGGAATGCCAGGACCAATAAGTGGGAAAGAGTGGAGTGGCAGGTATGGGGAGGGGGGAGGCAACAGGGGTTTGTTTTTGTTTGTTTCTTTGTTTTTTGGAGGGGAAACTGGGAAAGGAGAAATTTTCATGTAAATAAAGAAAATATCTAATAATCACTTGTCAATTAAAAAGCCTATGGCCTATAGCTCAGATGGGAAATAGAGGTAGGACATCCACGAGAGAGAAAGGAGTCTGGGATAGAGTCAGGGCAGGGAGATGTGATAAGACAGACACATGGTACCTGAACACAGGTTACCAGCCACATGGCAGAATGTACACTAGAATAAATATTCTAAGTTTTATCTAGTCAGAGAAGAGCCTAGCTAATTGCCAAGTTATTTGTAAACATACTTTGAGCCTGAGTCTTATTTCTGGGATCATGGGGTGGAGAAGAAGAGCAGGGCTTAACTTCTACACCCACACTTTGCCTTCAAAATAGATTCTGGATATAGCAACTTAATTGTTATCATTCAAGTTCATATTCTCTTTCTATTTAATCTACCCAGCAACCAGAATGATCTTTTACAGGTACAAGCAAGAATCCACTATTCTCCTGTTTAAAACATACCCATATCACCCCACAAAACAAAAATAATGCCAAATTCCTTGATAAAACTTTTAAGATATTGCACACCAATCTTTCCAACACATACATGTGTATTTCCTGCATATATGTATATATACACATATATAGATAGCTACATAAATCCAGTGTACTTACTGTTGCTTGTGTGCATGATTTCCAGGTTTATCACTTGGTATTGGATAACAAATTACAGAGTTCATCCCTGAGAAAGACTAGTTCTCTCTTTCATAATACTTATTTGTTCATAGTTCTTTATCTAGGAGTATAGTCTCATGAAATTTCCCACTTCTACATTAGTATGTCTTTTGGTGTTACTAGTATTTGAGTCTTATTTAGGCAGAAACACTGATAAGGCATTATGGACACACCTTCCCTGTCATTTCTAGGATTTGAGCTTCCTAGCAGATTTCCGTGTCCTCTGACTCTTACAATCTTTCTACCTCCTCTTCTGCAATGATGCTTGAACCTTAGGTACAGGAGCTCTGTTGCAGATATGGGCATTGTGGCCGAACACCTCATGATCAGTCCATCTCTGCATTTTGACCAGTTGCAGCTTTCTGTGATGGTCTCTATTTGCTACATAGAGAGACTTCTTTCTTGCAGGGTGAGAACTGCATTTATCAGTGGGGATAAGGATAGGTTTTAGAATGTAGATAGGAATAATTAGGTTGGTCTAGTAAAATGTGAGTTGTAGCTTCTTCTGGAAGATCCATGACCTCTCTACCGGTAGATGGCTGGCTAGGTTTCCAGTGCAAGGCATGATTTCCCTTAAGTACAATTAGAGAGCTATTGGTTTCTGCCAAGATGTAAGTTACACTATTGCATCTTCAGGAATCTCTTGGATGCTGGTCGCTGTTGTGGTTTGTAGGTAGCACAGCTGGTTATGACTATGGGTGGCTTTCTTCCCTTAGCCTCTTATACAGTGCCTTCTGGTACTATGAGAGATAGGCTTCCAGAAAGAAGCTTTCAAGTCAGATCCAGTTCCTGTCTTCCAAGTCTGTGTCTGAACTGTGTGGTATCTCAATAACAGGGCCCTCTTCGAGCCAACCAAAGATATCTGCAGCAGGCTATAATGTTTTGGGGGTCTGCTGAGCTACCCCAACTAATGACTTGGAAGTTTTCTCTTGTCTGGTTTGTGTGAGATAGTCTGTGACTTTTGTGGAGAGCTGTCAACCCAAGTGGCATAATTTTAGTTAAGATATGTGTGTATACATATATTTAATATGTATCACATGTAATATTAGATGAGTATAAAATAATATGGTTCCTTAAGACTTTAAAAATACTTTTAATATTACTTGTCCCTCCTGTCCTCATCTCTTTCTTTACCGACCTCCCTGTCTTCTGTCCAATTAATGACCCCACCTAAAGTTTCCCACTTCCTCCTTTTATTTTGTCTCTACTTTTAGGGAAGAAAATTTGTCTGCATTATTCATGACTATATTTCCAACACCTAAGATTCCTATTATATTTAGGACAGTACACTGATTTAGAAAATCTAAAATATGACTCTAAAATCTTTCATAGTCCATTTGAGGGTAGGGATTCTTGAACATGGAATCACAGAGTATTGCAGAAGGGACCCTATGCTAATTTCGGTGCCTGTGCCTTCAGAACCTAGCAGTCAACCTTTCCTGTCTTATAGAGTACACACAGAACACAGTCACCTTTCCTTGCAAAGATAATCCCAAGAATACAACCTGTGTAGTTTTTCTCTCCTTTGTCTCATCTGAAGTTCCAGTTAACAGTCAATAAGTATCTTCCAGATGTGCATGACCAGTTCTCCATCCCATCATTCTCATCCTTAAAGTTTTCTTAACTGAAGCTTCACGAGGCAGAGATGAATGTTCCCTTCCAAGCACTTCCCTAACTTATAGATTTTGGAGCAAAGATAAATTATTGTACTTGTAGCAATTCACTTACTTTTGAGATGTAGCAATAGATAATTGAACTAATAAGTAAATGGCTGCTGTTAGTGTTAATTTACTGAATCATAGCAATTAGTATTTTATTTATGGTTTTATTTTGTACTATTAACCTGTATATTCTTTTGTGTTTAAGACTATGATGGAAGAGTTATACTGGAAAAAAATGTTGTTTTTTCATAGAAATGCCAAAATTCTGATAGAGTTTTTTTAAAAGCCCAACTATTTATCTGTTTTAAGAGGTGGAGTTACTGAAACTTATAAAGCTAAGATTCAGGAAATCAGGGGACCAAAGAGAAGTGAGCTAATGCTTCTTGGGCTGCTTATCCTTTGAGATACTTTGTGTCTCTTGTCCTAGAGTGAGAGGGGGAAAAACAGACAGAGGTATTGTCAGTGAGGATGAAGAAGAATCAACCAAATTGCCAGGGAGATTTTACAGCCAAAGAAATAAAAGTTGGAAGTCACAGTAGCCAGGACCCAGGGGCCAAACAGAGGAAAAGAGGCACAAAGAAGTGAGCCCAGCACTTGGTGATTCCCCTTCCCAAGGATTTGCTGAGGTAAAGAAACCTTTCAAGAAACCAGCGTCAAAGTGGGATGCATTGGTCAATTTCCTTAAAGTTGGACAAATCAATATACAATGATGAAACACTAAGAAGGATTAGTGTTCCATGGTGCTGGACATTCTAAATTTATTATTCTGGGGAACAAAGAGGGCATCATGGGTAGCTCCACACTTACCTCATCTTGGCATAAGTATTCACCACAGAGTGGGTTGGTAATAGTGTATTAGCTACTTTTCTATTTCTGTATTGAAACACCATTAAGACAACTTAGAAAAGATAACATTTAATTTAGCTTGTGGTTTCAGAGTGTCAATGAAGGTGGAGTGAAGACATGGTAGCAGGAACAGCTGAGAGCTTGCATCTTAAACTGTAAGGAGACAGAGAGAGAGAGAGAGAGAGAGAGAGAGAGA
>NW_022196915.1:60683537-60690659 GCF_008632895.1 Mastomys coucha
GAGAGAGAGAGAGAGCGAGAGAGAGAGAGAGAGAGAGAGGCAGAGGCAGAAACAGAGAGACAAAGACAGAGAGAAGGAGGAAGAGGGAAGAGGAGGAAGAAGGAGAGGGAGGGAGAGAGAGGGAGGGAGAGAAAGAGTGAGAGAGGGAGAGGAGACAGAAATATAGACACACAGGGATACTGAGAAAGGTATATAGAGAGACATGATGCTAGTTTTTTGAAACCTTAAAGCCAACTCCAAGTGATACACCTCCTCCAACAAAGCCCTATCAAAAAGATCATGATTCATGAATTCTGGCTAATGTTTAGAGATGACAGTTTCACAAGTAGCTTCCTGGACTTTTGAGAAATAGATAGAGCAAGGCATTCTTTAGGCAGAGGGAACACTTAGTTTACAAAAGTGTGAAACTCCAAAATAAAACACCATGAAAATTTTAGAGCTGGAAAGAAGGCTCAGCAGTTAAGGATGTATATTGCTATTGAAAAGGACCCAAGTTTGGTCCCGAATACCCAAGTTGGGTGGCTCACAATCGCCTGTAACTCTACTTTCAGTGGATCTGAATCCCACTTCTGGCTTCTGTATGTACAATACTCAGAATGTGTGAATAACAAAATTAACAAAGAAGTCACGAACCTGGGGCTTCCATGAGGGAGTGATACAGTATGTGAGACACTGTGTAACATGTCTCGAAGCATGTTGTGGCATGCTTCTTTAGGAAGCACATCACTGTGCACATTTATAAGCCTTTGGAGACCTTCCTGAATTATAAGAAAACAATTCCTCATTTGATTTAATTAATTTCAAAATATAAAAATTTCTAACTTTGGCCGGGCAGTGGTGGTGCACACCTTTAATCCCAGCACTTGGGAGGCAGAGGCAGGTGGATTTCTGAGTTCGAGGCTAGCCTGGTCTACAGAATAAGTTTCAGGATGGCCAGGACTATACAGAGAAACCCTGTCTCGAAAAAACCAAAAAAAATAAAATAAAATAAAATAAAAAAAATAAAAATAAAATAAAATTCTAACTTTGTTTCTGATCCTTTATTTTATATAATAAATTTAGCCAAAAGATATAGCTTGATACAGCATTGGTTGTTATTCTTGGTATATTTAGCAGTGTAAAGTGAGTTTCAGAGTAAAATTTAAATATAATGATTCACAAACACAGTTTTTAGGGAGCAGAAAGTCTCTTATCACTGGCTTATAATCCTGAAGCCAAGATCACCTAACAACCCCATTCTTTTTTTTTATTTTGATTTTTTATTAGATATTTTCTTTATTTACATGTCATATGATTACTCCTTTCCCAGTTTCCCCTCCAAAAAACAAACAAAAAAACAAACAAAATTAACAAGAACAAACCCCTCTTGCCTCCCCCATCCCCATGCTTGCCACCCCACTCTCTCCCACTTATTGGCACTGGCATTCCCCTACACTGGGGCACAGAACATTCACAGGGCCAAGGGCCTCTCTTCCTATTGATGATCGACTTTTCAATCCTCTACTATACACATGCTGCCAGAACCATCAGTCCCACCATGTATAGTCCTTGTACCAACCCCATTCTTAAGGCAGAACCAGCCAGTGTTAAGGATACTGTGTGTATCCCCAAGACCTGTAGCAGGTACAGACTAACAGATCAATCCAGGAGGGGTTTTTGGATAGTTGGGTTATTTCATTCTTTCATTCGTTCCTTCTGTCTTTCAATGATTCCTGTTTTTCCCTAGTTCCTTTTTTCTATTTGGTTAATAATGCTAAACTTGCATACATAATAAATTTATACAAAACATATCGCTTGAACTATATCAAATAGAATGAAGGATAAAGGAATGAAATTGCTTAATTTTTTGGTACATGTGAATTATCTTATGTCTTATTGGTTTCAATGGAAATTGGTGCAAGTGTGCATGGAGTTAGCGTAAGTGCTGGCATCCCCCGACCTCTCATATCTGTTCTTAACAAAAAACAATGGCAGAGGAGAGACAGAGAATAGGGGCAGTTAAAAATACAAGTCCATATCACCAAAAGCTAACTAGAAACCGTCTTACCTAAAAGAAATGCTCAGACAACCGCATAGTGACAGGGAAAATGTGTGATAGCCTTCAATAACTAGCTCAACTTTGCCACTAGCACCTAACCATACCACTTAATACTTCTCAATAGTTTTAATGTCTGACATTTACACACATGTATTTGGCATCATTTACTAGTAGATAAACATCAAAATGTAGAATGATGTAGGTAAGGCAGAGCACTAGTCTTAGAATTACATGCCTAGCTGTCTTTGGTGGCTGCCCCTTGCTTCTTCTCTCAGGAGCTCCTGGCTCAGAGTCTCTGGGAATCAGCTTACTTCTCTCTGTTTTCATTAGTCCCCGGGTGATTCTTGTCCACACAGATTAATCACCAGACTCATACTAAATAATACAAGTGTACATGTTTGTTCTGAGAACTGGGGGTTGGGGGGATGCTGTCAAGCAGAGTCTCACTTCCAGATTTGATCACAGTCTATTTACCTGTCTCTGTTTGTGGTGTGTCGCCTCATAGGCATACTGGCACTGGGGAGCTGGGAAGGGCATACAGGGACTTTCCTGGGTGAGCTGATGTTGCAGAGGCAAGTGGGAAATCGGTGTCCTAAGAGATTGGGAACATTGGAGATGAACTTAATGTTTTCCTTTTTGCTAAATTTAAAGTAGGCAGTTAAAGATGGGGGTGTAGCTTTTGGGGCAAAGTAAGCTCCAGCTAAGCAGGCTGCAGCAAGCAAATGGGAACACCAGCGAGCGTTTGTTAATCACTTGAGAAATGTAAATGTTCTTTTTTTAAAATTGGGATACAGAAGACTAAAGTTAAATTTAGCAGTAATTAATAAGAACTGTAGAAAATTAAGCAAAAAAAGTTATCAAGTAATACCCAAGTAGTTTGTGCTTTTCACTCTTGTTTCAATTTATGCATACATCTTATTTTAATTTGTGCAATGAAAGAACATGTTTTGGAAGAATCATTTATGTCCCTCATCGTCCAAATGCAACTTAGAAAAAGGATGCCGAGATGGCAATTGAGGATCTTTGTCCTGGAGGTGAAGCTCAATAGGAGGGCCCTGCATTCAAATGACCACACCAGGAAGGAGTAAGCAAGCAAAGAAACCTCTCTCTAAAGATCAAAGAAGGGATTCCCATCCCAACTCTATCACTATAAGCAAATGAACTTTGAGGTCACTATTCTGGCATCTCAGGTTCACTCTCAGAAAAACTGTCTGAGCACTTTGAAAAGTTAAAGTATGCTATAATTGTGGCCTGATTTGAATATGAAATGCATCCCCCCCACACACACACACAACCCAATGGCTCATGTATTAGAACCCTTGATCTCCAGCTGGAAGCCAGCAACTTGCTTTGACAAATTGTAGAACCTTTTGGGCTTAGGGCATAGGTGGCAGAAGTAGAGCCATAGGTCAGAGCCGGGGGACTTGATCTTCTGTTGCTTCCTGGTGTAATGCAAAAGAGGCGGCTCCAAGTTTCACCCACCTAGGGTGGGATCCTATTTGTCAGGCTTTCCTTTCCATAATGGGCTGTATACCTTAAACCATGGTGTAGTCTAAATTATTCATCTCTTAAGTTGAATCTGTAAAGCATATTGTCACACCACCTAAATACATAGCTAATACAAGATGTCTAATATAGTCTTTATATGGTCAAAAGAGAATCTTGGAAGCTAGGAAATGTTAAATTCTCTCCTTCAGTTAAAGAACATGTCTTCTAGAATTTGCTTCACATTTAACAGACATCTATCCATGGCTTACTCTATCAGTAAGGTTCCACTGATTTTCATTTGACTGTTTTGATGGTGTAGATCAGAAAAGCAAGGAAGTAGTCTTTGGTGTCCAGGAGGCACAAAGAATGACATAAGAAGAGTCCTGGAGCTGGTACATGACTTAAAATCATTTTCTTAATAATCAAGGTATCCTCTCAATTGAAGGCCAGGAATGAAGAGGGTCATTTGATTGATGGTGGCTTTTGTTAGTAAAGCTACAAAACTCAAGGTAAGATAGGGATCAGCAGATGGGTAGAATATTCAGCATTCAAGGAGAGCTAGTAATCTTCCAAGAATAAGAAACACCTCATGTAGGCTCAAGGGCCAAGTTGGGTCAAAGTGAAGGACTTCACAGACAGTTCTGGCATGGTTCCTGCCTGTGGCCCTGGATAACACAGAGCAAAGTGCCTTCCACGGAAGATTTTTTCCTAGCTCAGCAAAAGGACCAGAAGACTAAAAATTGAAAGACAAATGAATGAGTTTCAAAATGCTGCTTTACAGGGCCTCTCGGGTCCCATTTGGTCCCATAGAAAGCTCTGCTTTAAGTCAGACATTAATGGAAACATACCAGCCAACAATTCAATTACTAACCATTACAAAGGTCAAAATAATAACCGTAAAGGCTTTGCAGAAGTGAACAAAGAATCAGGAAAAGGATTCTATAACCTTTAAAGGGGAAAAGGAAACTGGGGACTATAAAGAATCTTGAAAGAAAGCGATGCTTGGGGCCTTCATATGCACACAGAGTACTGACTCTTCCCATGTCAGATCAAAAGCTTCCTCCATCAGTGACAGAACCTCTTTGCCCGAGTCAGGCCTGATTGTGTGTGTCAAAGAAAATGAAACTGAAGACCAAGCTTAAGAAAGCCTGGAACAGACAGAACCACACCAGCCTCACAAATGACCTCAATTTTGTTTCACAAGCAAGATAAACTTAACTTGTACTCTTTGTTATAAATACCTATGTTAAAGAAAAACAGAACCAAGCTTCCGCCTATCAAAGACAGCCAGCAAGCTTATAATTACATGGCTAGGGACTTTCTAGCAGAATAGAGCAAGTAAGGCAACCTTAAACATGGAACACAGCAAGGAATTTTCTTTTTACAACTTCCACAAACTCAATATATTGTGTTTCTTCAAATGAGTGCCGTAGTCCTTTTCACTTTAGGACATCCTAACTCATGAGTTGTTTGCTCAAATAAACTCTACAGAGCTTGAGAACATGAGTCACTACTGTCTCTACAGCCAGGTACGCACACCTTTTCCTCTTCAATTCCTGAGAGTGATATTATGAATTCTGAGCTCATACACTATCATTCACTGGAGAGATAGGTTTTATTCTGATCTGTTTTGCTGTCATTTCTGTTCATCACCATTTCAGTATCAGCTGCCACCTTGATGTAACACAGTAAATGTTATTCTTCTCCCTAATGTTCTCTATCTAAGTTCTAGAGAGAAGAGATCACAGTAAAGGATAAATAGATGAGGACTGACCTGATCACGCTAAAGACCACCTTCTCAATAGGCCTAAGGTGGAGGAGGTGACATTTTCCTACCAGGACCTTAGTAACCTATCTACTCCCTGGTGTAGAAGTAGGTTATGGCATTACAACTGCCATAACAAACAGACCTCTGCACAAGTCTCCCATTCCGCCAAGTGTTAATATAATTGATCCAGCTATGGAGAGATGGCTCAGCAGTTAAGAGCAGTGACTGCTCTTCCAGAGGTTCTGAGTTCAATTCCCAGCAAACCACATGGTGACTCATAACCATCTGTAATGGGATCCGATGCCCTCTTCTGGTGTGTCTAAAGACAGTGAAGTGTACTCATATACATAAAATAAATAAATAAATCTTTTTTAAAAGGCATTTGTTTGCCCCACCCCTACTAAAAAAAAATTGAAGAAGATGGCATATGTGTACATACTGATCTAAATCTGGAAATTCTAGGCCACTGCACTTCTATCTTGGTTAAAACTAACTTTAACACTTTGTTACATATGCAATGATAATAATTTGACATTGTCTGATATTCCTCAACATGTCTATAATAAGGACATTGGTGATAAAGATGTACACTGTATTGAAAGTGGTGAGAACCCACCCCTGGGAGACATTTCTTTCCAGGGTTATTATTAGAAAAACCCAATTTTCTGTAGCACTCAGTTTGATTTTATCTTGACACTGTAACTTATGTAGCTGATCATATTCTTTCTTCTGTATAAAATTCAGAGTCTAATTTGTTCCTTGCTGAGAACAAGGCTACAGAATGCTGTTCTGGATACTACTTTCTTTTTATTCCTGTCTAACTTTGAATTTTCTATTTGAGTTCTGAAAAGCAATATGATATAATGAGAACTAAATCTTTGCAGTAGAGTATACGGTAGGTAAATTCTCTGCCTTTATCATTGCTTTATGAACTTTTAAATCTTTCAAAGCTTCATTTTCTTTATCTGGAAATTATAGTAAAAAATAGTATTACCTTGTTCATCTCTCTCTCTTTCTCTCTCTCTCTCTCTCTCTCTCTATATATATATATATATATATATATATATATATATATATATATATACATATACATATATATACACACATGTGTGTGTGTTTGTGTGTGTGTGTCACGGTCAATAGCTGTGGTCAAGAATAAGAAACTTTCATTTTTGTCCTCTTCTGGTATGTGTGAAGACAGCTACAGTGTACTCCTTTATAATAATAAATAAATCTATGGGCTGGAGCAAGCAGGATCTACCGGAGCAAGTGGGCCGACTGGAGCAAGTGGGGTCTGCCAGAGTGAACATGGTCTACTGGAGGAAGCAGAGGTCCCAAAGTCAATTCCCAAAAACCAGATGAAGACTTGAAGACTCACAACTATCTGTACAGCTACAGTGTGTGTGTGTGTGTGTGTGTGTGTGTGTGTATGTATATATATAATAAATCTTTAAAAAAGTAAGAAAGAAACTTTCATTTTGTTCTATATTTATCTTTCTATCCTTTATACACTTGATGGCTTACTCAAATTCTTTCTGATAGTAATGTAATGCAAACAGGTAACACAAAAGGCCATAAAAGGATGTCTTTGCATTTGCATAGCACTCAGTTATGCAGAGTTTAACACATTCTTTCTTCCTCTCTGCAGAACAGCTTATACCTCCATTCTAGAGGCCGATGCTTGGGTTCTGTAGGTTTCTTAGAGAAACCTTGATGACACAGCTTGAGAGTCCACAAGCTGCAAGTCCCTGGCTTCTGATTCCAAGCTACTGAGTAGGTCCTCAGGTCACTCCTGCTGTCTAAGCTACTGAGTAGGTCCTCAGGTCAC
>NW_022196915.1:60690961-60714503 GCF_008632895.1 Mastomys coucha
TCCTTTTTTTTTTTTTTTTAGTCTCTTTCAACTACTCAAATCAGGCAGTCTTGAAAACAGTTCCTGTTTATGAGTATATGAATTGCCAGCTGTTTTTCTTCTGTAAGGAAGCAGGATTTCAGAATATTTTAACTACCACATCATCTAGCAAACTTTCTGACCCCTTCCAGCAGAGAGAATCTATTAGCTGCGGCACCTTTTGTCTGACTACAAGCCTGCCGTCCCTGTCACTTCTTCATCTCTACGCTATGATTCTTGGTCCTGCTTAGTGTCCTAACCTTTGTCTCTCATCCTGTGAGTATCTTTCCTGGCGAATCCCAATTCAGCCTTTATGAACTCCTCCATGAACTCTTCCCAACTATTACTGTGTGCTGCTCTCTGTCTCTTCTGTTATTTTTCTGCTGCTCCAAATAGACACTATGACCAAGATAACTTATAGAAGGAACTTTATTGGGGCTTATGGTTCCAAAGGGTTAGAGTCTATGACTGTCATAGCAGGAAAGATGGTGGCAGGAAAGCATAACACTAGAGCCATAGCTGAAAATTTATATTCTCATCCATAAAGAGGAGGAGGAGGAAGAAGAGGAGAATGAGGAAGAGGAAAGAGAGAGAAAACAAAAGAGAGCATTAACTGGGAATGAGTTAAGTTTTTGAAAACTCCCACAATAACAAACCTCCTCCTCCAAGGCCATACCTCACAATTCTTCCCGAATAATTCCTCTGACAGAAGTCCAAGCATTCAGATATATGAGCCTATGGTAGTCATTCTGTTTTAAACTACTAAAGTCTTTCTCTTCAAACTCCCACAGCTCTTGTGGTTTGCATGTTCTTCTTCATTCTGTTATTATAGATGTGTTGCATAATGAAATACATACTTCAAACACGATTTTACGTCCTTTGTCATAGCTCACTTTTCTGTCATCTTTTATGTCACCTCCTCACCCCTGACAAATTTTCCTCACAGTTGGGGCTGGAGAGATGGCTCACATGCTACTCTGCCCAAGGACCTGAGTTGAATTGCTAGCCCATGCTGGGCATCTCACAACTGCCTGCAACAATAGCTCCAGAAAATTGGATGTCCATTTTCATCTTCTGCAGGCACATATACATAGATGGTTTACAGGCACATGGATGTACCTGTACACAGACACAGACAGACAGATAGACACACTCACAGAGAGAGAGAGAGAGAGAGAGAGAGAGAGAGAGAGAGAGCGAGAGAGAGAGAGAGAGAGAGAATCTTCAGGTTTTCCTCATAATCAAGTATAGGTATATACAGATAGTCAATTCTTAATATATATTTGCAACTAATTCTCATCTGAGCTTTTCTCTAGGAATCCAAAACCTGACATTCTGTTACTTATTAAATACAAATAAGAGACAGTCAGACAATATTGCTGGAGATAAATCTCTGAATATTTTGTTTTAAATATGAAATATATTTTTAAGACTTGTTTTAATTAAATCAGCTATGAGTCTGCTTCATATTCTGTTGTTGTTGATATCTGCTTGATGTTTTAGTTAGCTTCATAAGAGAAGTTCCAGAATGATTTGGAATGAAAGAGTAATGGGGTGTTTTGGTATAGATACATTGAGAAAAGATGGTTTTGACACAGCCTCCCTGTGGAATGGCCTTTGATTTATAGAAATAAAGTGTGTATTCATCCATGTGAATAGATACATTTAGTAATTATTTAACAGTTCACTGAATTTGGCCCATGGAATCTACAGATGTTGAGATTGATTTTCAGCTACCCTTCCTAAATAGCTACTAAAGCGTGTGAACAATGAAGACATCAAGCTCACACAGTGGAAGGTGACTTGGACATTAGTGATCATAAAAATGATAGACAGGTAGGCGATCACCAAAGCTTGTATTAGCAAGAGTGCTTACAAAGAGCATCTCTTACAACCCCAGTTCATAAGAGGTGGGCTACCAGCTTACAACCCCAGTTCATAAGAGGTGGGCTACCAGCTTACAACCCCAGTTCATAAGAGGTGGGTTACCAGCTTACAACCCCAGTTCATAAGAGGTGGGTTACCAGCTTACAACCCCAGTTCATAAGTGGTGGGTTACCAGCTTACAACCCCAGTTCATAAGAGGTGGGTTACCAGCTTAGAGAAGCCACCTTGACTAGCCTGTCACCTGTGGCTCTTTTTCTCAGTGGTTCACACACACACACACACACACACACACACACACAACTTGTGTTCTCATATACTGTAATATCCCTAGACACACTGGTGTCATGCAGCTTGTCCAGTATTTAATTAGGTGTTTTCCTCTCAGGATTAAAAATCTACTGTTACTTGAGGTTCTTTACTTATAATTGAAACCCTGCAAGATCTGAGTTTATTCAAATTTTTTTTTTTTGCTGTTGTTTTTATTATTGTTGGCCAGTCTACTGTTGCTGCTCCCTTTAAGTCCTTTATCTTCCCCATTATTCCTCTTTCTCATCACCACCACTACCAAATTTCTAGGTTTGCAGTGACCCATAGCAACCCACTCATGGTGCTTTACCCTACATTGTACAGTGTGATTTAGTGCTGCTCCCGTGAACATAAAACACACAGAGTTTCTGTGTTACCATGGTTTCCTATAGCGTCAAGTCTCTAAAGGAGAAAGTCACAAGAACACATATAATTCTTGGTTATACTTTCTGTTTCATGAAGATACAAATAGACATTTGTGCTAATAAGCAACTGCAGCAGCTAGAAGAGTTGAATGTTTGAATCTTTTCATTTTTTTACTAATGACGATGTCTTTGTTTTCCAATATCACTTTTATTATGCTTAACTTTATGTCAGCTTGACTTTAGTCACATACTAGTCTAAATGTTTCTATAAAGGTATTTTTTAGATGTGATGTAGATACATACTTTAGATGTTATATACATATATATTTGATATATATATCATATCTTCTTGGAGGGCTAGTTCTTCATTAAGCTGAAGGGTGACAATATAGCTTATAGGTTGCTTTTTTGTTCTGCCAGCTTCATGTTCTTGTGTTTATGTCCTAAAGTCAATGGATCCCTCCCTGCACTTATTCTCACCAGGTGACCAAAGATTCCTAGAGGTGCCTTGAAGCCTATGGCTTGGAGAGGAATACTCAAAAACTCCAGAAGACCCATGGCAAGACTACCCTTTGCCCAAAGGAAGAACCACAGCCAGCAGATGTTGCACTCCTGCCTATCTCCAGGGTGAGCAGAGGCTGAGGACCTCAAGTTGTGCTCCACACAAGCTCCTTCGTAATTATCTGTGGCCTATAACATTCTCCCCTATGCACCCAGGTAGGTTCCACTCAGCTAATAGTATAAGTGCAGCACTTCAAATAGCAAATAAGAAAACATTTAGGAAATGATGTCCATTTCCCCTTTCAATAAGCTCCAACACTTATAAGTCATTTTCCCAGTGTCCCCTCATGATTTCCTCTTTATGCTATAGACATTGATCACTTTGCTGCTAACAGTCTTCGCATTCCACCATGCTTCTTGCCATCTTGGTTTGCTATGAGATGACTTCCATTGTTATTGGCTAACTGACAGCCTCATTAAAGACTCTTAAGTACTGCTTTTTTGGTTTTTCAAGACAGGGTTTCTCTGTATAGCTCTGGCTCTCCTGGAACTCACTCTGTAGACCAGGCTGGCCTCGAACTCCAACCCAGAAATCTGCCTGTCTCTGCCTCCCAAGTACTGGGATTAAGTACTGCTTTTATTCAGTTTCAGGTTGGGGGAGTCTTAGCTTTAACAGTAGGTATTCTGATGGTATTCTACTAACCATACAACCATGTCTTAGTGCAGCAGGACATGCTTAATAGCCATTTTGACAAATCCTAAATAGTTTTCAGCCAAAATGATGTGCTGCTCCTGACTAAATTAAGAACAATCCCTTTAGTACTGATGTCGAGATGTATCTTGGTCAACACAACCAAGGCAGATAACTAGGTGTGAGTGAGCCTGGCCAGCACACACACTGGAAGAGTAACATCAAGCCAAGCTTTCACTGGCAATTGTGGTCAAAAATGGAAAGGGAGATTGGGGAGCAGAGAGTACATTATCTGGTTTAGCTGTCTCCATTGATCTTACTTGCCAGGTAATTGCTTAGCACCTGTGTTTTGCTTTACTGACCGTCACCTCAGAGAGCAATTTCTGGCTGATTGCTCTGAGGTCTGTTTTTATGTCTCTTTGATGTAGACACAGCCAGCCACCCTGCAATTAAAGTTTCATGTCATGACCACTAAACAAATAAGGCCAGCACAATGGGATGAAGGAAGGAACTGCATAGCAAATGAGAACATAGTGGAAGAAAAACAGTGCCTTGCTATCTATTCTCATTTTCTTCTTCCACGAGAATCTATTGCTGTAGCAACACATTAACTCTCCTTTGTTCTGTCTTCAGTCAAAGTGGCTTAACCAGTATCAGCTATTGAAACTCATGGGTGGTATTAACCACAACACTACACTTAACAAGACAACACGGAAAACAAATCCACCTACTAAATATACCTAGTGCAGCATCTGTTGGCAGAAATTGCTCAGTGCCTTTTAGAGTCTGTTTTCATTTTAGTGTGTCTCACGGTAGGAAACAAAATACTCAAATATCAGCTTCTGTTATAAGGGACCGGAAGACCATCTGCCTAGAAGGTTTCAGAAGGAGTCTGAGTAAGACAGTGAGCTATTTTTTTTTCTGACTCCCTCAGCCAATGTTCATTTTTCAAATACGTTTGCTTTCTGTGAATAAGAGGTTTTTTTCTGCTCCCTAAAAAAAATAATTAAGAGATTTGGAATTTTCATATATCAATTCATTTTCCAGAACATTGCCTGACATTTTTTCTACCATTGTAGTTAGAAAAGCCATTTGAAATTATTTCAGTTGTCTTAAAAGTATTAAGACTTGTTTTAGCCTAAGGTCTGCTCTAGCCTAGATAATACCCCATGTATACTCCAGTAGATTATTCTACATACATTTGAATATTCTACTGCTATCTAATGGAATCTTCTGTATAACAACCTGGAAATAGAACCAGCCAAAGTGACCACTAACTGCCACTTGTATCTGTTAAAAGATAATTATTTTAAGTTAAATAAATCAGGCACACAAAGAAACCCCACATGATCTCATATGAATTATTTTTTTAAAATATGAACTCACATAAGCATGGGGTAGAATGGTAGAAGCTGAATAGGGGTTAGGGAGACATTATTATCTATATCTATATCTATATGTCTATATCTATATTTATATCTATACCATCTAAATTTTTATCACTTCTCCATCTCCATCTCTATCACTATGCAGACTATAGAAGAAGGTGCTATGTGAGGTCAAAGAATGTACAGCCTCCAGAAGGAACCAGGTCTGCCAGCACCATGATTTTATCTTACTCAGATCAACTTTGGACTTTTGACATTTACAGATTATACAATTAAAAATTCATTTTGTTTAAAGTTATTCAGTCAGTGGTTGTTACGGTGGCCATGGGGAACAAATTCCACCCAGAAAAGTCTTGAAGTCGTTGGTGGTCCATGCACCCCTGAGATGGTGGGGCCAGCCCAGCCCCAACTCACCCTTTCCTTACCCAGTTCTTTGTGTTTGCCTGTGATTGGTCACAACTTTGGAAGCAGCGGGTGCATGATAGAAATAGTTCCAAATGCTGTTCTGATTCTCTGACATCCTGTTGAAGCCTGCTTTGAGATGTAGCCTTCATGTCCCCTCCCCAAGACCAGATGGTTCCAGGCCACTTCTATTCCCTTGCTTCTCCTCTCTTCCACTTCGGTCTTTACTCACTGGCCTTGTGACTCAGTTCCATGACAGCTCTTCACATGTTGCAAGGCATCTAGGAGGTGCTCTGCTGTGTTTATTCAAATTGTATATGTTATTTTTTCCCTAATAAAATTAGATTCTGAGGCAACAATGTACAAAGTATCTCTGACCCTTTTAGAAGTGGACACTTTGTAGAACTTCATGTTTTCATGATGGAGCTTTTAAACATAATCGATCTTGTTTGATTTAAAGTAACTTTAAGGACTAAGGAGCTGAAGGGTTTGCAGCCCCTTAGGACGAACAACAATGTGAACTAACTAGTACCCTCAGAGCTCCCAGGGACTAAACCACCAACCAAAGAGTACACATGGTGAGACTCATGGTTCTGGCAGCATGTGTATAGTAGAGGATGGCCAAGTCAGTCATCAATGGGAGGAGAGGCCCTTGGCCCTGTGAAGGTTCTGTGCCCCAGTGTAGGGGAATGCCAGAGCCAGTAAGAGGGAGAGAGTGGGGTGGCAAGCAGGAGGAGGGTGGAGGGAACTGGGGTTTGTTCTTGTTGTTGTTTTTTGTTTTTTTGTTTTTTTTTGGGGGGGAGGTGAAATATGGCATGTAAATAAAGAAAATATCTAATAAAAGAAAAAAAATGAAAAAAAGTATCACTCTTTAGTACTTTCAGTTTATGAATGGATTAGCACATATATGATTCCCCCAATTCTGTGCAATTGACCTTAAAAGTCTTCACTAGACAAAGATAATGTGAGGTTCTGATGAGTTTATATGCTTTCCCAAAGTCTTACAGGAAGCAGCAGGTACATTCTTCAGGAGGGCCCTTTTAAAGTGTTTCTTCAAATTGCTTATCAGAATTTTGTCAGTTTTTCTCTGTAGTTTGGCTGTGCAGATGGAATTTAGGAATTGAGAATGATAAAAATGGCTCTCCTCTATAACGTAAACCAACAACCTGCCCTGTGAGAGTCTTAGGAGTTCCTGAAGAGCAAAGGATCACAAGACTTCATCCATACAAAACCAGTCCTGCCAGGAGGCTAACAAACGCATTAAACACGGTATAACTGTAGTAACAGAGAGATAAACACTTGAGTCAAAGTAAACAGCATAAATTCCTCAAAACACCCTGAACATGCAAATAAAAAGCGCTAAATATGAACACAGACATATCAAAATACAAACTACAACTGCTACTTGAGTATCTCCCTTTGTAATTCAGAACTCAGGTATGGGATATTTGAAAGATGATGCAAATGACAGAAATCTTCAGTTCTAAAACTGAATGCCTGCCTTCGAAACTTTGACATATACTTCCTGCTTGTTCATTCATTCATTTCCCCTGCACCATTGGAGAAGCCACAGCTGTCAGCAAGGGAACAAGAGCAGGCTGTGTGTAACCAATCAGAGTCCTGATTCATTTCTGTACTGTGGTAATTGATTCTGGTATACATGTGACTCAATCTAGGCTAATAAAAATTAGATAAGCCTGCAGGAAAAGGACCCCCTTTAAGTTACTGTTATTCAGAAGTAAATGAGGTAGGTTCCATCCTGGTAGCAGCCTACAGAATCTGCTGTGAAGAATAAAGGCAGGCAAGTAGGAGTGGGTGGACCGGATGCTACATTAACGTAGGAATGAGTGGGCAGGAAGCTTCATGAAGAACTAGTCAAGATCCCCATGCTATGAGACCAGGTGCCAGTTTCTGTAGCAATCACTTTGAGACTCTGTATCAACTACTTACTGCTGTGAGAAAACAACTTAAAGAAGGATTTAATCTGACTCACAGTTTGAGGGTGCAGTCCATCATGGTGAGGAAATCTGGGCTGCAGAACCATGAGACAGCTGGTCATACCGTCCCTGTAACCAAGAAGTAAAAAGATGAATGTTGCCACTCAGTTCACATTCTCCTTTTCCTTCAGTTTAAGACCCCAGCCCATAGGAATTACTGCCAGCACTCAAGGTGGGTCTCCCTTGCTAGAGAAACGTCTTTGGAACTACCCTATATACTTGTATATATGAGGGCTTGTTTCCATGGTGACTCTAAATCCCATCAAGCCGGCCATGAAAAGTAGCCTCTTGCGGTACTCCAAAGTAGTCACAGCTACTTATAGGGATAGATTGGATTTTTTTCTTTAAGGCTGTTTATCCAAGAAGAAACAGAACCTGCCCACTCTGGGACAATGAGGATGGCAGGCTTCCCCTCCCAGTTACAGATAACATTGGACTCCGGGCAGGAAAGACTGGGGAAGCAACTGTAGTAGGGCTGTGGCTGTCAGGCCCTCTTCCTTGCCCTCCTGCCAGCCAGAGAAGCTCAGACTTGTTGGGATGACTAGACTCTACTAAACCGGCGCGATGGTAGGAGCTGTGATGTTGGGATTAGAGATGAAGGCAAATTCCCAAGAGATCAAAGGAACGACTGTCATTTAGATTTAACAAACTACAGTTTCCTAGACACTAGAGAGATTTACCAGTATGCTATGACATGAAAATCACTATGATCAAATCCATTTTCAAAATATCAGAAGTTATAAGAAATTATAAGTCCAGGATCTCTAGACAGGCCTTCCTGCGTTGGTCCAGGAAGCACTGTCTAGAGAGATTATGCTTAAGCGGACACGTAAATGACAAGAATGAGCCAGCAAGGTAAGAGCACTCACCTCAGAGCATTCTCAGGAGAGGAAACAGCTGGGGCAAGGTGCTACTTTGGAGATGTTCAGTGTATATGAAAAGTACAAAGGGCAGGGATGTGGCTTAGTGGTAGAGTGCCCACGAAGCACATGATCTTAGGTTCAACCTTCATTATAAAAGCATAAGAACAAAACAAAGCTAGTCTCAGAAGCAAGGCATATAGAATTATTTTCATAATTATTAGCATAAAAATAATATAATTAACTACAGCATCTTTATCCACATTTGAAACTATTTTTTAGGTTACTTATCCTTCCCCCAAAATCCCCTTTTCATCTTCCCTTCTTTGCTGCTGGCCCTCGTCTGCCCTGGTGGATATTTACTGGTAGTCAATGTGATTTAGAATCACCTGGCTGACAAATCTCTGAGCACGTCTCTAAGGGAGCTCCTAGACTGGGTTAGCTGAGGAGCTAAATGTGGACTTCCCCATTCTGTGGGCTATCATCTCAGACGAGGGAGAAGGCACTCCGAACACCAGCATCCGTGTCTCTCTGCTTCTTGACTACAGGTGAACTGTGGCAAGCTACCTCAAATTCTTGGATCATATCTACTTATTGATTATATGATTTGGGCTTTGTTGTTTGAATTCTACAGTTTCGCATATATTTTATATATATATCCTGCATCCATTATAGAGTTGGCCAAGATTTGCTTCTCCTTCTGTCTCTTTGGTCTCTTCTCTCTGGTGATGGTTTCTTTCACTGGTAGACTTTCATTTTTCAGCTCCAGAACACCACAGCATTTCTGAGCAGACAATTTAAAGAGGATGTACATTTATCACTAATTAGAGATGTCAGGGAATGCTCTGAAATGCCCAGGAAAATCAACTGAAAACGCAAGAAATACATAAACCCTACATATTGAAAGTGGGATGCTTTTTAGAAAGGTAAAGTCAGTCAAAAGCAAGTAGAAATAATAATATGAAATATTAGAACAGTGTAATTCTCCCAAAACGAATCTCTATGTCTAACATGGTTTCAATATTCAGATGTACAGAATTCTGTTCTTGCAATTAGACAAGGCAACTATAATTCATTTGAAATATAAATAAAACAAGAGTAGTCAGAAATGTTCTGAAAGACAAGAGCAATGAGGAAGAACCAGAATTATCAGAGACTAAATAATAATGTTAAGTCTATGCAGTTCATGGCAAAATCACTGTAACAAAATCAACAGAAACAACGACAGAAAGTACACTTGGAATCGCTTTAGAAAACCCTGAAATCTTATATTGAAGCTATTGTTCTCCATTCAATAGAGAATTTAATGGGAAAAAGAATCTCTCCCGGAAGGATGCTGCTGCTGTTCTCTACGTCATGTAGCTGTGTGCTGTCATGTCCTCAAAACAAAGTGTTGTCAACGAAAAAACACAATTATAACAGATGAGTCACCACCCAGGATAAAAGACAGTTCTTTGGAGAATGATGACATTTTTATCTGCTAAACAGGTGCCTATTCTCTAAAAATGTTTTTATCAATCACACTGCCATTTCCTATCTGGAAATCAGAAGTTGTCCTAGGCAGTAGCTATATAATTTATATCTTATGTTGGTTTGTTATCTAACCAGGTGGTTGCACTCCCATGATTATGTCCCATCATAATAGGAAGGTTTCTAATAAGAAGCTATAGAATACAGAATCATGATGACATTTACTAATTTATTGACTCATTTGCATATATTCTGACTCATTCTAAGAAAGAGTGTGAAGTAATTTTCAGTAGAGACACAATAATATGATGAAATATAAATGAAAAAGTAAACAAGAGTTTCCATGGCAAAGAATTAAACAGTGTAGGTGATGTCAACAGGAAGTGCTAAGGGATTATGTACTTGCTTATATTTTTACTAATATTTTTCTGAGCTTCCTTAAGAAAAAGTCCTACCTGCCCCAACCCAACCCCAGAGAGAGGAGGGGAGGGGAAGGGAAGGGGGAAAGGTAGGAGATGGAGACATTGAGACATGGAGATGGAGAAAGACATACACACAGAGGGTGTGTGTGTGTGTGTGTGTGTGTGTGTGTGTGTGAGAGAGAGAGAGAGAGAGAGAGAGAGAGAAGAGAGAAACAGCACTGTTGATCTGAAGTGAAGGATAAAATTGTACGCTTACCTCAGGAGGGAAAAATAATGTGTGAATTTTTAAGAAGAGTATATAAGCTTATGTGAGCTGTGCAGTCTCTGGGTGGTTCTTCCTAAGATGTGCTATGTACATTGGCCCTCCCTCCCTCTCTCCTCCTGCCTATCCTCACATACACACACAATCTTCAGACATGCTCAACACATAAAAAATGTGTAATACCTATGTGTTAGATTAAATTGAGAGCTAGTACAGATCCTAAACTGAGTGGTAAAGATGGTAAGATTTGGCTCCATGGACACAACCTTTTTTCTGCATCTTGTCTTCCTGCTCTCAGCACTTTTCTAAAACTTACTCCAAAAGCTAAATGTATACTTTCCTGCTCTGCACATTCGCTACTTTTCCAGAACCTTCTTTTACTAATTTCTGTATTACTTGCATTACAAAAGATATGATAGTGCTTCGTTTTTCAGAGGTGAATGTTTTTGAATCTCACAAATGAAAGCTTGTAAATCTGTTAGGTGAATTTTCACACACATGCAGAGAAAGGAAGAGAAAATAGACGGGTATTTGGGAATTAATCATATTAAAATTACCCAGAGAATATATAGTTCTTTTAAAAGTTCATCCCTCTATTTGGCTGTAAGACAGTGTCCTCTGATACCAGATAATACCAGACAAGGCATTTAATGAGCTGCAGAATGATAGCATATATGCACACTCTGTTTACTCTGAGGCACACCTACCAGCACCCTTTCCTAAATCTCTGGAAATCATCTCCAGGTATTCAGAAACGTACAAACTTAAAAACTCCCCAGCAGACTTCCTATGCTCTTCTGCATTGAGTCTCATCACTTGTGTCTGTTGGTTAAGAGGCCACCTGAACACAACCTAGTTCTGGCTCTTGTCATTCTGAAAACTCAAGCATTCATGGCTAGAATGCTGACCAAGTGCCTTGAGTGAACACCTAGTGTCTGCTCCCAGTTTTGTGCTCCACTAGGAGAACGGAAAGACTGCCTAACTCTGTGAGTTGGGTTTTCATGTGAACAGTGCTTTGTTCCATTTCCAGGAGAACAAGTAGAGAAGCAGAGCTTTGCTGGATGGACACAAATGTATGGAAGCCTTTGCTCTGGAGTCTTCTGTTCGTGCTATTGGAGTTAAATCAGATGGACTTGGCAGAGCTGGGCTTATGAGATGCATCTTCTCTGGGAAGGACACCAAATTGCCTTCCTTAATCCAGCGTCAGCTCAGAAATGAGATTTCTCATCCCCTTTCACTCCTATCCTCCCTCAAACTTGATTTTAGTAGCAGTCCTCCTAGTTTGTGTCCAAACACATCTAAATCCCAGTTAAGAGTTTAAACTTCTGTTGGGTATACAAAGAAATTTAAGAAGTGAGATAGTAGTCACAATATTATAAAGACAATAACAATTAGTATTTATGGAAGCCAAGTGCTTCCTCAGCATTTTTTTCACTCAAATACTGTCAAGAAACAAAATATATTATCCCTTTTCTGTGTTAAAAAAGAAAATTAAGGTTGGTGAATTAAGTCATATATCTAAGTTTGCAGCCCTAGAAATATGCTAAGGCTGAGTATGAACCCCAAAGCTCGCAACTTTTTCTGTAGGAGAATGCAGACATTCAAGATGTCAAGTTCTACTTGGAGACTTTGGCACTGGGTTCATTTTATGAGTCTAGGAATAATATGTAGACCTAAGTTTACCCTTCAGATTTTGTACTATTTTAAAGTCAACTTAGAAAAGGGCTCAGAAAGCCAGGGTGCAAGGTTTCTTCCCTTCCAGATAGATTGCCATTTCTGAGCATTAGCATGCTTCTAGAACATGAATTTCTTTTGATCTCAAAATCTCTTGAGTCTCTGAAGGACCCCCCACAAAGAACAGGTAACTGAGAACACAGTTCTATTTCCTGTTTCCAGACAGCAGCCCAGTGAGAATATGAAGGAATGAGTACCAAAGAGGGGGCATGTGTCCAACAGATTGGTCGTTCCCATGCCCACAGTAACCCTGAACTTGTATACATAACAGGAGTTTCATAAAGCTTACAAACCTGGAGCTTCCACTCATTCAAACCCCATGTTACACTTTTAAGTGTCTTGTCCCTACAATTCCCT
Source organism: Mastomys coucha (assembly GCF_008632895.1). Taxonomy (NCBI): domain Eukaryota; kingdom Metazoa; phylum Chordata; class Mammalia; order Rodentia; family Muridae; genus Mastomys; species Mastomys coucha. The sequence goes on from NW_022196915.1 coordinate 60,703,622, forward strand.
TGCAATCACAGAGTTCGTTAACATTGGTAATGGCTGCAAATAACATCCCCAAATCAATAGTTTACCAAAACAATATTTAGTTCTTGCTACAGCTTTGGCAGGGCTCCACATGACTTCCCAGTTTAATTCCCGCGAGGAAGGACTAGACGCTGTCCTCACAGTGGAGTACAGGAACAAAAGGACCAGGGCCATTCTGTGCATGCTAATTAAAGCTTTTGCTTAGATGTGGCATGCGTCATACCTGCTAACAGTCTATTGCTTGAGTAAGGGAGTGAGCTTCCTCCTTGAGCATGATAGAAGAGAGGCATGCTTGGAGGGGGGAGGAATAAATACATTGGAAGAAAATTACACAATCTCTACCGGTTGGGTCTCCTCCAATTTCTCTGGCGGTACTTACTCTGTCACATAGCCTAGCTCCTGTCTGACTGTCTCAAAATGTTGAATGCCCTAGAGTTCTGTCCTTGATACAAGCTAATGCTGAACATAAAGCCCTGACTCTTCTTTTTCCTTTTCTTTCTAAATCCGAGTGTCACTGGAGTTCCATTTCAAATCTGTCTTTCACAGTCCCAGACCATCCTCTTGTCCTAAATTACCCCTATAATAACTCTAGATTGCCTTTTTAAAAACCATATGGTCACTTCTTTTGTTGCCCTACTCTCTGAGTTTCCCAACCTCTTAAACTGAAATTATATTTTACTGAGTCTCAGCCACTCATTCTCACTGCTTTACCTTAGATATTTTCTTTATGAAGAAAACCAAAGTCTTTACTTGAAGTTTACTTGAAGCTTTTTGGCTCTGCAAAGACCACACACTCCCTTTCTGGCTTACAAATCTTTCCCAGACACTACCCCTCACTTCTTTTTTTCTGCTACCCAAACTTTTAATCTATTGGCATTACAGCTTCATTCTCTATTCCTTGCCCCATGACATCGTCAATTCCCTATTTTTCCAGTGAGTTACCATGGCTGTGGTGGAACCAGGATCATCCACTTTGGATCTATGAGTATTCATTTCAGTTGTCAAGCAGAGCAGCCCAGAGCTCCTCCATATTTTCCCAGGTTTCCCTATTGCTAATATTTGTAGACCTCTAGTTAATAACTTTTCTCTTCTTCCTGTTCAGTATCTCCTTTTCACTACCATTTTGAGCTGACAGTCTTCCTATTTTAGTGAGAAAAGGTATAAAGAGAGTTTTATGCCTTGCTGGCCCAATATCTACCTTCTTAATTAGCTGTAATTTACTGCTTCTCATCAACCTTTCACCTTTCTCCCCACAATCCCATTTGCCCCTCCCCCTCCTTAGTCCCTGGTTAGCTCCACTCTATTCTCATCTTCTAGAGCAGTGCTTCTCAACCTTCCTAATGCTGTGACCCCATAATACAGTTTTTCATAGTATGACCCACCCAACCATAAAATTGTTTCCATTGCTACTTCATAACTGAAACTTGCTACTGTTATGAACTGCAAAGTAAATATCTCGTAGGCAGATGGTATTAGGCAACTCGTATGAAATGCTCATTTGATCCCCAAAGGGGTCACAACCCTGCTCTAGACCAACATTTCTCAGTTCAACATATGAGAGAGGTGATGTAGTACTTTTGGTGCCTGGCATATTTCACTTAACAAATTGATCTCTGATTATCTCTCGAGAGGCGGTGGGACCTGGGAGAATGGAGCTAATAGATGAGGAAGACAAGAGTCTCATGCAATAGCCTTTTCTATATAGAACATAAGACAATATATACTCTGGGGGCTAAGGAGAATCATATGAGTAAAGTGTAAAAGGAGGCAGGAATAACTCAGCAATTAAGAGATTTGACTGCTTTTCCAGAGGACCCAGGTTCAACTCCCTCAATCCACATAGTACTTATAACCATCCAATTCCAGGGGATCTGATGCCCTCTTTGGACCTCCATAGGTACCAGGCACACAGACAGTATATAGACACACATTCAGAAAAAAATTGCTCATACACATAAAATAAGATAAATAAATCTTAGCTTAGAGAGATAGCACAGTGGTGAAGAAAAGGATAAGCCACATGTGGTAAAAACATGTTTTTCCATGGAGAAGTAATTGAATAGCAGCAGCAAGCACCAATGAGGAGTAATCTGAAGTAAACTCACTCTTATCTGCTACACATGAGAGGAGCATGGAAATATATTCTAAGGACGATTCTGTGTTGTGAAGAAACAGAGATCACAAGACTCTGATGCTGTTCTCTCAGTGTTTTACCACAGGCTCTCAGAACTGTCATACAACTTCATTCTGGGACTGTGTTCTTACAAGCTCAAGTTCCATCCACGTTGATGGACACGACAGGTTTCACTCCTTTTGCTGCTGAATTCTCTTCCATCATATATGCATTCTATTGTTGCTGCCCGTTCATTGGTTGAAGAACAATCTGATTATTTCCATTTCTTGGCTCCAGTGAAGAGTGCTACAATAAGAAAAGTGCAGGTGTCTCTTGCTCATATCAATTTCCTTTCCTTTCAATATATATTCCAGAGATGGATTGATGGAACATAAAACAGTTTTTATTTTTAATTTTCCAAAACCTGTCATATTATCCTCCACAATAGCTAAACAAATTTACATTCCCAACAATGGTGTACGTGGCTTCTCTACACCTTCAGTAGTATATGCTGATTTTTACATTTTATATTATATATATGAGTCTTTTGCTTGCATGTATGTATGTGTACCACATATGTGCCTGGTTCCCACAGAGGTGAGAAGAGGGAACCAGGTCTCCTGGAACAAGAGTTTGGGGTGATTGTAAGGCACCATTTGGGTGCTAGAAACCATGCCCAGGTCCTGTACAAGAGCAACAAGTGCTCTTAACTGCTAAACCACTTTTCTAGCCCCCACCTCAGTGATTCTTTTTAATATAAGCATTTATAGCTATGAAGTCTGCTCTTAAATTGCTCTCATTGTATCCTATAGATTCTAGTAGCTTATATTGTCAATTTCACTCAATTCTAGGAATCTTTAAATTTCCCTTGACCCATTTATCATTCAACACTGCGAACTTAATTTGTCTTCGTGGTTGTGGGTTTTTTCTGTTGACATCTATTTATTTTGATGAAATAGAATATAAGAAGCTATTTCCACTTTCTTGCACTTTTTAAGTGTAGATTATTTGGAGAATATTCCATGGTCCACTTTTTTAAAACACGTATTCTATAGTTGGGGAGTAGAGTTCTCTGGATGTCTGTAGTACCCATTTGACCTGTAGTGTCATTTAACTCTGATATTTATTTATTGACTTTTTTTCTCTGGATGGCTTAGATACCAGTGAGACAGAGGAACTGGAGTCTTTGTTTGTTACTGGGTTGTGGCTAATCTGTACCTCATATACAACACTGTGGTTTGTTTTATGAAATTAGTTGAGCCAATGTTCAATGTGCGCATATTTAGAATTGTAACTCTCCTCCTGACCAATATGAAGCTGCCTGCCTTATCTCTCTTCTGACTAATTTTGGTTCAAAGTAGTTTCATCCTTATTATTAGCACGGCTATGACTGCTTGTTTCTGCTTTTGTGGTCCCATACCTGAAATCAGTTTTTGCCTTGGCCAGTGATATATATATATATATATATATATATATATATATATATATATATATGTATGCATATATATATGTATGTATATATGTATATATATATATATTTACACACACACACACACACACACAGTAGGGATTGGTTCTAATGTTATTTGTGTTAATTTGACTCTTGAAATCACATGGCACGTCTAAGCTGAGTGTCTCTGTCCCAAGTTAGCTCTGAATGGGAAATAAAGTTGCCAGCAACCAATGGCTGGGCAGAAAGACAGAGGCGGGATTTTTAGGATTCTTGGGCAAGAGAGGAGGAAGGAGGCTAGCATGATACTATGCTGGGAAGGTGCATGTGGGAGAGATGGCCAAAATGTAGGTACAAAGGGAAAAGTGGTTCCAGGAGAGCACCCAGGAGTCCAGAGCAGCAAAGATAAAATATAAATTTAGTAAGTATTAATTCAGAAATTATCAGAGGGGAGTATGTTAGCCAAGTGGCCCAGCCATTGAGCTAGATAGATTAAAATATAAAGGTTGTGTGTGTGTCTTTTCATCTGGGATCTAGAATATTGGGGAGAGAGTGGCAAGGAGCCATGTGTGCACCCACAGAGAGCATAGAGTGGATTTAATAAATTACCATTACACACACACACACACACACACACACACACATATGCATATACATATATACATACACACACACATACATACACACCTATTTTGTCAGGTTTATTTTGTGATGTTCGGTACTCCTTGAATGCTCACTTGCTAATGGACTATTCTGCATGCTTTCTTCTTTTTATGGCCTGTTTAGTGTGTGAAATTCCTTCAGTTATTATGTAGTGCTGGCTCAGGGGTTATGAGTTCCTTCATCTTCTGTTTATTATATAAGGTTTTTTATTCTTTGTATTTATTTATTTATTTTTCTGTTCTTTGAATCTATGATGGACATCTTTGCTTGACACATAAATATGGAAAGGAAGTTCTCTTTCAAAGAGTAAAATACATGGTTCTGTGGTTTCCTACATTTTAGACTATCTGTTGGTAACTGCTATTATTTTCATGGGTTTCCCTTTATATGTGACTTTGTGCTTCTCTCTCATGCTTTTGAAAACTGTTTTATTTAATTACTCTTTATAGTAATATGCACGGAGGTTCTTGTCTCATCTGTTAGTTTGGTTTGGGGGAGGTGGCTGTGGCCGTTGTTGCTGATGATGTTTGTTTCAGTTTGCCATTGTAAAGTCCTCCGACATTCAATGCCTGTTTCCTGAGATTTGCAGGACTTCCTATTTCGGTTTTATTTGCTCATTTGTATGCTACCAGCTTGTACTTTATTTATAATCTATACACTCCTTCTTCTAATGGAGTTCCATACATCTCACATTTTCTGGTCAAACTTTTGGAATGTGTTATTGTCACTCTCTGAGTGTTTTAATTATCTGTCTTCTCCTTGATCCATTCTATTGCTGAGGCTACTGGTGAGGATTTTTTCTCCGCTTTTTACTTATTGAACTTTTCAATTCCTTTCTACCTCAATTTGTTATTTTCAGTATTTCAATTTCTTCATCAGCTTTCTCTTCCTTTCCTCTAGTCTGTTAAGGTGCTGTGCTGTGTTGCACTTGTCACCAAGCTGTTTATTTGAACTCTCTTTGAATTCACTCAGGAATTTGTGTCATCTTTGATTTTATAGAACACTCTTAAGAATCATTTTCAATTCATCAGCATCACTAAAGAAGACTGAAAATATGTGGCCTTCTGTTGGTCTGTGGTTGTTTGAGACCCCGTGCAGTCTTATGCCTGAACTGATATTGTAGGGGTATCCATAGGTGCCTTACTTAAGACTAGGTGACTTACTTACTTACTTAGGTGCCTTGAGAACTCTGAACAAGGATCAGAAACACATTAATAGGAAGTCAATGGAGAGTCCTTCAAAACATTAAATATTGAACTGAAATAACAACTGATTGTAATCAAACTGACCTAGTTGTTAATCTGCAGAAGTTGAAACTGCAAGTACTCTCATCTTCTTAACCCTGTCCTTCAAGGGCCACACAGGTTTTTGGGTCCAACCCTTCTCCATGCAGGTACAACCATACTTTACTCTACTTATTAAAGCAAACACTAACAGTTAATTTTTTTCTAAAAAATTAACTGTTTCATCTCTGTTTTGTTAGTACTGCCTTCCTAAAGTGTAATTTCTTCTTCACCTATCACTGGTCATCTATATTTGACATTTAGTCATATATGCATATACATATGATATATATGTGATATATGTATACTATACATATCTACATGTAGAAAGAGAGGTATACTTGTCAAACAAATAACTTAATTAAAATCCAAAATCACATTTTAATGGCTATAACTTTTCTAGATAATTGTTCCAGCTTTTTCCAATACGTCCAGTCACTGTTGTCAGTCTCTGATTCCAAGTTCCACTCCCAGCCCTCCAAAGTAAAAATATCAATGTAGCCAGTCTTTAATTCTTGACACAGTAATGATTATGCCAAATCTCCTTTGATAAGTCCATTTATTATTATGCGTAACACATGTATTACCCATTTCTACTTACATTGTGACTATAAAATCTCACAGCATTACCAGAGAACAAAGAATGAGAAGGATTGTCAAGGGATGATGTGGTTCAGTGGATAAAAGGCCAAGCATGGCAAACTCAAGAAATCAAAGGACATGAGTAATTTCCCGGGACACTTCATGGGTAATAAAGTCTTAAGGAAAGAGACAGGGCAATCTAAGAAATAAAATAGGCAGGACCATGTAATCATTTGTGTCCTTGTAAACCCATGAGAGTGAAAAAAATCTGACTCATTGGTGGTAAAGGTTTTGATTGCACCTGCTTTGTGCACAGTCCACTGTCTGTCCTGTGGAAGGACAGCATCTAATTGATGATAGTGTTGCTCTGAAGAGGAAATGGCATTGGCAGCTGAAGTCAGGGGTGTTCCTTGGACAAGAGTATAGTGAGCAATTTTGGCTGGGTTTGCTTCTAAAAAATACATGAAATTGAATGTGATTGGCATACAAAAGGATTCATCCCTTTCAGAGCTAGAGAGGGCTAGTGCTCCTGAATAATAATGAAAACTCCTGCTTTGACCAGGAAATCAGAGTGTTAGGGTAGCTTCAACTGGGATTCTTCTATCATTAGCCTCAGTGAGAGGAGAGGGTTTTCTGGCTGTGTCAGTGACAGCTAGGAGAAAAGTAAGTTCCTCCTGATGAAGAAGAGTTCCATTTGCATCTTCACCATGGTGATGCACTCCAAGATGGGGAAGGCATGGCAAAAGAATCATGCCCATATCTGAGCAGTCAGAAAGCAGGGAGCCATGTTAGGCCTGAAGAAGAGCCATGCTATGGCCTATGAGGCCTAAGGCATGACAACCATCCAAACACCTGTAGATCAAGTGTTCAAACTCAGGGACCTGTGGGGGAACCTTTTACACTTAAATCATAACACTGGCATTGAGATCCTAGAATGAGGAGCCTGTGAGTCAGAGTTACTTATTGTTAAGAAGGAAGGTCTTAGGACCCTAGAGGGCTGTGCATTGTAGAAGATGTAGAATCATACCATAATGTACAGTTCTTAGCTCTAAGTTATCTACTAACCTCTTGACATCCAGAAAGACCACCAGGGTGTAGGGTAACAATAGTGCTGACCACTGAAATAATTCTACTAGTGGGTGTTCTAAACAATTACATAATTGAATGAATCAAACACTTAAAAAACCATTCAAAAGTTGATGGAGGATGCAAAAGCCCCCAAAAGCTGAAGTTTTCTGTCACTTCCAGAATCAAGTCAATAGATTGTCACAAATGGAATTCAGAGTCCTAAATTGTGTGACTAAAATTCTTCATATAACACACCAGCCTGTCTTGCTCTGAACCAAGATCTCTAATCTGTACTCATTTCTTTCTTGAGACATAAAGATACAGAAGTGTTGAGGGGAGGGGATGTCAGGCCTTATAATCTTCAGTGCTCTGTAAGGTTCAGTTGCTTAATTTCAGAAACTTGGCAAGAACTTACTGATTTTCCCAGAACCAAGCAAGAGCTGGCTAATTCCTTGAGGCAATTAAAGGCTCTGTTATTTAGCATTTCTCAAGGGCTCATGCTCTAAATGTGCAGAGGCTTCCCCAATGGTAAAGAACTGCATCAAGGCCAAAACACAAGAGGAAACATTAGCATGGGCCCCAGACATGCATATGTGTCTGGACTGGTTGAAGAGAATGAGGTAAGGATATTACCACTTCACCCTGGTTTCACTATCTCAATTCAAGGTGAGCATTGTTGAATGACTTCTCACAGCATTTGAATATGAAAGAAAGCATAAGCCTTCCATAGCTGACATGCTGACCATAGGAGAAATGTTGATTAGCTGTCTGGGGACATACATTTTCATGGACGTCTGGGGACTTTTAAGTATAATTCATTCCTAATGATCAGATAAAGTTATATAATTTTATGGTTATGGCTTTATGGAGAAAAGCTAGATTCTGAATCGGGTTTTAAATTCTAAGTTCACACGAGTGTGGAGACTACGATTATAAAAAACATATAGAAGGTATCCTTCATAGATATATCTCAAAACACAATGAGACCCTATCATCTGTGACACAGTTAGAAATGGAGGTTACTATGTCAAGGAAAAGAATCTAAAGACCATAGCATCACCTCAGCTTAGTCATGTCAGACATAAAGAAGTTGACAGCATGGTGGTTAGCAAAGGCCAGGGAGGGTTGGAGAGATGGAGAAAGGTTAGTTAGGAGAGCTTAGTTTGCTCAGATGGGATCAATAATTTCTGGTATGCTGTGGTTCAGTAAAGTTACCATAGCATATGATAGTGTTTCACATTTTGCATTTATGTATTTACATGGAAATATTTAGGTGTTTCAACCACAAAGAAATGTTAACTTACTAACATTGATATACTTACTCCAGTTTGAACACTACACAATGTATACATGTTTCATAACACACTTCAAAGTATTCCATAAATACATAGAATTTTTATGATTTGTATGTTAGTTGAAATAAATTTAAGCTGTTAATAAAGCCACTGGTTTTTAATATTTTCTGTATAATTTTAATGCTTACAGAATCAAATTCAGAATTATTCTATAAAGAGCATGCTTGTGCATATTTAATTATGATATAAGCTTTCCCCAAAAGTGGTACAAAGATTTACTTACAGATGGCGAATCGAGAATACTGTACTGTGTCAGATGTGGGCATCTATAGCATCCCTGGCCCTTTGCCATCTGCTTCCAGAAGTCACAAGAATTCCTAGTCAGGTTTCTAGATTTTTTTTTGTATGCTCAGGAATTGGACATAAAAGAAATCGGGACATTTTCTTCCATAGAGCACAAAAGCTGGGGGTAAAGTGAGTACATACAGGATCTCAAGGCAATGTGTTCAAAAGGCTGCTGGCTGGTATCTTTCCCTGTGGATTGTAGCTGTCTACTTTGTTTTTATCACAGGGCATCACTACCAGGAAGAAGCATGAAAGGAAAGAACTTGTCACAAGCTTAGACAGGGCTTATGATCTAGGAAGTGAAATCCCACCAGCAGAAAAGCTCCCCTTGACAATGGCCTTTCTCCTCAGGTTTGTTAAGATGTGAGGCAGAAATCAATTCATAAATTGACTTTACACAGATCACCCACTCTCACAGACACTACTTCCATGATTGTGCTTGCACATGTGAGAAAGCTCAGCTCAAAGCATTTAAAAAAAATAGCTAAGGCCATGTAGTCAGTAAGTAGAGCAGAAGGTCTTAGATTTGACTTTTCTTTTGGGGGCAATATTTATAAGCAGATGTATAACCCGGTTACTTTTCAATGTATAGCTGAGAAACCTTTACATACAGATTTTAGCTCAAGGTAGAATTTTGACACTGCAAAAAGTAACTTCTTACTCCCTTTATATAGCAGAGTCGGGGTTCAATAACGATGGTGGCTTCCCCCCCCCCGACTCTTAAAAGTTAAAATTCAAACTGTGCATCATACGTCATCAGCATCCTGTGTCCATTATAGTTAAACTCTGTATGGCTGTGTGCCTAGGTTTGAGATGAGATTATCATGATCTGAGGGATGCCATGTGGCCTGAACCTTCAATACTACAAATGAGACAATGAGACACTACTGTGGCTTGAGTATGCCATCTCTCTCCTTAGTTGCTATTAACTAAGTTGCTTAGTTGTTATTGCTAGGTGATTCTAAACCCTGTGAAACTAGCAATGATTAGTAACCATTTGAGTACCCTATAGATGCACATTTTCTATTTTGTTTTGAGTCAGTGGCACCAGTTTTGGAATGCTGTGGAGTCCAGTTGGTGGGAGTCTGTCATAGAGCAAGGTCCTTGGATGCATTAACCCCAATCTTTGCCTGTCAAACTCTCTGCTTTCTGGTTAGTAATCGATAGCCTTCCTCCATGACACATCCGTGCTGCCATATTGTGCCCAAGTAAACAAAGGCAAGAAGTCCTAGACTGAAGCCTGTGAAAGTCTGAGCAAAGAAGTCCTCCCCCATTTCGAGAGTCTCTTCTTGGGTCCTTTTGTCCCAGCAATACAACATTACCTAATGCAGACACTCTGTAAATGGGATTATGCAGTGTCCACTATTTCTGCTGACTTCTTTGCCTCAGTGCTGTGTCTAGGAAATTTGTCAAGGTTGTTGAGTATGGCAAAGCTTTGTTTAAGTCACTCTGTATTTCTGTTGTGTGTCCATTCCATAATTTATCCTCTATGTTGTTGATAGGCATGTGGTTTCTCTCTCCAAATCTTTTAGTCTGAGCTCATTATCCTTTGGCCAAAAACGACTTAAAAACTTTTTATGATATTAGTCTGGAGGCAATTAATTTTATGAGCTCTTAATCTCACATTTTTTGTTACAAATAAATAGCTTTCCTTAGTTTTTCAAAAAGTAATGGTGCCAAATGTTCTTTTTCTCCTATAGCATAGAGAATATTTTAATGTTATTCTCACTTCTCTTTTAGCATTTTAAAATAAAAATTTAAATTATTTATATAGTAAAATTCCACTTATATGGTGTATAATTCTATGGTTGTTAATTCATGTTTATAGAGCCTTATAAGCCATTTCTACCATAATGACAGAAAAAAATTTTTAATTATTCTCAAAATTCCTCTCTCCTGCTTGAAACACTGAAGATCACTGACTTAGTCTGTAGAGTTTTTACTAAGAAACTGACTCATGTGACATGTCTTCTCTGGGCTTTCCAAACTTATCAAAATATATTTTAAGATCAGCCTTGTTAACAGAGGTGTTTCTTTCCAGTGTAGGGTGTGTGTGTGTGTGTGT
>NW_022196915.1:60714513-60718087 GCF_008632895.1 Mastomys coucha
GTGTGTGTGTGTGTGTATGTGTGTGTAGGCTAGACTTCAGCCTCATCACTGTTGCTTAGGAGACATCTACCTTCCTTCTTCCCCAAACAGCACCTGTCACTGTGATCTGGGTGCACTGGTCTTGCTACATTGGCTGACCAGTGAGTCAGCCTCTCCCCTACTGGGAATCCAAGTGTGTGCTGCCACTCTGGGCCCCTATGTGGGTGCTGCCACTCTGGGCCCCTATGTGGATGCTAAGAATTGAACTCCAATCCTCATGGTTGTATGACCAGCATATTAATAGTTGAGCTATGTCTCCAGCCCTAGTTGAAGACAATAATGACCAAAGGTTCATACAGTGTTTTGTGAGATCTGTTCTCATTTATTTTGAGTAAATAACTTGAGAATATGATGACATAATAAGTCTTTGTTTAAATTTGTATGAAACTGCCTAATTTCTTTTGTGTAGTTGTTGAATCATTTTTCATTCTTCTCAATAATGTGTGTAATTTGAGCTGTTTATATTCTTGGCAATATTTTATAACATCACTTTTATGTTTTAAGTAAAGAAATTCTAATAGGTGTACAGATACATATCATTATGGTTTTCATCTGCATTTAGGCAGTAGTGATATGAAATATTTTTATATGTTTTTATCAACTCATCTATTATTTATATACTATATGTAAAGATCTTTTATTCATTTTTAATTGGGTTGATTATTTTCTTGATTCATTTTCAAACTATATCTATACTCTGGATGTAAGTTCTTTTTCAGATACATGATTACATGATTTTCAAATATTCTCCCTGGTCCTTGACATGACTTTTTTTATTCTTTGTGTCTTTTGTGGAGTACAAGTTTAAATTTTTATAAAGCCGTGATATTGATGTTTTCTTTCATAGATCTTACTTTCAATTTCACACAAAACAAAACCCATAAAAAACAATCAAATTTATTAGAGATGCAAAATGTTAATGAAAGAGAAAACATGATATCACAGAAATATAAAAAGGTTATAAAGGACTGCAAATGACCATATTAATGAATTGGATAGCCTAGAAAAAAGGAATATGCATAATTATTTAAAAATCCTCAAAAATTACAATGCGCTTCTTTAATAAGCAATTATAGAAATGTCAGTATATGAGGTTATATAAAAGGCAAGACTGTCTTATACATAAGCAATGAACAGTAAATGCTTTCATTCTCTGTATGTTTGGTGTTGTATTTTTGTGTGTTAACTTTGTGTCCTGCTGTTTTGCTTGTGTATTGAATCTTATGATCTACAAATAAGGATACATTTACTTCTTCCTTCCTCTTTGTATCCTCTTTATCTGCTTCCCTTGTCTTGTTGCTCTAGTTACTACTTCACACACTGTATTGAACAGGACTGGATAGAATAAATATTCTTGCTTTGTGCTTTGTTCTTGATTTTAGTGGAAGTGCTCTAAGCTTCTCTTCATTTAACACAATACTGGATATTGGCTGTGGGCTTATTGTATACTGCCTAGTGCTGAGATAGGCTTATTGTATACTGCCTAGTGCTGAGACAGGCATCTGGATGGATAGACACTGTTATAATGAGTAGATATTGGATTTTCATAAAGACTTTCTCTACATCTATGAGATGGTCTTATGGTTTATGTTTTTGAATTTATTTATATGATTGATTATACTTACTGGTTTACATATTTTGAGCCATCCCTATAGCTGTAGGATGGAGTCTACTTCATTATGGTAAATAGTTTTTGAATGTGCTCATGAGTTCAATTTCCAAGTATTTTGCACCATACATGTATATCTGTCATCCTCACTGATACATGAGAGAGAGAGATTAATTATGAAGTGCATGCTTGAATACTGTGCGGTGGAGTGGAGGTTCTTTTTTTTTAATTGTTTAAGTAACTTTTCAGTTTTATATTTGGATATCCTTAGCTACATGCAGCACTTGCCCGCAAGAGCTTTATTTCCTCCGTACCATGTCCATCTAGAAACAAAGTGACAGCTCAGGTGTTCTTTGCTCTCAACCTATCTGGCTTTCTCCCTGAATCATCTAAGGTCCGGGTGATAGGGGTAGTGGGTGCCTGATTTTAGAAACACAATACAGCTTGCCCATTCTGGCAACATCACCCCTAAATAGCATGCTTTCTTCTCAGATAAAGGCTTTCTGTTTCTGTTTGATGGATCTTTCAAACTATGCTTTACTGACCTCTTCACAGTGTTTCACTAGAGCTCTTTGGTCATATGATGAAATGTGTAAGGAATGAGAAAATGCCGTCTTCTTCTACAACAGACTTGCTTTTCTCTCTCTCTCCCTCCCCACCCCCGTGTGTGTGTGTGTGTGTGTGTGTGTGTGTGTGTGTGTGTACGTATGTATGTGTGTGTGTACAAGAGAGACGTTCCATTTTCTATTAGAAACAGGTTGAAGATAGAACATTCAATATATTTTATAGCATACTCCTGAAATTAGCAAACTAAGTATTTGTGTTATATAAATACTTTCTAATTCATTTATTACTCAGACTTACACGAGAGCCTTCAACACAGACACACATACATATTTCAGGCTACCAGATGTCTGAACTGGAAAGCCTATTAAAATTGCCCAGACTTGCATGTAGCACTTGCCTTCAAGGGTAATATAAAACCAGGGAATTTCAAGTTGTATATTATAATCATCTGCTTAAATATTTAAGTGATCATTTATTCATAAGGCCTTCCCTCTTTCCTTCCCAAGATAGTTGGCATGATGGAACAGCAATTACTAGGCGCTCATAATCATAATCACAGCAATTATTATGCTTTCTGGCAGTTCTGCAGTAGTCTTACATCGCAAGCCTCTAGAGATTAAGTTCTGCTTAGGGAACAAAGAATGTCCATCCTCAGCAGAGCTTCCAGCCTGTGCTCTTGCTCAGGTCAACCAGACAGCTTCAATTCAATACTGTGTCAGCCACACCCAGGACATATCCCCAGTGGGCTAAGTGTCACTCAGCAAACGAGGCTGTTGCATACTTAGCCACACTCTGCTGCTCCAGAGAGTTCTTCATCCTTTGATATCTGCAGGGTGAAGTGTAGCTGATTTAAGATTCTACAAAGCTTTCTGCTCCAGATGCCCTGCAATGGGGATCAGGCTGTGAATGCAGAAATGAATAGGGTATGGAAGGTGGCTCTTTAGAAAATGTAAACGAGCCAATTTCTAATGAGTTTGGTGTACAATCAGAAAGGGCAAAGCTACTTATCTGCACGTATATTCATTCTTCTCTCCCCTCAACCCTTCTCTTGTGTATCCCTGCATTTAGATCTATCAGTATCACAGAGAATGTAGAGCCACACGCTATGAAACTGAGTTCCATGTCTGTCTGAACTAAAGTTCCAGCAGTAGAACCATTTCTGTTGGGAAATGTCACCTTGTTCTTACAGCTTGAGTCATAGGTTTCAAATAATCAAGTATCTCATCTGTCAGAGACTGTACCACTTTAAACAATGTTAGTTTCACATCTTAGGAAATCCCAGGGTTGTGGCACACTAGGACAGCCAGTGTTCAAGGTCAGTACTTGCATTAATCATTGAGTTGCCTGCTGGTGTTGTCA
>NW_022196915.1:60718097-60745117 GCF_008632895.1 Mastomys coucha
GAGAGTTTAAGTAAGTGAGTGAATAAATAGACCAACTGGAATAACTAAGTAGGATTAATTAGTTTTCTAAAGCTATAATTTTAAGAGCTTAATTCTTTTTTTCTGTGAGGGAGAAGTAAGAGCCTTGTCCTTATGTTTACTTAAATTAATTCCTCAGACATAATGTAATGACCACATTGAATGCTTGAAGATTAGATTGGGGGCTGCTACTGGGATCACAACTGAAAAGTGAAAATGCCTACGGGAAAAAGATATTGGAAGAGGTCAAGTAACCAGAGATGAATACAGGATGTTCCCCCTAAGCCAGAAGGATCAACACTGTGGTTTCAGTATATCGTTTCAAGTCTGGGTTATGGAGACTCTGCCCTCACAAATTGATTAATGCCCCCAGGTCTTTCACCCATTCCTTGTCTTCCACTATGAGATGATATAAGAAATGTATTATTATAAGACATCAGAACTGTGTTCCTGCAGAGCCTACCCATCCACTCTCCTGTATTGCAGATGAGTTCACTGCATCTTCAAAGAACTCTGATTAGTCAAATAGTGAAGGCAAGGGAAAATAAAGAGCATCTGGCATATTGTAGGTGGTATGAAGATCTGTTTAGTATAAAGGTCTTAGTTTGAAATCTAGCACTTCTTCCCTCCAACTATGTGACATCAGGAAGTTCCATGGTATCATTACTCCTCCACTGTCTCACCTGTGAAATAACTGTCACATCATCTAGGTGACATCATTCAAGATATATGAGATGAAACATTTGGCTCAGCATGTGACTCATGCACAGTTCTTCATAAACAGTGGCTGCTGGCATAGCTTTGATTATTGCCAGAATAGAGTCTTTGGCTTGCAAGAGCCATGGCTGACATCTCATTGAAGAGTTTGATGCAAATGTAAATACTTTAACAAACATCTAAATGCTATGGGCAATTTAGAAGACAAAAAGAGATCTTATTCTGACCTATGAAAATGTTTAGGCTAATTCAGACATTGGAATGCTCAGATCATAAACTAGGAACCAGCAAGGACTGGTGATGGGGAGATAATAAATATGTTTCTGACTTCATGAATTTGTAATTCCTTTAGTCTAGGGACATTCTTAGACCTTCTTACAGTCAATTCATTTGTGTGTGTGTGTGTGTGTGTGTGTGTGTGTGTGTGTAACAGTAGATCACAGAAAATTGAAATATAGCCATTAAAATATATCAATGACCTTAAATATTCTTTACTCTTAGGTAAACATCAAAGGAGGTTTGAGTGTGTCAACCCAAGTTCATATGCTGAGAACCAGGGTCTAAGGGAAGGTGCTTGATCTTGACTATCCAAGTTTCATTTTTATTGTCAGAATCTAGCATTATATGAACAGATAGAATGTCTTTAAATTGCCCATATTCATCTAATAGTGAAGATAATCCTATGAGAATCTCTGAAAATTATAATAACTAAACAATTAGGTATCTATTAGCTAGCAACTTCGTTGTTTTTGAAACAATTCCTATTACAGATATAATTGTAAATCTTCAGATTTTATAAGACCATATTTAATTAGAAAAAACACAATTTTATTATTAAACCTAATTTTATTATGTTTCTAAAGGCTCAGCAGTGACATGGAAATTATCCCAAGGACAATAGAGGGGTTCTTTTTAGATGAGGGTCACTTAAGAGACTTTTTTGGCCAGGCCCAATAGTACTCTCAGAGAATGCCCACTTATAATCTAGAAACCTGAAAGCCTTTTGGCCGCTAAAGCCTGGGTTGAAGCTAGCTTTAGCACTTACTTCTGTGTCTCCAGCAGTTCAGTTCCTTCGCTCTTGGGAAGCCTTAAGCAACAGCATACTAAATGATTGCTATGTTTAACATCTTTCAACTGTTATCAAAAAAAACTGAGTGATATTTCCGGAGTTTGTTGAGACAGGCTCTCACACAGCTTAGATGGTCTTGAGCTCTCACACAGCTTAGATGGTCTTGAGCTCTCACCAGCTTAGATGGTCTTGAGCTCCCACCAGCTTAGATGGTCTTGAGCTCTCACACAGCTTAGATGGTCTTGAGCTCCCACCAGCTTAGATGGTCTTGAGCTCTCACACAGCTTAGATGGTCTTGAGCTCTCACACAGCTTAGATGGTCTTGAGCTTCCATCAGCTTAGATGGTGTGCCTCTCCCTTTTGAGTACTAAGATTATAGATGTGTACCCCAACTCCTACTCTTACTTTGATCCCTCAAAATATCTGCATTTCAGGGTATTAATGCTCTCTCTAAACACAGCCAGTTATTTTTCTAGAGGTTTGGTGGAAAAGCTTTGGCTTTATATTTAAACAAACACGCCCGTGCATTGTCATTTTCTTATAATAAATCTGGAAGCTAAAAATACATGTACCTCTTTCAGGCTATACACAGCGCCCTAGTGTTCTGTGTTTACACTTCTCTTCTGCAATGTGGGTGGGATGTTTTGAGTACTCAATGTGATGACATTTTCCAATCAGCCAAACACACATACAAGTTCCATGACTTTATGTTCTGAATTTGCATACATTTCTCTTGTCCTGCCAGCACATGGTCACACAGGAAAGCAAAACTCTAGCTGTAACAAATGCAGGGCTCACTCTCCCTTTCTCTGCATCCCAAGTTCCAGACATTTGCATTTCCTTCAGTGCAAATAAGACTGTGTCCTTATGCTTTTTCTTCCCCTGGAGGCCTTGGAGTTTCATGCATTTATGCAGAACAGCTGGTGATGCTCTTAAGATTGTCTACAAGACAAAATGCAGATGGTGATAACCAACCACACATTGACATGTTTTTTTCCAAGACACTACCCTCCAGAGATGAAATTTGCACCAGTGAAATGAGCACATTTTCATGCCAGCAAAGAGACTGCTAAAAGGCATGATGTTCCCTGAACTCTTTCTGTCTACCAACCCCGCCTCCCCCCAACACTGTCACAGGTGACTAAGGCTCAAGGCCAAGGGCAAGCCTCAGAAGTTTTTGACTACCAGGAGTGAAAAAGATTTTGCTGGGTATCCAAGGTAACTGTGTCTCCGTGCAGGACACTGTGGAGACCACAAACTCACAGAAAGCCCAGACGTATATATCTCTATGGTCCTCTCAGGGCAGTAATAGGATTGAATTGACTATCAGAAGAGTGAATAACACAATAAATGTGTGGCTGGTAGACATTCTAGGAGGAGAGAATGGACCTCAGGAAAGACACAATAGACATTTATAACAATATGGTGTTCAGGGTTCCAGCACTCTCACCTGACTTATGTAGCTCTATTAGCTTCTCCAGTTCCTCCAAACACAAACTGGGGTAACACTCACCTCAAAGGTGTTATAAGGCCTAAACCATATTGTGTGGAAAACGTACAGCGAGTGCTACAGTGGTTTCTCACAAGTAAACTTCTGAAGGGAAGCCAAACAACCCTGCCTTCCCTGAGTTACAGAGCTCAGGCTGAACTAAAGGAATGGCACGGAAACACAGGACTCTCCTCTGCATGACGGAAACAACTCAATTGAAACAGTGCACGCTAGTGACACATGTGCTTGCCTCGACCTCACCAGCTAGAAAGCTCTATGGAATAGATGAACCTGCTATTACAGCTGAGCTCAGCTTCAGAGTATATCTAGAAAACAGTCAAGAATTGTTACATAATATACTCTAGTGGGTTAAGGTTATTTTCCAGTTGCTAATGAAAGAGAAATGTGCCAAAAATATAGTCTGCAAGATGAAGTGTGAATTCAGTTACCATAAGGAAGGCAAAACCACCCTTCCAAGGTCAAGGGAAAGTCAGAGTCTCCCTAAGGTAAGAATTGCTAGCCTCTTATATCTTACCTTGCAAACCTGAATAATGTATTCGGGAAGAACTGTGAGGACATGCAGGGAACCACCTGAAGAGAATGTCCTTTTGGTCCAATCCTGGATGCTAGGGATTCAAGGAGTAGGTGTGAATCAGCATCCACCCATGCTGTGAATCTCCCACCCTAACACTCCCAAAATATTGCTGACAACCCATGCCTGAGACCCTCTGTTCTCTGAACCTTGAATTGCTTTGTCTGGCATACATGTTTTTTCTTTGATTCCCTTTATCTTTGTTTTTATTCTTGCTCCCCATAGACCAGTAGTTCTCAATCTTCCTAATGCTGAGATCCCTTAATACAGTGCCTCATGTTGTGGTGACCTCCAACCATAAAATTATTTTTTTGCTACCTCATAACTGTAATTTTGCTTCTGTTATGAACCCTAATGTATATATTAGATATGAGGGTTCTCTGATATGTGCTCCCCCAAAAGATGAGTTGCAACCCACATGTTGACAACTACTGCCCTACATTTATTTCCATGGGAACCTACTCACTGCATACATTTGTTATCACAACCACCTTAGTTTGACAATGCTAAAATTTTATTGTGATATTCTTCTATTCTCATCACTAAAGTAAACAGCTTTTCTCTCCTGATAGTCCATTTCTCCTGAGAGCATGTTTTTATATAGAGAGCAAGATGATTCAAAGGTACTCTGCAACCTGGGAGGAAATTAAAACTTTTCCTTGTTTGCTGAGATGTACCATATTCCAGAGGGTTGTGGACCTGTGATGTCTCCTCCTGAAAGTTTCCAACACCATCCAGTGGGTCTCACTGAACAGAATCATGCATTTTGTTGCCTCCACTATCAGGGACTAGGACCTTCTAGGACTGCTATTATTTATGGTTAGTATCTCCTTGAATGAAGAGTAAATGTTATGGTCTTAAAGCAAAAACAAAGAAGGCAAAGTGAAATATCAAGGATCATACATTAATCTATGTTTGAAAAAAAACAAATAATTTTTAAAACATAAGTCAGTACATTTAAGTTGTCACCAGATAGTTATACATGAGAAGTGGGAAACAGTCACACACCACAAGAAGGACAAAGTTCTGCCGGGGTGCATTTCTAAACTGTGTACTATAGGGAAGAGGAACCAGGCAGAGACTTGTGGTCTGCATCACTAAAGGAATCTAGAAATAGCCAGGGCAAGGAGAGAGAAGAGAGAGAGACAAAGACAGACATAGTGAGTGCACTCCAAGTGTCTGCAGATGGTCCACCTTGAGCATTCATAAGGAAAGGAATAAAGCACAAGTGTGAAGAAAGAAAGTATCTGAGCTTATGATCAAACAAAAAAATGACAATAACTAAAAATGTCTGCAGATCGCTGAGGGGAAGGAATATGTTTTGCTCTAATCAGTTGGAATGGAAGGTAACATGCCCCAGGGGTTCACTTGCTATGAGATAAGCCCACCAGAGCCTACCACATTGACACTATTGAAGACATTATTAATGGCTGACAGCAGCACAGTGAACTTGCCCAAATCATGTACCCCCAAGCCTTATAGCCCGTTGAATTCTATGCGTAAGAGCATAAGAGCTACAGTTAGCTAGAAAGAAACAGAAATACAGAAGCCAAAAAGGAAGGTTAGTACATTTGGTGGTCTTTCCTAGAACCATGGACTAGGTCTTTGGTCCCATTATGACTGCTGTTGGGATGTGCTTAGTTTTAAATTCAGAATGGTGCCTTTAACGTGGGATCAACTGTGCTAAGATCTGGGGGAGGGGGCTGCTACATGCTGATCATAGTATTCAGGATGGAAATTCCTCAGTGGGGAAAAATTAACCTCAGATATAGCTCAAATCTTGTCTAATAAAGTCTAAAAGCAATACCCAAAAGATTGAAGTTTCCCAAATAACTAAATCACATTAAGAGCAATGATCAAAACTAATTCCAAGAATAAACAAAACCCAGCACCAAACAAGATAAAACTCATTTTATCTGCCTCTCATAAAATTAAAATTATCAGGCTTACAGAAAGATACAAGGAAACAACCCATATGGGGATGAAGACAGCAGTCAGCAACAGAAAGTAACCCAGGTGTTATGACACACCTGATAGAACTGGTAGGTGGGAATCAGGTGTGATGACACACCTGGTAGAACTGGAGGGTGGGAATCTGGTGAACTCCAAGAGGTTCAATCAAGCACATGTTAAATAGTTAACACTGAAGCTGTTACAGAGACTCAAACCAAAGATCTGAAAATGAAATCACACTTAATAAGATTAAAAAGATGTTACACATTAGAGGGTAGATAGGTAAACTTGAAACACAGCAATAAAAAATTATAAAAAGAAAGTATAGAGAAAAATTACTCTATTAAAAAATGAACACAGTATCAGTGAATTCTGACTCAATTTCAAGAAGCTAAATATACATGTAATTCTGTCATCAGATGCATGAGGAAAGGATGGGGACAAAAAAAAAAGAATATTTAAACAAGAGCTGAGAGATGGCTCAGCTGTAACAAGCACTGGCCACTCTTTCAGAGAGCCCAGGTTTGATCCCTAGCACCCACAACCATCTGCAACTCCAGTTCGAAGGGATTTGACTCCCTTGTCTGGTCTCCAAGGATATCAGTCATGCATGTGGTGTATAGATATAGATGCAGACAAAACACCCATACAAACGTTATATATTTATACAATGTTTAAAGAAAACAAATATTTTAAAAGGATATATAAATAATACTGGTTGCCACTAACTCACCCCAGATATACACTGTAGCTGCTATGGCTGGTTTCCATTGCAGCACCACACATGGCCATAGATATTTACTCTAGGGGTCTTTAGAAGTAGCAAAATAAGCCGGGCAGTGGTGGCACATGTCATTAATCCCAGCACTTAGGTGGCAGAGGCAGGCAGATTTCTGAGTTTGAGGCCAGCTTGATCTACAGAGTAAGTTCCAGGACAGCCAGGGCTATACAGAGAAGCCCTGTCTCAAAAAACAAACAAACAAACAAAAAAGAAGTAGCAAAATACCATTAGTGGTACACAAGAAAATATTTATGGTTATGGTACTAGCCACATAGTGAGCATTTCAATCTGACTGTTGTCTTTGTAACACCTCTGAGCCTCTGTTGTCATCACTCCTTCATGACCTGCAGAAGCAGTGGGTGCCTTCAACTCTACTACAGTATGTACTGTGACAGGCCATTAGTCATAACCAGGGAAGGGATGGGAGAGGAAGATGATACTGTAGTATCAGCTAGAAACAGAACCAATGCTGCAAAATAAACTCTTACTAAGTTTGGTCCTATTATGACTTTGTCGTTTTTCTTCTATGCATCAAGAGTAACCTTAAATATTAATGGACTAAATTCTTCAACTCAATGGTATGGACTGACAGAAGGAAACAAGATCCAATAATATGCTTCCTGCAAATAAATAAATATAGATGGATGTTTCTGATAATAGATGTTGCAAAGTTATTTCCTCCAAACTAAAACATCCCTTTCTTAAGGAAGGACCAATACCCATGAGATTTAGGAAACTAAAAACTCAGAAGTTAGGAAAGGTACAAGATGCTGAGGCCCTGAGGTTACATAAGCAATAAACAATTTCTAGAGAAGAAAAAGATTTTTAATGTCACTGCCTACAAATGTAAGAGAGATCCTCAGGGATAAGGTGCTTGTGCATGTGAGTCATCACCTGTGCTGGGATTAGCTTTTCAATGACGCGCTTGCCTTTGGTTACCCTTGGTCTCTCCCAAGTAACCCCAAGGGCCTCTTGATTAGTAAGCTATACTTGGATGGAACGTTTCTTGCTATTTTGAATGAACAGATGCTTGTGTCTTCCTGGAAGCAGTCACACAACAATGTAGCTGCAGATTCCCAACAAAAACTAGCAAGTCAAACTCACCAAACGCATCTAAATAATGCACCACAAGAACTTTGTTTCATCCAAAAACTGTAAGATGGTTTCAATATTCACAAAGCAATAAATGCAATATATTATAGAGACAGTATAAAGGAAGAAAATCCTACAATCAACTCAATAGATGCAGAAAAATATAAAAGTCAACATATTTTCATTTTTAAAAATCCCTGAACAAATTATGTATAGAAAAATAATATCTAAGTATTTCAATTTTCATCAGTATTTTATAAAGATATTTTCCCTTTTGTTGAATTTATCTCTAGACATTTTATTTTATTTGGTAGAAGCTGTTGTAAATGGAATTACATTTATGATTTGTTTTCATGGAAAATGACTTGGTTTTATTTGTTTGTATGTATATATCCCAGCCTTTAAAGTCATATCTGTGGCTTGGCATCCCTATGCACATATTTTTCTGACAATCTGATCTCTTACATTGTTTCCCTACCTCACTATTAATTTATAAATCAATTAAAAATTAATTGCCTATAGCTGGTCTTTGCTACTTTGTAGGCGCTTCTTTTTCCTACACTTTGTCCCTATCCCCTGGTTTTACCCCCATCACTAGATGTGAGAGAAAGGATGGAGGGGAGAGAGAGAGGTCCCTGAATCTAATTTCTTTCTTCTTTTGTTTCTTCTTTGAACATGACTACTAACAAACTATAACCAATGCCCCTGAATGACCAACAACTGTGAACTCTACCTATCAGGGATCTAGCATTTATATAACTTCTGAAAAGTTCCCAGAAGAATTGCAAACATCACACAATTGCAAAAACTATCTGTAGCTGGTAAAACCACACTTCTGCTAGAGCACGAGGCCGATCATAGTCAGCTACTGCAAACAGGCTGAGGCAGCCCCACATCCCTCCATCTAGGGTTAAAATGAGCACACATTCTTATAATACTTCTTTGTTTTCTAAAGAAACCAAAATTGCAGAATTCTAACTAAACGTCCTTCCATCTTCCCTCCTCTTTGTAACTACTGGGATTTCATCTGTCCTATACTGTTCCTTTTTTTCTCAAAAGCTAATGAAATTCTTGAGCTTTCTCCTGACTTAGTTTATAGTGGTTGTTGTTGTTGTTGTTGTTGTTGTTGTTTTAAATCAGACTACAAGCCCAAAAGGGAACTTGAGATTCAGAGTGAAAACTGGGATCTGCATGTTCAAGTTTTGAGGCTTGAACTCTATCTCTCGACCTGTACAGTAATAAACTCAAAACAGACCAAAGACCTGAATAATACACTTGAAGCTATGAGAAAGAGAGGAACCAGAAGAAAACACAGGGGAAACAGCTCTAAACATTGATAAGAAAAATGACTGCCCACATACCAAAAATCCATTTCTAGATACAAGTATAAAATAAATCCAAAGTAGCGCTATATAAAACTAAAGATGAAACATTCCACAGAGTAATGAGACAATTTACTGAAAAGGAAAAAATGTTTACATTCTACTTATCTGATATAAGGTTAACAACTAAACTATGTAAAAACACTTAAAAATAATTTTAAAAATAAGTAATCCAATAAAATCAACAAATGATAGATAAAAATACCTCTAAAAGAGTAAGTATAAATGACTAATGAACATGACAACCCCAAATCAAAACTACCCTGAAGATTTCTGAAAGTGGGGGCTGGGGGTAGGGTGAAGGCAAGCAGCACTTTCCTACAATCTCACAAATCTAGAAGAAAACGTGCCTTTTGTGGCTTAAAAGACAGTTAATGTATGTGGAAAGGCAAAAAGGTCACGATAAACAGCAGCCTGTGAGACAACTCAGAACAATGACTATTTGTTATATAAAGAATAAAACAAGGCTGTAACATCGAGTCTCAAATAGAAGTCATAGGGAAGGATGAGATCTCTTCCCCTGGTCCCCATATCTGATCCACAAACAATCTTTTGGAAAAAGTAAAACTTCTAGAAGCACAGAAAAACGAAAAACCTGGACAGCAGTCTAACCAGCTGTATGAGTTCTGTTCTGTGTCACTAACTACCTTGGGCATGGGTACAGCAGAGAGGATGTGGAATCTTAGACAAGCTGAGCAGTGAAACCACTCCCCCAAGAAGAGTGCAGAACACTGCATAGTTGTGTTGTCCCCAAACTCCAGAGCCTCCATTCCATCACCCACTCAGAGAACTATAGAACTACACGGACATCCCACCAAAGGTGACCTGTACTATAACTCAAGGAAGCAAGCATTCTCGGCTTGAGAACATAGTCTCAGACCCGGTGAGGAGTTTCCATTTGGGAAGGCAAATGTAAAAAGGAATGGGACCCCAGGACATTGAAATCTAAGGAGAGCAATCTAGACAATCCAGAACACATGGAAAAACCCCATCCAGCCAGGTGGCAAGTTTTGTGAAGTAATGTGGCTGGATTGATACCAAGGCAGACATTCAACCTTACAGGCCAGCTATTTGATTTGCACTGAGATGATATCAATCAGTTATCAGTTTGGTCAAGCTGATTTGAACTGCAGACACAGATGGCTGCTTTAGCACTTACAAAGTTAAATTTAAAAAAATTTCTCAGGAGGCAATATTTTCTGCCAGTATAAAAAAAGAGATCTAATTGATGGTATATTTTATTGTACTTCACTTTTAAACAAAGTTTACATTGCTCAACTAGGTAATATTATTGTTATGTTTTTATATCTATATCTATATTTATTCTATGTAGTATCTGGACCACTTTTCTTACCAAGAACACATATACTCCCTCTCATTTCTGGTTCATTTTCTTTTGCACTATCTCATCTCCTCCATATACTTAATTTATAATTTTCTATAATTTTAATAATCTTTACTCTTATTCCAATCTTATCATCTATTTAACTATCCTTGATCTATAATTTCTTTATTGTTCTTTTAATACTTTCCTTCTATTCTAACAATGTCCTAGTATTACTACATAGGGCATATAATAATACCATGCCATTCATAACCTGTGTTCCCTCAAGGTTATTGAAAGCATAGGGGAAACTGTTTCTAACCATTATTATATTTTCACAGTAGGTCCATCAATCATCTGTGGTTGTTTCTGCAAACAATAGTCATGGTGGTTATTGCTATAGATTGTATCCAGTGTTCAGAGCCTGTTGGCTCTCCCAGGATTACATACTGAACTACATTCCCAGTCCAGAGGACAAGAACAGTATCTTAACCCTATTACAGACTGGTCCCATCAGACTATGGTAAAAATTTCAACTGAAAAACATATGAGTCTTAAAAAGCCAGTCAATCCCAAACACATGTGCAAAAACACAAGAGATACTCCTAACACAACAGATTGTCAAAAATTACCAAAAATCATGATAATAAATTCTAAGGAATGTAAATTAGATGAATTATCAGCAGAGAATAGCTATAACTGTTCAACAAAGAGGACAGAAAGAAATGGAATGAATTATAAACGAATTCAAATAAGAACTAAATTAAGTAAGGACACCAGTATAGCAGTGGTTCTCAAGTTTCCTAATGCTGTGACCCTTCATGGGAGTTCCTCATGTTGTTGTGATCCCAGCCAGAAAATTATATGCATTGATATTTCATAACTGTAATTTTGGTAGTGTTATGAATTGTAATGTAAATATCTGATATACAGGATATCAGATATGTGACTCAGTGAAAGGATTGTTCAA
This sequence comes from Mastomys coucha, assembly GCF_008632895.1. Lineage (NCBI taxonomy): Eukaryota > Metazoa > Chordata > Mammalia > Rodentia > Muridae > Mastomys > Mastomys coucha. The sequence continues at coordinate 60,729,485 of NW_022196915.1, forward strand.
TCCTCAAAGGAACCTCCACAATACAAGCTACGAAAAACTCAAAGAGATAGAAATACCGAAAAAACAAATCCAAATGGCTAATTCAAAGTGAAAAACCCAATAAGTCAAATGAAAACTTCAGTGAACTTCCACACCAATAGAACTTCTACATCAATTGAGGAGAAGACTGGATAAGGGTGCTGAAAAATAAGGTAGGCTAACTAGAACTCAGAAAAGAAAAAATAACAAAGTATGAACAAAACATGCAAGATCTGTGGGACACTGCTAAAACACCAGATTTATGAATGAATTATGGATATAGAAGTATAATTAAAGCCATAGAGAGTATGTTTAATAATCACAGAGTAGAAAATTACTTAAATGAAGAGATAGATATTAGATACAGGACACAATTTAAAATTCCAAACAGACAAAACTATAAAAACAAAAAAGCCTACTCATGTCATAATATTCAAAACACTAGCTATACAGAAAAAGTAATGTTGAACATCACATTGAGAGAAGCTTCAAGTCATATATAACAGCAAATCCGTCAGAATTACAACAAATTTCACAGCAGAAACAGAAATCCAGAAGGGCAAAAGTGGTGTATTTCAAGCTCTTAAAGACAATAACTGTCAGACAAAACTGCTATAGATAGCAGAGCTATTCAAGACTGAGGAAGAAAAGTCCCCATTATAGGTACAAACTAAGGAAATATAGAACTTTAAGGAATCCTTCGCGCTTAAAAAAACAGAAAAGTCTGCACTAGAATAATAAACAAGAAAGTTCCAACTCTCACAACTACAAGATAGAATTCATTATATACTTTCAATAACAACTATGAACAATTTGTTGCCTGCAGGAAATGTTACTCCTTGGCAAAGGGCAAAAGGATAGGAAGGGGCAGGTCAGCTGTGATAGTTGGATTGAGAATGGCCCCCACAGGTTCCTGTATTTAAATGGTTAGTCAGCAGGGAGAAGCACTACTTGAGGAGGATTAGGAGGTATAGCCTTGTTAGAGGAAGTGTGTCACTGCAGGTGAACTTTGATGTTTCCAAAGCACAAGCCAGGCCTAGTGGATCTTTCTTCCTGCAGCCTACGGATCCAAATATAGAGCTCTCAGCTACATTTCACCACCATACCTATCTGTATAGTAGCCGGGATGAGAAAGGACTAAACATCTGAAACTACAAGTAAGCCTCAATTGAATGCTTTTTTTTTTTTATTATTAGAATTGCCTTGGTCATGGTGTCTCTTCACAGCAATAGAACACTGGATAAGACAGAAGTTGGTATGAGGTAGAGTATTGTTTTGATAGACTTGACCATGTTGCTCATTGGCAGAATGTGAACTTGAGGATTTGGGGGCTAGAAAAGCAGCTGAATGCTTTAATGGGCCATGTTAGTTGGAACATGGAAGACAGTAGTGTTGAGAACAATCTAGATTATGATAGTCCAGTTTGAGAAGTTTCAGAGGATACTAGTAATTGGCCTAGAGATTATTCTTGTGTTACTTTGTCAAAGATTGTGGCTGTTTTCTCCCCCCTCCCCCCCAAAAAAGTGCCTGAAGCTAAATAGAAGAGTTTTTTTCATTAACAGCATTGGCAGATGAGATTTCAAGGAAGGTAGCCTACCATTGACTGCATTGTATGGTTATTAGTGGTCACTCTTATGCAGATCTATAATGAAAAGGAGTAAACTGAGCAAGGAAAAATATAAAACGTACAGCTTGAGAATAAAAGGAGCACTGGTAAATGTAATGTGGTAGTAAGCGCCAATGTTCAAGGAAATAAAATGTTTAAGGGAAACTAGATGTTAAATGGAATAAAGGGAGTGGTGACCTCCACGCACAGCCACACCCAGCTAAGCTTCTGACTTGTGATAATAAATTTTTAAAAAAGCTTAAGCAGTGAAGGAAAGCACCAAAGAAAACCATCAAAAACAAAAAGCTGATGCAAATATAATTAGACAAAGGGGACAAGTTCCAGCCCTACCAAGCAGCAGTACTTGGCAGCCTTGTCCACATCGTTTTGGTTTTAGAGTCACAGAACCAACCCTTAATGTATTGCAGTCTACAAAGCAGAAAGCAGTTGGAGATCTGAAGAGCATCAGAGATTGGGATGCAGAATTTGGAGTTGTCCCTTCTGGTTTTTATTCTGGTTTTGGTCCAATATTTCCTCACTATGCTCTCTTTTGGAATGGTAATGAATATTCTGTGCCATTGTATGTTGGAAGCATGTGATCTGCTTTATTTTGATTTTACAGGTATTATAGTTAAAGGATCAATTTGGACTTTTTTGAAGAGTGCTGAGACTGATTGACAATGGGGACTTTTGAAGTTGAACTGAATGCAATTTTGCATTATGAAATAATACGGCTATTAACCTATGGTGACCAGGGAGTGAAATGTGATGGTTTGAATGTAAATGGCTAAGATATTTGAATATCTCCAGGGAACAGCACTGGAGAATTAGTAGATGTGGCTTGTTAGGGGAAATGTGTCACTGGGCTGGGAGTTGGGGGAGCTTTGAGGTTTCAAATGCCCAAGCCAAACCCAGTAGCTCTCCTTCTCTTTCTGCTGCTTGTAGATCTGTAAATATAACTCTCAAGTACTTTCCAGAATTATGTCTGCCTGTGTGCCACCATGTTCCTAGCCATGATAATAATGGACTAAACCTTATATTAGAATTGCCTTGGTCATGTATCACTTCACAGCAATAGAACACTGATTTAGACACCAACCAAATGAAACTAGACAAAGGGATATATAGCCATGCTTATAACTGACAAACTAGTTAGAATCAAAACTAAAGAGATAAACTCAACTTATTTCATATTATTTTAGAAAATAACCCATAAAGAAGATACATGTATATTGCTGAGCATTATTACACCAAGCTCATAAATGATTCTGGGCAGAAAAACATACACCAACCTCAACACAGTAATAGTACATATCTTTGGCACTTAACTCTCATCAGTTGTTGAGTCATGGCAACAAAATATCAACAGAGAAACTACAAATGTAGGTGACATTAGATAGCTATAGAATATTTTACTTAAATCCTGCAAAATACATATTCTCTTCAGCAACTCATGGAACATTCTCTGAATGTTCTTGTAGTTTAACAATTACAAGAAAATTCAAATGATTTCCTGCATTCTATCTGATTATAATGGATTAAAGCTAGAATACAATAGAAGAAATTTGACATGAAATATGTAATTTCATTGAGATAGAACGATATACTACTGATTTATCAGGATGTCATCAAGAAACAGCAGGAAGGAAATAGAAAAGTTCCTAGCACTGAATGATAACAAAAACACAATATACTACCAGATACTGTGGAAAACAATGAATGCACTTGTAAAAGTTTATAACTATAAAATGCATGCACTGAAATTTTAGTGTGATATTGTGGCTGGAGAGATAGCTCAATTAGATAAGTACCTGCCCCACAAACACAAGGATCTGAGCTCAGATCTTTAGTACCACACAAAACCCAGGCGTGGCAGCATGAATCTGTAACCCCTGGTCTGAGGATGAAAAGACAGAATGGTTTTTGGAGTTTACTATCCAGACAGTCTAGTGAATCATTGAATTCTGGGTTCAGTAAAAGACCTTATCTCAGAATGTTAGGTGGAGAGGGATTGAGGAAGAGACCAAACATCAACCTCCGCCTCACACATATATATTGATATAAGAGGTCACAAATAACTTGATGGTACATCTCAGGTTCCTAGAAAACTAAGAGGACAAGCCAAGTTCAAATCAGTAGATGGGTGGGTAGTATGGTGCTTTGAAGAAAACAGACCCCTTCAGCAGTATTAGGAGGTATGGCCTTCTTGCAGAAAGTGTGTCACTGTCTCTTCCTGCTGCCTATGGATCCAGATGTAGACTTCTCAGCTCCTTTCCAGCACCAAGTTTGCCTGCACACCTCCATGCTCCCTACCGTGGTGATAATGGACTAACCCACCCAAACAGGAAGCCAGCCCCGACTAAATGTTTAACTTTGTAAGAGTCATGGTCATGGTGTCTCTTCATGCAATAGAATCCAAGCTAAGTCTGGGGTGTAATAAAAAGCAGGGCAATCAGATCAATGAAATTGAAACAAGCAAACAAACAAAAACAAACAAACAAACAAGAAAACAGAGTTGGTTGATTAAAAAAAAAACTGACAAATATGTAAACTAACCAAAATAAAGGGTGAGAAGTCAACCAGTTAAACTGTAGATTACAGTCCATCACTATGGGGAAGCCAAAGGGGTGGGCCTTTAAAACATCTAGTCATATCCATATTCAAAAGAATGAGCGCATACATGTCATGCCAATACTCTGCTTGCTCTTTCTCTCCATTCAGTCCAGACCCTAGCCCATGAAATAGAAGTATCTTTCCATTCCATTTAACCCAATTAAGAAAGCCCCTCACAGGCCTGCCTGCCAGCCAACCCCTGGCAGTCAAGCCCTGACCTAGTCAACCCCGGAATGAGACTGCCTTCGAAGGTGATTCTACATGGTGTCAGGTTGACAATTACAATCAATTATCCGAGTGATCTTGAGTGAAAAGACCAATGCTTGGGATATCACCATATCTGATTGCAAGATAAACAGAATGGAACTGGCACAAAATCAGAAATACAGAGCACGGGAACAGACAAAGGACCCAGATATAAGCCCATACAGCTGCCACCAGCTCATTTTTTTTTTTTTTTTTTTGGCAAAGATACCAAAAACATATATTGGAAAAAATACAGCCTCTTCAATAAATGGTGCTCCAAAAACTGGATATTCACATGTAGAAGAATAAAAGCACTTTCCCATATCTCATTCTGCATAAAAAAAAAAATTATAAATGGACCAAAGGCTTGAATACACAACAGTCTGAAACTATCAGAGGCAACACTGCAAGGTAACAGCATGAGCCAGAACTTTCTGAAAATGATTCCAATGCCTCAGGAAACAAAACCAGGAACTGACAGGCAGGATTTCATAAAAGTGCAAAGCTGCCGCGTAGCAAAAATGCAATCCAGTGAAGGGAGATCCTACAGAATGGGAGAAAACCTCTGCTAACTATACATCAGACAAAAGAATAATATCTAGAGTGCATAAAATTTAAGAAGACTACATACCCAGAAACCAAATAATCCAATCAGTAAATTGGCTGTTAAATTAGACAGTTCTCAAACTATGAATCACAAATTGCCAATGAATTAATGAATCGTTGAAATAAATTTTCATCTTCAGATATCAGGGAGATCTAAATTAAAACAACACTGATAGTCTATTTTGTCTCAGTCGGAAATGCTATAATTACAAAAATAACCAGCAAAATAATCAGTAAGGATGCAAGGAGAAGGAAATCCATATAAACCTCTACAAGAATGCAGACCAAGCAAACCATTGTGGAAATCAGTATGGAGATTTCTCTAGAAACTAGGGTGTGCCATGTGACCCACCTATACTTTGGGGTACACATGTCACAGATGCTCAATCAGCCTGCCACAGAAATAGTTACACCACAGAAATAGGTATCTGCCTTAGTGTCCATCGGCAGGTGAATGGATAAAGAGGACCTACCTGATGGTATTTACTCATGGATTTTTATTCAGCCATAAAGAAAGGAATTACACCCTTTGAAGGAAAGTAGATACAATCAAAGAGCATCTAATTTAATAAAGTAAGATTCAGAAAAACAAATATCACACACTCATAATGGATTATAGATTTTATATGTAGACATATAAAATCACATTAAGTTTAGAGGACATAAAAATAGAAGCAAGACTATCTGGGGGAATTAGTAAAATACTAAAGGAGGAAAACAGGATGTATGGGAGGATATCAATGAAGTCTCTACATTAGCATTATAGGGTTAGTATATATCCATTCAAACAAAAAAATGCTTATGTAGGACACTGTTCTTTATTGTTATTGACTTGATTGGCATATATTCATTGTACATAAAGATATTTCACAAAGGCATTTTCATACAAATGTATCATGGACTTCAAGGAAGCCATGCCTATACTTGATTAGAATACACATTATAGCAGTGCTCCTCGGAAAATCAGTCTACCACATGACCCCACTGCCCTGGGCATGAGTGAGTATCCAAATGAAGTGAAAAGTTACCAATCATGATGTCTGCATTCTCTTGATCAATTGTAGCCTGTTCACAGCTAACTTATAGAATAAAAAGAATATACCACATATAGCCAAATAACATTCTGTATATAAGAAAGGAGGAAGTGTTATTTGTATACTTGTAGCAAAAATGGATGCGACTAAAGAACTTTATATTTAAAAATATAGGTATACACACAAACGAATACCACTTGTTCTGTCTCACATGGAAAAGCTTGCTGGTCTGACTGGACAATAAGAATGGGGAGACGGCTAAAAGAAGGCTGGACTTACTCATTACTCACTATATACAAGTGCTATGTACAACAAATATATGGTAATAAAATTAAAAATTATACTGGAGGTATTTAAACATACCAAAAAAAGAAGAAAGAAAGAAAAGAAAAACAGACAGAATAAGAAAATTCAACCTTAGTCTATAACGCATGGAAATATCTTTCAAAAGTAAAGGTAAAATAAAAATCCTTTTCAGAAAGCATAAAGAATTTATGACTAGCAGACCACACACCAGATATATGTAAAATAAAATAATTCAGACAGGAAACAGGATACCAGGACAAAATTTGGTTTTATAAGAAGGCATAATGAGTATTTCTAACAATTCTGTGTGCGAGGATATATATGTTTTCTCCAATTCTGACTCTCTCTAAAAGCTAATTGAGTGTTCAATTAAATAACAATATACTGTGGGTCTTAGTAAACTCTGAGTCAGTTTAATAGGTACTTGGTGGTGTAAAAACAGTAGACATTAATTTCCTGATACTGCTAAGGTATAATTATGAAATGTCTTACTAAACAATAAATAAAACTTCATATGTTTATTTCCTAGAGCTCCTGTAACAAGTACACCAAGGTAGATAACTTGAAACCAAAGCAATTTATTTTCTCTCAGTTCTAGAGGTTAGAAGAGCAAGGTGTTGACAGGGTCATGTTCTTGCTGAAATTCTTAGCGTAATCCTTGCCACTTCTTAATGCTTGTTTGCCAGAAATTTGTGGCTTTCCTTGACTTGCATTGCATACTGCCTTTTAAGTCCACACTGCCACAGTTTAACCTTACTGTAAACACATTAGGTATACAATACCCATATTCGTAACAAATACACACTGATGGGTCTTCAGATTTAGAACTTCAGCATCCCTTTTAGGGGTGATATATAATTCAACTCATGTCAGTGTTTATTCTTTAAATGTTTCCTTATTTTTTTTAATACTGATGTCTTTAGAGGAGGAAACTGTACATAACCATAAACTATATAATATAAATTAACTTGGAATGAGAGTTACTTATTCCCCCTATTCCTCCCCAAATCACATTAGGAAGACGGGATTCATTATTGACCTTAATATTTGTGGCTCCCTTAGATTCCAAGAACCTCTGAACAACTTTTAAGAAAAGTATTAATTTCATAAAAGTTGCATCCCATGTTGAGCTTCTCTACTTTCATAAACAGTGGGCAATTAAACATCAATGTCAAATCTAGCAATAATCTAGTAATAAACTACCATTTTGAAATATCAATATATTATCCTAGACAAGATGGGGAGTTGTGGAAGGGTCCTTTCAGGCTGTACAGCAGGCAGGGAAAGTTATGAGAATAAGGTAAGAATGAAACTTGGTTCAGCCTGGTTTTAGTAACTGGTGCTCAGCCAACACTTCTTGGAATCTGACCCAGACCATTTTACTTCAGCAATAGTTAAGCACAGTACAATTTGGGGGTAGGGGGAAAGGGAATTTTCAGATGATAATTAGCTGAGTCCCCATGAGTATAACAAAGCTTAAGACATGTTTACAATGAGATTCTTTACAAATAGCATCTGGTTTCTTTCACAAGAACTAGTACTTTTGACTCAGAGATGGTGCCCATGATTTAGGGTCCAGGGAGACTGACTGAGGAAAACATAATGCCTGGCCCCAAGATAACCCAGAAGTCACATAGGTTGTTGTAAATTACAAATGACATTGCTCACAAGGATAAGTTTTATGGCCTAGAAGCAGTATTCAAGGCTTTAAGGGGAGAGGGTCTGAGATAAGTAAACTTAAATTCTGGAAGACGGGGGCAGAGGAAAATAACACAAGACAAAACCAAGGTGCAATTACTATTTCTTTCATATAAATTTAAAAACTTGCTGATAAAGAAATCAGAGGAAAAATATCGTTTATAATGCAGCATTTGGGAATAAACTTAACCAACAAGATAAAAAATCTCTAGAGGTGGAAAGCTCTTCCTTGCTTGTTGGTCAGAATTAATATAGTGGAAATGGCTAGATTACCTAAAGTGGTCTGGATCCAGTGCAAGCTCCATTAAACAGAGAAAAATATTCATGGTGAGAAAAATCTAAAAATTCATATTCATGCATACAAAATTAGCTTAAGCAATAAAGCAAGGCTATAGATACCACCTAAAAGTCAATCTCAGAACAAACTATAGAGCCTTGGAATCAAAAAGAGCATGCTACTGAGTCAAAACACTCATCTATTTTAATAGGAGAAAAAAAACAGAAATAAAGCCATCATTGCAAGTATATTTGAGAATTATGTAATGAAACGTATCACTTTGTCATTAAATGTAAAGTAAATAAATGGCTGAAGAGAGGAGGGAACAATAGTTACTAGTCTTTTAGGGGGCCCAAATTTGCTTTCCAGAACCCACACCAAATGGCTTCTATCGAACCACAGCATTCTCAATGCAGAGTATCCAGTGCCCTCTTCTGGCCTCCATGGTCACCTGACCACACATATTTGATACACATAAATCCACACAGGCACACACATAGTCATTCACTTAAAATAAATACATATTTTGAAAGTTACTAATATAGTTTAATGTTATATTTTAAATAAGAATAAAAGGGAGACAAACACATGCATTTTTATTAAAAATAAAAAGGTGATATTCAAATAAATTAGGAACATGGTAAAGAAACTACTGAAATGGAACTAATAACAGAGAAATATTTTGCAGAAAACCAAAATTGAATGCAAACATAAAAAGACAAAGATCGATGAAATTAAAAGAAAGCATTAGGTAACTAAGAATTTAGAAAGAAAAGAGTTTTACTAAGGATGATTATTTAGATTCCACCTCACACCAGTAAGATTGGCTGGGATAAAAAACTCAGGTGACACCAGACCCTGGAGAGGTTGTGGAGATAGAGGAACACTACTTCATTGCTGGTGGGATTGCAAGCTGATACAACCACTCTGGAAATCAGTATGGCAGTTCCTCTGGAAATTGGGCATAGTTCTACCAGAGGACCCAGCTATACCACTCCTGGGCATATACCCAGAAGATGCTCCAACATGTAATAAGGACACATGTTCCAGAATGTTCATAGCAGCCCTATTTATAATACCCAGAAACTGGAAACATCCCAGATGTCCCTCAATAGAGGAGTGGATACAGAAATTGTGGTACATCTATACAAAGGAGTACTACTCAGCTATTAAAAACAATAAATTTATGAAATTCTTAGGGAAATGGATGGATCTGGAGAATATCATCCTGAGTGAGGTAACCCAATCACAAAAGAACACACATGGTGTGCACTCTCTGATAAGTGGTTACTAGCCCAGAAGTTTGGAATACAGGAAGAACAACCCACAAACCACTAGAAACTCAAGAAAAAGGAAGACCAAAATATGAACATTTTATTCCTTCTTAAAAGGGGGAACAAAATATCCACAGAAGGAGTTGCAGAGACTATGGAGTAGAGACTGAAGGAAGGACAAGCCAGCCTGATATAGTTATCTCCTGAGAGGCTCTGACAGTACCTGACTAATACAGATGTAGAGGATCACAATCATCCATTGAACTGGGTTCAGGGTCCCCAATGAAGGAGTTAGAGAAAGGACCAATGAAGCTGAAGGGTTTGCAGCCCCCTAAGATGAACAACAATATGAACTAACTAGCACCCTCAGAGCTCCTTGGGACTCAACCATCAACCAAGGAGTATACATGGTAGGACTGATTATACTGGCAGCATGTGTATAGTAGAGGATTGCAAAATCAATTATCAATGGGAGGAGAGGTCCTTGGTCCTGTGAAGGTTCTGTGCCCCAGTGTAGGGGAATGCCAGGGCCAATAAGTAGGAGAGGGTGGGGTGGCAAGCATGGGGAGGGGGAAGCCAACAGGGGTTTGTTCTTGTTGTTTTTGTTTGTTTGTTTGTTCCTGGGAGGGGAACTGGGAAAAGAAAAATCATATGACATGTAAATAAAGAAAAAAAAGAGTCAACTATTGATGGAGGGTTTTTTTGTTGTTGTTTTGTTTTGTTTTGTTTTGTTTTTTGGTGGGACCTATGTTTAACCCACAAGAATTCTCCTAACCAAGTTCCTCTACAATAAAAGAGATATATAAGATGAAATAAAAAAAAGAATATTGATGAATTTAGAAATGAACACAAGAATTCTTACAGGTATTATTCATCTTCATCTTTGAACTTTATCTAAAGATGATAATTCATTACCATTATCAGGTGTGAGTTTTCAAACTGAGTGATTTTTGTTTGTTTGTTTGTTTGTTTGTTTTTCGAGACAGGGTTTCTCTGTACAGCCCTAGCTTTCCTGGAACTCACTCTGTGGACTCACTCTGTGGACCAGGCTGGCCTGGAACTCAGAAATCTGCCTGCCTCTGCCTCCCAAGTGCTGGGATTAAAGGCATGTGCCACCACTGCCCAGCAAATGATTTTTTTTAACCAATATATCAATAATTGGAAAATTATTAGCAATTAGTATTTAATGTCAGGCAAACACATTATTTTGTTTCTAGGAATTACTTCAGTACTAGTAACATTTGTTTTAGTTTTTGAAAAATGGTTTTTGTAAAATGAACATTGGCTAGGGTTTTTTTGAGTTATAAACAGGAATAAGAATAACTTATGAAAATAACGACCTTATTTTAAAAATGTAAACTTTAAAGGCAAATGTTGGGAGTGAGATATACAGAGGTATGTTCTGAAAAATGCAGATAGAGATCTATGACCATATCCTGTGTGAGTTTGGGAAAACCCTTATGTCTGAGATGGGTCATGACTGTCACCTCTTGCCCATCTTGGATTTCTGTATAAGCAGGAACTGGAAGGTAGGCAGTGTCTTGGACTGTTGAAGTGGTATTGACACAAAGCCAACACACACACACACACACACACACACACACACACACATACACACATAGACACACACACAGAGACACACACATACACACACACACACACACACACACACACACACATACACACAGCCCCTCAACAAAGACTGTGGATCACTGGTTAAATGCTCTGAAGGCAATTTCATTTCATTCATTATCTGACCACTAAGGTGAAAGAAATCACTGACCACATGGAGAGTAGAGAATACAGACTATGGAGTTACTCCAACGAAGCCACAAAGTAAACAACAGAAGTAATAGTCATAGCAGTAAAGCAGCGCGCTCTGAGGCGGGAAGAGGGGAATGTAGAATGTGGGGATCTACATCGCACAATGTTGCTATCAACAACAAACACATGAAATGTGCCAAAAAGCAAGAAACTACGTTCTACTAAAAGGAAAAGGTAGAAAATGAAAGTCTCTGAGAAAGCAGCCACATGGACTCATATAACCCAGCCTCTAAATCAGCTCTTAACCAATGAACCAAGCGAGGAGAGCAGAATAACTCAAGGGTGGCGCCCACACGGAACAGAATACATCTGTAAGACAACCAAACAGAAATCCCACAGTGTAACTGAGCTGCCAGCCTGGTGTAAGAGAACATTTAAGCAGGCAGAATAAAAGAAAGGCAGTAACCAGACAGATAAGCTCATTTAATGTTCAGCCTGAGGACCTGAAAACAGAAGAATATTAATCTGTGGGATAATGGGTATGTTACAATGCATAGAGAGAAATATGAAGATCATAAGAGAAGATGCTAGAAACAGTACTTACAGGAGTAATTTGAAGGTCTATGCGGCCCCATAAACCAATCACTCAAATAAAAGGCAACTTTTCTGGTTCTGGGGTTTGAATTTCCTAGCAAATGGTGCAGAACATGCCCACTGGTAAAATAGTGGAAGAACATCATGGCAGTAACCAGGTACTTTCTAATTGGATTATTGGCTTCACTCCATAAGATGAACTCCACACCTGGGATCATTATCCACCAAAACTTGTGACTAGATAATTCCTAGGTCCTAAAGGGGAAACTACTGTTACACTGCTAAATAGATACAATATTAAACTGACTCCTAATGACTTATGATTATATATATAAAGTAATATATCTCCTAAACTTCAGCAGAGAATCTTATATTTGCACTGTTTGGTATTTAACAGTGACCTATGGCTAGGCAAGTTACAGAGAGACACTGTGGAGTCCTCAGACCTAAGTGAGATGTCTATGTCACACACCTTCCCTCAAAGCTGAGAGAATTCATTAAAAAAAAAAGGCAAGGAAGACTGTAAGAGCCAGAAGTAGTAGATGGTTACAAGAAAACAGTATTTCCAGATACAATCTGGCAATTGAACATATAAACCCATAGAACTATGACAACAAGCATAAGACCTGTGTAGGTCAAACTAAAAAAACCCCTCATCATGAACAAGAGGATGTAGACCCAAAGCCACCCTTCCCTTCTTAGCTGAGGACCGATGGCATTTAATGGCTGCTGGGAGAAGGACAAATTTTCTTTAAGGGTGTAAACTTAGTAGGTTGACCATGCTCCAGGGCAGGCCCCACACCAAAGAGCACTGAGGCAACTCAAACTGGACTCAATGAGAGAGATGTATGAGGTAGAATGTAAAGTTGGGTTGGGTAGGGAAAGAAAGTATGCAGAGAACTCTCTTGTGTGGTGGCTTCAACTTATGTTGGAGCAACATCCAAGTGTCTTAGGATGGTATGCTAACAGAAATTTGCTGGCATGACAAGAAAGAGACTGAGTCAACATACAATGAATTAATAACTACTGGAAAAAAACCAAAGAGTCCTATCTGAAAGAGTCTCCTGGATGGAGAGGGGGGTTTGTCACCTCCTGAGTCAAGAGGCCAGGATACCGAGCCTGTGGCTAAATTGGACAGAGCACTGAGACAGAGGGACATTCTCAGATCTTGACCACCTTTCATTTACCCTGGGATAGGCTTCAGACTTCTTACATGACACAGTTTCCCTTCCAATATTGCCACTACTGGGATGGGAATGGTAATGCCTACCTGAAACTGCCACTACTGTTGCACTTTAGAAGCAGAGAAGATTTGGTCACATTTCACGTACTCACAGAAGGAGAGAAATTTTTCACCAGAAACAAATCCTACCATGAGAATCATCAGGACTGACCTAAATGACTTAGATAAGGGTAAGGACTTTGACTTGATGGTAACTGGGTCCATTTTAGAGTTAGTATTGACACTGGAATGTTTAATATTCTTGGGACTGTCTCTTTTTCTTAGGCAATCACACAAAAAGTTAGAGTAGAGATTAAGGTTAACCTGTGTCCCCCTAAAAGGACATGTTAACATTGTGACACAATATCTCAAAATGTTACCTTATTTGAAAGTTGGGTCATCCAACATGTAATTAGTTAATATGAAAGTCATTCCAGTGTACAGTGGCCTCTGTGGTATGTGGGTGTTCTCATGGGAAGAGATTAGTGGTACACAGGGAAAAGGGTCACCTGACAGTAGAGAGCGAATGATGAGTTGGCAAGTCCTAAGACAAGATTGCCAACACAGGCCAGGAGCTCTGGAAGAACGGATTCTAATTATCAGATGGGAATGTGCTTCCACCATCTCTTCCATTTCGGACTCCTAACTTCTAAAAATGCAGACAAGCATAACTTTGGATTGGTAAGTCCTGTATTTGGGGTCATTAGGAAACAAATACAATTCTATTTGGAAGGTATGTTTTAATAACTATTTGAAATACTTGAATAACTATGGAAAAAATGAAATTGGATCCTACCGTACTCCATATAAGAAATTAATTCAAACTTGATCATAGACTGGCATGTAAGATATAAAGCTATTAATACCATAGAAGAAAACAAAACCTTCCATGACTATGAAATAGGCAACTATTCTTGTCCATGAAACCAAAAGCACAAGAGGCAGAGAGCAACTTCAACCAAATTTCAAGGTGAAAACTATCTTTAAAAATACTGTCAAGGGTATAAAAGAGAAGGATAGAAAATGTTTGCAAATCATGGTAAGAAACTTTCACCATGCACACATACACACACACACACACACACACACACACACACACACACACACACACACATCTTACAACTCACAGATGTAGGATTGGAGTGGGCATCAACAGTCGAGCACTGAGGTAAATGTGAGCACATTGAAACTCTGATCCTGCAAGCTGGGGGATGAAATACCATAGCCCTTTTGGAAAACAGCCTGACATCTCCATAAAAAGTAAAAATCATGTTACCACAGGACCCACAAATTTTGTGCCTAACGCTATACTCAAGAGAATTATAAATGTGTCCACGTTAGAATTCATGATCATTTGTTCTTTTGACCTTAGCCCTTCTAAATTGGGTGAGATAAAATTTCCAAGTTGGCTTAATTTGCATTTCCCAGATGTCTGAAGATATTGAACATTTCTTTTTTTAAAAACTTTTATTGCATTATGATGAGAAAAGTAACATGATTTCAATTTATCTGAATTTGTAACAAATAGAATTAAATCACATTCTTGTTTCCCTTTTGTACCCCAACTCCTTCCAGAGACCCCCCTTCAATACCTACAATATCTTTTTTTGGTCATATTCCTTAAAATTTATAAAATATTATAACAATAAAAATGAGTATTATAAAAGTTGTTTGATATAAAACAGCAATCAATTGAACAGTCTTGTGTACATGCTTGTCTACAGCAATACTGAAAATGCATGTTTTTCTCAATATAAATTTTAAATAACTCCAACCATATTAACTGTATATTTCAAAACAATACATCACTACTAGTATTTTCTTAAATTAATATAAATGTATAAAGTCTTTTTGTTTGTTTGTTTGTTTGTTTTGTATTTAGTAGAGTCTAAAATCTTGGTTCTTACTGTGATACAAGCCCAAAATAAGAACAATTTTTAGACATTGGATTTCATTGTAATAAGGCTGTGCTTCAATGACCCTCATATCACCAAAGGATTTTACCTCCATCGTAGCTAAGCTGAGAGTTGATAGTTCTGCTGCACCAAGAAATGAATTGTAGGCTCAATTTTTGGATACAGATTTCCTGCTATGGTCAAAATTATTTGACTTGAGTGAGTGACTTTATTCTCAGCCCACAGAGAACACGTTACATTCATTTAAGAAATGGTGTGTGTATTAAGATGGCCTATCCATAGTCATTCACCAATGGTTTCAATGAACAATGGCTCTGCTTGGAGGGTGGCACAGACATTAGGTGAGGGTATGAATTTGATTCATTAGCTGTGATAATTTTGAAAAGCATTTATCTTAGAGAAAGAGTAACTTATAAAGTCCTCTTCTTCAAACTTGATACAAGAATTACAAATGTCAAG
>NW_022196915.1:60745472-60779095 GCF_008632895.1 Mastomys coucha
AGAAAAAGTAATTGTTACTTCCTGTTATTTTTGTTGTAAGAGGTGGAATTAGGTTTGTGTGGATTTGTCGAAAGGTTATTTTCTTGCTTTTACTAGGGTGTAGTTTCACTCCTTATGTTGATGTTTTCCATCTATTATCCTTTGTAGGGCTGGATTTGTGGAAAGATATTGTGTAAATTTGGTTTTGTCATGGAATATCTTGTTTTCTCCATCTATGGTAATTGAGAGTTTTGCTGGGTATAGTAGCCTGGGCTGGCATTTGTGTTCTCTTAGAGTCTGTGTGACATCTGCCCAGGATCTTCTAGCTTTCATGGTCTCTGGTGAGAAGTCTGGTGTAATTCTGATAGGCCTGCCTGTATATGTTACTTGACCTTTTCCCTTGTTGCTTTTAAAATTCTTTCTTTGTATAGTGCATTTGGTGTTTTGATTATTATGTGTCAGGAGCAATTTCTTTTCTGGTCCAGTCTATTTGGAGTTCTGTAGGCTTCTTGTATGTTCATGGGCTTCTCTTTCTTTAGGTTAGGGAAACTTTCTTCTATAATTTTGTTGAAGATATTAACTGGCCCATTACATTGGGAGTCTTCACTCTCTTCTATACCTCTGATCCTTTCCCCCCTCAGCACCCCCCCAGCCATCTGGTTATCTCTAGTGCTACCTGCCCTTGCTAAATCTGACTGGAGCCTGTCCTTTCTGTGATCCTGGTTGTGTCAGAACTCCTCAGAGTCGAGCTGTCTCTGTGATCCTGTGATTCTGGGATCCTGTGATCCTGGACTTATTAGAACATCTGGGAGTGCAGCAGCCTCCTCTGTGTTTTTTGGGACTGGCTGCAGAGTTTGCACCAAAGTTCTGCTCAGGGCACTAGCCCAGACAGACTGGAAGGAACCTGAGCCACTGGGCTCTTGGAGTTCCTGTGTGCCTGGGTCCTGCTAGTCCCAGTTACTCCTGGTATTGGGACAGATGTTGGGTCCTCCTCGCCTCTGATCCTGAGCATGTCAGAGTACCTGGGAGTGGAGCTTCCTCTAGCTGTTGTGGGATTGGCTGTGGAGCTTACACCCAAGGTCTGCTCAGGACACCAGCCCAGAGAGACTGGAAGCTGAACATTTCTTTAACTGTTCCTTATCT
Organism: Mastomys coucha; assembly: GCF_008632895.1. Lineage (NCBI taxonomy): Eukaryota > Metazoa > Chordata > Mammalia > Rodentia > Muridae > Mastomys > Mastomys coucha. Next base: position 60,746,595 of record NW_022196915.1, read on the forward strand.
ATTTGTGTTTTGGGCTGGTCTGGATCTGGTGAACAGAGAACACTAATTCACTGATGAATGGAATGCAAACTGGTGTAGCCAAAATGAAAATCAGTGTGGAAGATCTACTTAAAGCTAAAATTAGATGTCCCACATGATACCCCTATACCATGAGCTGTTATATACCCGCAGGACTCTGCCTCCTACAATATAAATATCTGCTTATCCATGTTCACTGTTGGTCTACTCAGAATAGTCAGGAAAGGGAAACAGCTAGCTTTCAATCAGCTGATGAATACACAATGAAATATGGTATATTTACACAATGGAATATTATGTGAAAGGTAAATTTACAGATAAATGGATAGAGATGGAAACAATCATCCTTATTAGGTAACCCAGACCCAGAAAGGCAAACATCAAATGTTTTCTCTCATCTGTGGATGCTAGCTTTGAATCTTCAGATGTTTATGTTTCATTTGGAATACTCAGAGAGGTCAGGGAATTAGTAAATTGTACTGGGGAGATTCTCTCAAGGGAGGAAAGGAAGGTCACTGGTAGAGTAGGTTAAGCAATACTGCATCAGTAAGGTTAAACTATGAGGAGGGAGCAGAGGGCAGGGTAAAGAAAAGAATATGGGTTGGAGAAAAATAACAGTAGGAAACTTTCAATAAAAGTCATGTGGAAATCTACTATTATAGAATCTTCCATATATGAATGTGTGTGTGTGTGTGTAAAAAGGGCTTAAAATGAGTAGCACCCTAGCCCTAATTTTAACCCCCAACAAACCAGAATCCCAGTACCAGCAATGAGTTCCTTCCTCTCTGGGATTTCTTTTCAAAGGAAGTATTCCACTTCTTCCCTCAAACATTACAGACTATTGCCAATGTCAATCATTACCCTCCAGAACAAAACAGTAAGACTCTACTGCCGAAGATATTATAGACTTGAGTCACAAAACATGGAGCATCAAGCCAGCTCTGACCTTGAAGCCTCATCCCAACTGGCTAGACTTCATGATGCTAGAAGTTTCTGTGAAACTCTGAGAGGAGAAAAGTAGTCAGAAATCATAACCAGTTATGAACTCTAAAAGCTACAGTCATGACTGGGCTAGCAAGGTGTGCATACTTGTATAAAAGTGGCACAAATATCATGGAGGGAAGCAACCACTGTCTGATTGGATTTAAGTCCCTTTTCATATCTAGCACTATTATCAGACCTAGACTCTATGGCTTGGCTGGTCATATTTCATAGAGGAGAACCTACTACTATTATTCTGCTAAATGTATGTAATATTAAACAAAGCCCTAATGCCATATCATTATACCATAGATTAGTGTATCAGCTGACCCTCATCAGAGAAACTTCTTTTTATTATACAATGTGAAACCTTTCCATAAGGTGTTGGCTAAATATTGCCCAGGTTCCATTGCCAAGAATGTGCTGTATAGATGCCTGTTTAGTGTTCATAGATGAAATTCCACTTTTGTATTTGGTTTTGGCCATATGTATAGAATGTCATGATAGGTCATAGTAATGCCGGTGGTTAGTTATAGAAATGATGGAGAGACAAAAATTGTATATGTGAAATAAACTCAGTATTTTAACAGAAAGAGAGATTATGGATATGAATGAATGAATTTGGGGCTGGAGATGGTGGCACACACCCTTATTCCAGTACTCGGGTGGAGAAGGCAAGACAAAAGCAAGCAGATCTATGTGAATTAAAGGCTAGCCTGTCCTGCAAAGCTAGTTTCAGGCCATATAGGGCTACATAGTGAGATCCTGTCTTAAAATAAGTAACCAAATGTGTTAACAAATAAATGGAGAATTTTATGGTTATATAATTTCACAATATAGCATCATTTTTAAAATGCTATAGTGGCTTATGTAAAACCCATTGTGTAACTTGTATGGATTATCTTGTTTCTAAATAAAAGGGATCCTAGAGAAATGAAGCACTGGTTTTCCCCCATGTACTTTCTAGCTCTCTACTTCCTATTGAATGGCTAGATAAATATTCCTTAATACATACTATACCTGATCAAAGGTCATATACTGAAAACTCTGAGGGAAAGTAGTATAAGGAAAATCAGACATTTCCTATAATACTTTCAGACCCTTTATCACAATATGTCTCAAGAATTTCTAGTGGCTCCATGTACAGTACCTTTGTGGTCTCTCTGCACAATGAAGCTACATGAGAAAAGGGGGATGGCCTTCAAAAGACCTCCTTTCTTTTTGTTCCCTGTAACCATTGACTGTTAAGGGGTAAACAATAATTTGGAAGCTTTGCACCCAAGACTCATAACTGTCAAAGTGCTGGGAATAAGTAACTGTTGAGTGTTCAGCCCTAATTAGAACATTTATATGAACCTCCAAAAGGTCCAGGAAATATCAAAGAGGGTTTAGAAAGAGTGTATGAGTTGGAAGATGTGGGAGATGCTGTAAAATGCTGTTTTCTAAACATGGCATGGTCATGGGACTCATGAACCCACACCAGCTGAAAAAGTCCTGAACTGATCAAACCAATCAGTCATCTAGCATTGATGGGAGAGAAGCTGATGAGACACTACCAGAAGCTTCAGAGCTATTGACAAGTAATGACTTCTGGGTGAGGGAAAAGCAATTTTCCTTCTGGGGCGTGGCTTCTGAATGTTGGCCAAGCTCTCGGTGGATTTTCCCAACTCCCACATGCCTGTTGGCAGCACTTACTTGACTCTGTAACTTCCAAGAACAAAGGAGGACATGAAGGTGAGAATGAAGGATTGAGGACTTAGAGGGACTAAAAGGAGGGATTAATTTGGGTATGATTTGGGTACACTGTATTCCTCTATGAAATTTCTAAAGAAAAGAAAGCCCTGGTCCCTAGAACTTAGCAGTCAGGTTTACAGGACAGTATCTGACAGCCAAAGAAATTACTATTCACCCTCTCAAATGAAAAAGCAGGCAGGCACTGGCCACCAACGTGCTAGGGCACAAGCTTTGGGGAAATGTAACCTAAGTAGTGTCACAGTGGCAGTGAAGGGCTCTCTTGATCTTTTCACACTTTAATCCTTCATCTATACGTTTTAGATTAAAATCACGCCAAACCCACAGAACTGTTGTCAGAACTAGATAAGACATGCAGTGCTCAGAATGACCACCTCACATATGATGCTTTTTAAATCTGTTTTGTTTTGATATTATTATTTTGAATGAGAAGATCTGTTAAAGAAGAGTTTGCTATTATGTGAGGATGACAGCTATCTGGCCCCACCCTTATGCAGTACATAGTCCTTCTCAAATTCTAAAAGGATACAGAAAGGTTAGAAATAAATAATGTAAAATTAAATACAGTTTTCCCATACTGTCCATGAATAAATAGCATTATATCTTTTACACTGAAAATTTAATATAAAAAATATCATTTTGATACAATTTGTAGATGACATTGACCAACCAATGAATTGAACATGCTTAGTAAAGGCAGCTAGCTCACATTTGCAGCTAAAGAATAGGACAAAAGCTTACCCATAGCCCCCTGCAAAAATCACAGATCAGAATTCAAACTCTGTATTTAGGTACCCAAGTTTCTTTGAAAACCTCGTTCATACCCCTCACAGCCTATTGGTAATGCTTATACACAAGCCTGGCAAAAGCAGTTTGTCTTCCATCTCTATCTACCTGCTGTTTTATAAACTGATGCACCATGCTCATATGGTACATGCAGAACTAGTCTTGTGCCATCTTGGTGTGTCTATGGTGTCTTGTCATACTTACAACACCAGAGCCTATAGGCTCTTCTGAGTGGCGCACAGAACCTAGCAATAGTAAGTAATAATTTCCTTCTTAGCATTGAGCTTAATGCCTGTATTAAACTGTTTAAAGCATTTATTATTAGTCTCACTGATTGTCCCCAGTAATTTCATGCTTATCTTTTTTGCAGTGTCCATTTTATTTCTTAAAGTTAGGTAGACATACAAGTCTCAAGGCAAGGTACAGTATCTCGAGTGGTAACAGAAAAGTTATGAAAAGTGTGAAACCTTTATCTCATAAGTAAATGTAAACCATAACTGAGGGAAATTCAAAAACAGTAGAGGAGTATTAGACAAGATCCTATAGGTGTACCAGAGGAACCACTTCTAAGCATCCCCAACTATTGTTTGCTTGGAAGTTAAAATGTCTTCCTCTACATCATGAGATATTTTCTTCGCTAGTTCTGCTGCTTTGGGAGATCATGAAGCATTTAGAAGGTGAGACCTGAAGGAAAAAGCAGGTACTTGGAATGGACAGGAAGATTATACCTGTCCATGCTTCTAGCATTGTTCTCTGGTGGGCTGTGGTGATGTAGAGTCTCTTCTGTCACACACTTCCACTACCGTACTTACCCTACCATGATAGGCTGAACCTATTCTGACCCCATGAACCAAAATAAAGATTGCCTTCATTAAAGTACTTCTGTCAGTCACAGCAGTACCAAAGTAACTAATACAACTATCTTGAATCACTTGTTAAATTTGAGACAGCCCTCTAAGTGAGGATGTTTGGCCAGCCAGGTTCCATCCGATTTTACAAGTAAAACAGAGGGACAAGCAGTGATCTTTAGCTGGCACCAAATAACTACCATCAATTTAGACCCATGTGCAATGGAAAATTCTTGAAGTGAGCAAGCTTTACATAAAAATATGAGGTATAAAAGTAGATAGTATTTCCAAAATGACTGAGAGTCTCCATGAATTTTAATAATAACATTCCTCTTTACAAGATTTTATAACTATGAAATAGGAGGAATAATCTCATCGCTCATTTCTGAAAACCCACCAGTTCTGTATTATTGTAACCTTTACACAAATGAGGTCACAGGCGCAGTTCTCATGGTCATGTATCTTTGGCATGTCTAAGTCATGACACATATTATGCAATCAGCATATTCACCATATATCACTGAAGAAATGAATGAACATGTTTCTGTACGGAATCATATGAATATCATCTCTGTGACACAGTTTCACAAATTAAAGGGTTATTTTAAATGTAAGTCTACCACCTTTATTTTAAAATATAGGAAACAAACCAGGAATTGAAATGAGTCATATAAGGCAAGACAAATGAGAGCAGAATTCTCTACTGAAACTCAATGTCTCACTCTTAACCTACAACAGGTTTCATTTTCTATGCCCCCTCCTGTATTCACTGTCATTTACAAATCTCACCAAACAGGAGAAGCACAATGCAGTCTGTGTGTTAGGAGTTGAAAGCCAGTGTGATTCGCCCAATGGGCAAGGCACGAAGGACTTTTAGGATGTTTTGACTTTTACTCAAAATTGATGACTTCTGAACTTTCTTCTCCTCGGCATTATACTTCTAGAAATCCTGCCTTATGAGTGACACTGCCCTTGGGATGCCACTGAGCCCAAAGAACTCTCTTTCCAACATAATTCTCTTCTCTTATTATCTTTTTACTCAACCACCAAAGACATATATTGGAACATTCACCAAAAGATCTGTTCCCCAAATCTGAAGCCATCGGGTCAATAGTGAGCAGAAGGTTCCAATGTAAACAGATAACTGTATGTTTTCTCTGATAGCAATTGAGACATGTCCCATAACAGCAGCCATCTAGAGTCTAAGGATGACTCACTCTCTGCAACTATTTGAGATGTATTTAAGTTCCATATTTTTGTACAGCAAGGTCAGGCTACAACAGCAATTAATGCTCTCAGTTGTAAGTGTTAGACCATACAACTCAATGTGTGTTAGTATTAAAATAGGTTATATCCAGTTGAACACTGGAACATGTATTATTTGCCATTTCTAGTAAGAATATATGCCCACTGTGGATAGTAGCAAGCTCTTAACAGTTACTAAATAGAACCTGTGAGAGCTGCTCAATCAGTCCCCACCACAATTCCCAACAACATCACAAGACAAGAAAGCAACAGATCAAAAATTAACTCATCAGCTGGGAAAATACTGTCCACCATGCAGGCTATTCAGGGTGTGTCTTCATGCTAGCTATTCATCTCAGGTGTGGCTTTTCATGATGGCAAGGAGGCTGCTTCTGCCCAGGCAGCAAGTCCTGCACAAGTCAAAACACAGCAAAGATAGTTCCCTATGTCAATGCCTGAGTCATTTCACTAATTCAACCATCCTCTTCTCCCTTCTCTCTACCCTGGAAGAAGAGTGAGGAAGTTCTCTTTTTAGTTACTAACCAGAAGAAATACATTACATATCCTTTGCCATATGTGGAACAGATGAATGAGACACAAAAGCAGAAAAGGGACTATTTAGGGAGAGGTAAGGGACAAATGGGAAGGAGAAGGAGAAGTGAGAAGGTGATGAAGGGGATGAATAGTCACAATTATAATGTTACACATGTATGAAAACGTCATAAAAAACTCATTGTTCATACACTTAAAGTAGAAAGTTAATAAAAGAACATTGTTAAAAGCATTTCTAAAATACAGATGTGCACTAGATCTCATATAAAAATATATATTATATATTTATCTCAGATATATAAATACATGAGATTTATCTCATATACTTGTGTGTGTGTGTGTGTGTGTGTGTGTGTGTGTGTGTGTGTGTGAAAGTATGGACCACACACTGCATCTCTAGTCCTAACCTTGTCAATCAGTTAGATATGCAATCTCAAACAGGTCACTTCATCTATAACTTCTTTATCTAGGAACAGAAGTAATTTTACAAAATAGTTTCAAAGTTTCTTTCTGGTCAAAGGCATGAGAGGTCAAAACAATAACACCCAATATAAAGGCTACCCTCACTAAACCAGCCAATATGTCTGGTCTGAATTCTCTGTGCCCAAGTATACCTAATACAAAGAGGGCCATTAGCTCTTGCATATTCAGAAAACTTATGTAACTAGGTTGGGAAAGGAAGTTGCCAGTGCCCAAAGAACAACCACTTACATGATACCATCACACATCTCCAAAGACAGGTCTGAGTCAGGCAAGCAGCAATCAAGCAGAGCAGAAGGAAAGAAAGGAAACCTAACCTTCTTCCAGAGGTGAGCACCTTAGTACAAGACAGAGGACTCTAAGAGAGTCTTAGAAGAAGGAACATTTCTTCTTGGATGTAATTTAATTACTTGGTTGCAATTGGATATCCAAGTTGTCTATTTCCAATGACACACATCCATAACTCAGAAGTGAGTGTTTCACATTAGATTTTCTCCCAGGGGCTCACCATAAGTATTGTTGGGAATTGTGTTTGTTCAGGGGGTATCTGCTGATCTGGGTCTTACATTCATGAAGGAACATTCCAGCTGTGAGACTAAGGGTGGTACAAGTAAAGCTGGAGGTTGACGGCAGAGAACTTGAATGTGATCACCAGACAAGGACATGGTGGGCAAATGTGACCTCTACCCTGAATTCTTTTTACTAATAATTGGGTTGGCTCCTATGCCGATCTTAAGGTTCTTTATCCACGTCTCCTACCCCAATCCTGAGTTGCCACATTTCCCTTCCTCCACCTCCTCCCCTGACCTTAAACAGTTGCTAACAGGAGGATGCGTATGTCCAGAAGCATCTTTACTGTCTTTGTAAATCAGTGCTGGAAATGAGTGAGAATCCTGCACATCTAAAATAGTGCTGAAACCTGTCATTTCTCCCTGCCCTCTAAGAGGGGGTACCCTGTTTCCCACATGCCTAGTTCTGTCTGTGTTGCTCACAGCTAAATCTCACTGCAAATAAAGCTGCCCTGAAAAGTCTCCAAATAATAACCCCTAAATAAAACAAACAAACAAACCCGGCCAAACCAAACACCAAATAAATGCACACCAGTGTCTCCCATGAAGATCTAAGTGTAGCACTGTTGAGTGCCTGCATCCTTTCTTCATCTCTTGCAAGACTAATATAGGCAATCAGAAAACTCAGAGTAGGGCTATTAATAAATGGAATAGAGAAATTCAACTAGAAAATTTTTTTTCATTACTTTGGGGGGAAAATCCTTTAATTTACTAGTCTACATTTCTGTCTAGGAGAGTATTAAAAACAAAAGTGAATTCTCTTTCCTTGTGGAGCACTTGCCAGTCACTGGGGACTCTTCTAACCTTCAGGCTTTTGAGCTGTTGGTGGCAAACACTGGAGATGAGGCTTCACATCATCTATATTGCTTTCAGGTTTCCTGGGAGTACTTGTGGTTGCTACATCTCTCTTGTGATTGTTCTGCAAGAGATGGGCACAAGGAATCCCAGCTAACCAAGATTTTGCTGTGCACCAGAATACTTCAAACTGCAAATAGAGCCCCTTGATTTAAAGAGAAGAATTCAGCAGAACTAAGTTCCATTCTCAGGCCTCTTCTGCGGTGGTTAAATAGAAATGTTTCAGAGGGATTCTTTCCTGTTGGTTTAACATCAAATCAATACAGTGCAACTCTAGGGCAGACTTGCTTGTTCAACTTGTCTCCGTGCTTCTAGAAACTCACTTTCTTGATGTAGGATAGGTAAATACACTTGAAGATGATGTGTGTCCTGGCAGTCCAATTAAAGTCACAGGGAGAAAACAGAATCCACTGCAGAGTGGGTATCTTATTTTAGTGTCTGCAAACTGCAAATAGCTCAGAAATGTTACCTCCCCAGTGGGGACATTCAATTTACAATATAACTTTCTATTTTTAATGACAGTGTTTGCGCTGCTTTTATAATCCAAGCACCTAAGGAGATAAACCAGTGAGTCAGAAGTTTGGATGGAAGCCACAGACAGTATGAGGACCATTTGTTGTTTCCCTCTCTGTCTGCCTCAATTCTAAGGAGCTCAGTTGACTTGAGTCCCTCTAGTACTTCTGGTAACTACTCATCTTGCAATGGCATTATTCACCTCATCCTGCTTCCAAACTCTTCATCTCTGGTCTTAGAAGCTCAGAGGTCTCTCTGTGTTTATTCTTTGGGCTAGTTACAGCATTGGCATTACAGAGCTGAGACTTGTTAGTATGTGAGCTTGTGCCTTTAAATAGGCACATCCTCACTAAACACAGGCTATATTTTATAGATAAAATGCTAGCACAAGGAAAACTTAGGTTATCTACCTAAAGAGCTAGAAGATATATGCTCATATTCAAACCCCAAAGGCTCATATTTTTGAAGGTCATGCATTTAATTTTCTTTGAACTGGTTCAAAAAGCCCCAGATAAAGTGTAAGGTAGTGTAAGCTCCAGAATGGGTTAAGAAAGGGCCAGCACTACGGGACTGGTCTAGCTGTATGGTTGATCTTATATGTGAATGTCACCTCTCAAAGTCACCATGCATTGCTTTTCAACTCTGCTCCCAGTGACCTTTCACCAGGCCACTGACTCAGGCAAATCCCACTCAATTATTTCCTCAGTGTAGTCATGCAGCACAAAAGAACTGTAAGGAGAACATCACATTATATTCTAAAAGAATTCATTTCCAGCACAATGTGTCAATGTTTATTAAATTTCTGATAGAGAATTATAATGGGTAAGGCAGAAGAGGAAGAAAATGCTGGGGAGCAGAGGTATACAACCACTGGCCACTGGCCTCGTGCAGTTCAGCATAGCAATGGACATACCCCCAGTAAAAAGGCATAAACTCATTCAAAGCATGAGTTTTTGTGATTTCTTTTTTGTAACTATACCGTATGGTCCTCAAGCATGGGTTTTGTAGATGATATCATTTTGTTTTGTTTTAAGACAGGGTTTCCCTGTATAGCACTGACTGTCCTGGAACTCACTCTGTAGGCCAAGCTGGCCTGGAACTCAGAAATCTACCTGCTTCTGCCTCCCAAGTGTTGGGATTTAAGGCATGCGTCACCACAGCCTGGCTTGTAGATGATATCTTAATGGCAAAAAGTTGGACATGCCTAAGGATGAGAGAAACTTCCATGTATAAAGTGGTACCTTACATACAAAACATAGTTATTTTGAGCTTCATGGGGTCAATGTGCATGATATATGCTCAAAAATGATTTACCATACTCCTCCAGGTATCCAGGAAATTACAGAATAAAGCTGCTTGGAATATTTGAAAGCACTTAGGGCTAAATGTAAATAGTTGTCAGAGTGATTGTTTGGTCTATAAAAACTAACTGCTCAGAGTTCTTGCCCATTTATTGGCCAGCTAAATATTGGATATGTGATCAGCTCAGTGCCCCAGCCTCACAATATATTGTTCCTCCTTCTCCTCCTGCTCCTCCTCCTCATCATCATCATCATTCATCATCAGTAATTAGCAACATTTCTAATCAGCTACACATTCAATAATTTCATTGACTATTACTTATTGAGCAATTAGTATTTACAAGCCAGTAGTGTCACAGGAGTGAGAAAACAGATATGCAATCCATGCCCAGATTGTTGTCATCAACTTAACAAACATATTGTCTTCATAGTAGCATGACTAAGATTGGATTAAGGAGCTATTTCAAGCTAGGAGAAATAACAGAAGCTATCAGTGAACTTATCACACTTCTTGCAAAGTACTAGAGGGGAGAGTATGGACTAGCATTGGCCACCCAGACTATAAAGCAATTCTTAGTTTTCATAAGATCCAGTTCTGCTCTAGCTCAAAGACACCATAACACTGGCTAAACTACAGACAGGATTCTTATCTTCTCTTGAAGTGTTTGGGCAGTGGAGTCAAATGTTAAGACCATCTGAAGCAAAGGAAGACCATGTTCTCCTATTTTTGCTCAACAACTGTCAGTATTGAGCATCAGATTTTATCCTACCAGGTGAACGAGAACTACCACCACCAGAGGAATGAGGCAGGAAAGTTGGGTAGGCTGCCTGGCATACTGTCTTCATCCATAGGAGTCTCTTGCTGTAGAAAAGTTGGCCCAAGCTGAGCATTCCTTCCTGAGACAACAAAAGGAAAAGCCTTGGGGAGGATTCTGATAATTCTGATAATTCTGATGATTCTGAATTAGCCTTAGAAAGCATCATCAAGCATTAGCATCCCCTTCCCTATAGCCCTGTCGAGTATAGATAAGATATTCCCAGACAGCAGAGACGGTAGCATTTCTTAACCTCCACTGCAAACAACAATTAGAACCATAAGGTTATAGGAGCCTTGGGGTCAGAAATTACTAGTCATCATTTCATCTATTCCAAGAAAAAAAAAAGACTCCCCTTGGTTGCTCCTCAGAGAAAATGAGCCAAAGAGCATCTGAAACACATCCTGTCCTCAAGAAAGCAGGTGATGGGAAATGCCTTAGAAGGGGTCCATGTAGAAGAGGAAGAAGGAGAAAAAAAGCAGAAGGTGAATCTTTAGTAGAAAATAATGATAATGTAGATGAAACTGAAGGCTAAGAGGAAGAAGTCAATGAAAATGACAAGGCTCAAGAAACACCAAATGAATCGGTTCTTGGGGAGAAAAAAAGCTTCTTCAGGAAAATGAAGGGGAGGAGATTGGGAACTGAGAACTTACCTGGCATATGCTGCATTTAGCCAAGATTTTTAAGAGGCTAGAAACAAAAGAAGCCCAGTTTTATACTGCACAAGCCCATCTTCAACTTGGAGAAGTTAGTGTTGAATCTGAGATTTATATCCAAGCTGTGGAGGAGTTTCAGGCTTGCCTAATCCTGCAAGAATAATATTTGGAAGCTCACGATCATCTCCTTACAGAGACTCACTATCAGTTGGGCTTGGCCAACGGTTACACCTCTCAGTATGATGGGGCAGTAGCACAGTTTGGCAAATCTATTGAAGTCATTGAGAAGAGAATGGCTGTGCTACACGAGCAGAAGAAGGAAGCTGAAGGGTCATTTACTGAATATGAGAAAGAAATTGAGGAGCTGAAAGACCTATTATCTGAAGTTCGAGAGAAGATAGAAGATGCAGAGGAATCTCAGTGGAGTGGGAGTGTAGCTGAACTGGCCCTGAAAGCTACCCTGTAGAGAGCTCTACTTTGGATTTCACTCCTAGTGGAGCTGGTGCCTCAGTATCCATGATTGCCAGTAGAAAACCAACAGATGGCACTTCCTCATCAAATTGTGTGACTGATATTTCCCCTCTTTTCAGAAAGAAGAGGAAACCAGAGGAAGAGAGTGCCCGGAAAGATGATGCAAAGAAAGCTAAACAAGAGCAGGAAGTGAATGGAGGCAGTGGGGATGTTGTCTCCAGTGGAAATGAAGTTTCAGAAAACATGGAGGCTGAGGCTGACAGCCAGACAACAGCAGAGAGGGGCAGTGGAGTCTGCAGCTACAATGGAAAGCATTGCATGTTAAGAGGCAAGCAGAACCTTCCTCCTGAGGGAAAGTGGCTTTGTACATAATGTATTTTTTCACTTTTGGGGATTCTTTTTGTATAACTCCAATCAAGATTGTAGGCAACAAAAATGTGTATTAGTCATAGAATCAGGCTTCTATGAGAGGGGCATACTTTTTTTTTTAAATATAAAGACCCCTGTCTCATTGGGGTGGTTCCCTGTTTCTTCATTGACACTCCGTGGCATCCTTTGAACATGAGTTTCTATGTGGCTGGTCAGATGACTGCACCCTAAAGTCACCTGGGAGCCTTTGAAAACTCCTGACACAGATTCTCTTGCAACCCTGAGATCAAATTCTTTAGGGCAGAGTCCAAATTCACTAGTTTTTCAATCTTCTTGAGTGACTCTGTCTATCACTGAGGGTCAAACCATGGGGTGAAGTGAGGTGGTTTCAGCTGATTAAGGCTAACCTATTGCCTGGCTGAAATGATAGCTAAGGGGAAAGGCTTGTATTTTAGTAGAAAACCCTGACTTTAGAGGCAAGGGCTTTTTCAGAACTCATGCTTCTCTCTACAGCCAGAGCAGGGATGTCTTAGTCAGTATGGCTGTGTCTAAAGAGGTGAGCAGAGGCACAGTTAGGCCAAGTGGATCTCCAAGGACTTTTCTTCTACTGAATAACTCTGCAATCTCCAGAAAATTCTTTGCTCTCTTTGGACATGACTTGCCTCACATCTAACATGAAGTTAATGAGATACCAAGGAAGAAGCAGAATAAAATGCCGGGTGGGATGGCATCCTGAACTCAAACCACACCTTAGCTTAAATCTCCATAGCACCACTGATTAGGCTTGTAACCTTGGATACGCTTCTTAAATTTCTTGACTGTATATTCCAAATTATTACTGGAAATTAGTGAGCAAAAGCATAATACCAACTTCATAAGCTCTTGCAAGATTAAGCTAGATAATCCACCTGAAGCACTTAGAATATTATCAGAGACTTAAATGAATCCTCAAAAAGCATTATCATTCGCAAAACCCCACAGGTCTAACAAGCACTGCAGACATGGAGTAATTAGTAACTGCCATTAGCAGCTTTACGAGCATGTAATTATTTTTGCCTCAGTTTTAGGAGAAGATGCTCTATGGTGATTTTGAATGGGAATTCCATGGACCCTCCAAGGATATGCTTCAAACAGGAGTCTGTGCGATTAATACTTAGAAAAGTGCCTTTGAGTTCTAGGATGACAGCACTCGTACAATACTAAACGGATGTGGTGAGAGGCAGCTGAGGAGGCTTCATTCTGCTAAACACCTGTGATTAAGGATGTTTAGCAAACATGTATGTGGTTCACCTACACGTGAACTCCAGTGACAGTAGGCACATCCTGCTGTCAAGGCACCTTTCTGTGACAGTGGATGCCAGATGTGGCAAAGGCACTTGGCAGTATTTTCACAGGAGAACCTGAAGAATAATTTGGCCCAAAGCCTTCTCTGACATGTGTGAGGCTCAGTCGGCTGGAGTCTATTAGACTAGATTTTGTTCTGCAGTTGATATGCTTATGAAGAATATGCTTGCCACAAGTTACTACTAAGCCACCAACTTTGAACATCTCTTTTAGTTTAAGACTAATTTCACATTACATGGAGAAAGCAGTTGCTGAGATATAATATTAAAGTGAATGTGTTGGTTTTCCCATTTATTGCTATCTTTTTCCTGTGATATATATATATATATATATTATATGTATATATATATACATATAATATATATACATATATATATATATAATTTATATATATTATAAATGAACCGCTCTATCTCAAGGTAGATTTCTGACTTCAAATACATCTCATCTGGCAGGCACACTAACAAACTGATTTCATTGGGTTAATATTTGATTTGTGTGGTTTTTTTTTACCACTTCATTTTTAAGTCTAAATGTAATATATCCATGAATGTTAGATCTGTGTTCTCTAAACACATGTATCTAGACTAATTTTTAAAATGTACTTAAAATTTACATGTTTAGTTAATGTACATATTTTTCAAGTAAGCAACATTAAAAATAAAAATACATTAGCATTTTATATCCACATACTATATAATTTTAATTTTCCCCCACACTAATATTTTACTCAGTTTCTATAGAAGTGAAATTACCAATTCCAAATACTCTATGGTGCACCTGGGTGTTTTAGTGTTTTTGGTGTTGTGAGACTATTGATCCTGGCCCATACATTTGCCTCTCATCCTTGACAGCCACTTCCATGCCTTCCATGTCTATTGCTGTCCATGTTACAGGCAGTTGGTATGAGTGGAATCATAGGATGTGCAATTGTTTTTCTCTCTAGCTTCTTTCATTTGCCTCAATGCCTTTGAGTTTCATTTATGTTGTATTCTGTTTCATATTACTCTCTGGGTTGAGGGGCAGCATGTCATGAAATGTGCCTGTTGTGCTGTATTTATGCATCTCTTTGCTTCCCATAATGTGTATATAACATGAGCCTCTGTGTACAAGGGTTTGAGTACATCCCTAGGAATGGAATTTCTGGATCATATTGTAATTCTATGCTTAACTTGTGAAAAGTGCAAAACTGACCCCTACAACATCTGTGCAGATGTGTGATCAGCAGCATGAGAGTTTCAATTTTACCACTTGCTTTTTCCTTCAGCTTTAAAATAAATTATCTATTTTGTGTGTGTGGGAATTTTGTCTGCACATATGTTACATCACATGCCTGCAGTGCCTGCAGAGGCCACACAATGCTGTTGAGTCCCTGTGGCTGTAGCTGCAGATGTCTGTGAGTGGCCATGTGGATGCTATAGGAGAGCAGTCAAAGCTCGTACCTGGTAAGTCTTCTTTGTAGCCCCTTCCTTGATTTTTCAACATTCTCATGCTTTGTAGCCACTGTAAAGGGTCTGAATGGATAGCTCATTCTTGCTGGTTATATTTTAGTTCTATAATGACCAATGATAAAGGAAATAAATTTCTTCAGGAGCCAATTATTAATTTGCGGGTTTGTTGTTGTTGATTGTTTGCTGTCTATGATAATGTTAGTTGCTGCCTTTTGTTAATGCCCTTCATCAGGTTGTTAAGATCCTTTTGGCTATTTAATCATTCCAAGTTGTCGAGGTTGGTATATACTTTTCCTGTGCCAATTAAAATGACCCTATAAGTTTTCTTTATCTTATTCCATGCTAGATTACACTGATGATTTTTTTTTATCTGTTAGACTCCAAACAGAATATCTCTGAGCAATAGCTATCTCCAGTTTCCTGGTGAACTGCTGAGAATGATGCTCCTACATTCACAAAGAATATTTGTGTCAAGTTTTTCTTTTGGCCTTTATTTCATTTGGCTCTGACCCTAATGCTGCCTGCATGCCCCAGGGTTGAACTTGTCTCCAGCTTTTTATTCTTGCTTCCCTTCATACTGAGGTTGAGAGAGGCATACTCCACAGCTGCATTGCCAGTAGCCAGCCTACCTTAAGTCCCTCATTTTATGCTTGCCAGACTTCTCTTCTTTAAACACTCAGGACCCTAATCACACATCTCATTTATGTTTCAGAGAACAAACACTTCAGTGAGTCCCACTATCCTGCCTTTCTGTTTCAACACTGTTTAGCTAAAATATACATATAGTATTCTTATATACCATATGTTTCCATTTTCCATTTTTATATTTATCTGTTATTGCCATGTGTTTGTAGCTGAGCTGTGATTGAGATGCAAAATCAAATATGATAGTTCTTAAAATACAAGAGCAAACCAAAATAAAATTTCAAAAGCATGTGCTATATGTATGCTGAATATAATCATTCCCTTAATAATAGTATGAGATCTAAGTTCTATGGAGTTCAGTCATACTCTGCCAGCTCTAACTTAGTTAAAACTCCTACTCTTGCGTGATTGTCATAAGGCATGCTTATCCTTCATTTCACTGCCTCCAAAGTGAACACAGCATACAGTTGTTCACTGTTATTCCATGCAACGATCAGAACCTAAAACATATAGATAAGTTCTCTTCATGTACAGCTTCTTTCAAAAAGCCATCCAATAACTTGTATAGAAAACCTTAGCAGATATTGCTCACACTCCTTTATATAGGTGTGACTGTATATGTACCCACACATGTTACATGCATGTCACCATTTCTCCCCTTCCCCACTCTCTACACACGAGTTAAGCTTTCTGACACCTACAGACCTCTTGCTGACCTCCTGATAGCATCCATAGCCATTCTGAAACCTGGAATAAATCTCTTTTTATTTTGTTCATTTTATCCACTTGACACACAGCTGAAATTACTGAGACACAGCCCATAAATGACCTAGAGACTGTCAATCAATCAATGCTGATAGCCATTCCCAAGACAAAGAAAAATGCTTAAGAAAAATCACAATGATTTAACTATGCATAGCATACCTTAGATCCTCATCCAGTTTATACAGAAATTCAACGAATGATAAAAACGGATCTCAAAATCCAGCATACTTTACATAACATATTACTCTGCATATACTTGCTGTTTATTTGGAAGAAATTAGATCAGTCTTGTTTCTTCCAGCAGACAATGCCCCTTTCCATCTATAACCAATAGAAAGAACACTTAGTATTATATAACTATAACTTGCTACAATCTCCATATTCAATTCTAGCTTTTTGATGAATACTTTAGAAATATTAATTAATGAAAGTAGAGTTACCTTTTAATCTGTAAAAGCTAGTTATACCTATGGTAGTCCTCATCACACACCTATTACTCTTTAACTAGAACTCTTCCCATTGCTCACTTGTAAGAAACAATTTAAATGAGCAGGGAATGTAGTCCATGGGATACATGGCATTGGGATTTAAGTATAAGGTCCATCTTTCTGTGATTGCAGTAAACATTATCTAGATCTATTTTAAATTAAAACCACAGGCTGCTTATATATAAATATAGAGAGAAATACAAAAAATACAAATGAGATAAAAACAGGCAAAATGCTAACATTCAAATATAAAGAATATATAGTTGGGGGAACAGTTCAGATAGTAAAAATTTGGACCTCTTAATAGGTTTTTAAATGGGCTAATAATACTTAGAAGCTTTGCTTTATCAGCTCATCTCAACTTGGTATCACATTCTTATTTATTAATTCAGAGACAACTATTTGAAAAGCCTTCACATTCTTGTTCAGTTAATAAACTCTATATAAAACCATGTAACAAGCAGACCTCATATCCATTCCTTTATCTGTTATGAATACCACAAGTAATATTCCCTGCAGCTTTTCCATTAGCCTTATTCCCTTGACAATGCAGTTCATATGTTGACTGCAAAAGTAATTGGAGACTGATCAGAGCATATTGTAATTTTGGATTTACATTTACATAAATCATCACACCCACTGTGCAACTTATTGCTTCAATTAAAACCATATCAAACCACATTATATTGAAGTGTGCACTGTAGCAAGGTCTCTAATTTGCATCACAAATATAATCAAAGGACTCCACCTCTTTGCCTTATTGCTCACAACACTGTGTGAGGCTACAGAACAGCCCCTGAAATCCTTCACAAGTATGAAAACAAAAACAACTGTTCTCAGAATTGCTTCAGTGGTTTTACCCACTCATATGTATTTTTCAGCTTTTCTGTATATTTTCTCTTAAAATGTTTCCTCCACTAATATTTTGGTCAGTTATTCAGTCATTTTTATGTTTTTGATTTCAAGCCTATGTACTTTAGTATTTTTAATATTTAGATTTGTTTATTTTATGACTGTTTTGCCTGCAAGCATGGATATGAATCACATGCATACCTACAACCCATAGAATTAAATAATAAGGCATCTTATCCCTGTGATTTGGAGTTATAGATGCTTGTGAACCATCACCATGAGGGTGCTGGGAACCAAACCAGGTCCTCTGCAAGAACAAGTGATCCTAACTGGCCATGCCTCCAGCTACATATACACATTAATTTTTTTAATCTTCTCTGTCTTTTTACTCTTTCATCCATACATTTCTAACCTTCTTTTCTATTTATTTACACCCCAAATGTTGCTCCCTCTCGGTCCCCCCTCACAGAGTTTTTTCCCCCATCTCCCATCCTCTTTGTCTCTGAGAAGGTCCCCCACCCCCTGAGTTATCCACCCTCACTGGAGCATCACGTCTCTACAGGATCAGGCACATCCCCTCCCACTGAAGCCAAACAAGGTAGTCTTCTGCTACATATGTGCTGGAGGTCTTAGAAAGCCCCGTGTATGCTCTTTGGTTGGTGGCTTAGTCTCTGGGCGCTACCAGGGATTCAGGTTATTGACACTGTTGGTCTTCCTATGGGGTTGCCATTCCCTTCAGTGCCTTCATTCCGTCTCCTAAGTCCTACATAGGAGTCCCTGACCCATCCAATGCTTGGCTGTGAATATTATATATGTGTTAAGAAGTTATATAGGAAATGCAAACTAAAAATAAGGGAAGATAAATATAAACAAGAGGCAAAAAAGTTAAGTGGACAATTCCCAAAAGAATACACATAGTCTATAGGTATATGAATAAATGTTTGACATCACCAATTATCATGTAAAACACAAATTAAAATAACACTGACAGTCACCTTACATGTGTTAGAATGGCTTATCAAAAAGGCAAAGGATAATGGTGAGGACATGGAGAAAATGCAACCTCAGGCCACACAGATGGAGGGAACTGAAGTTATTAGGGCCAGTAAGGAAAATAGTATGGGAGTTCCCCAGAAAACTAAAGACAGACTTACCACATGACTCAGCAATCCCACATCTAGGTATACACCCAAAGGAATTAAAATCAGTATGGTTTAGAGACCATTACACTCTCGTGCTGAGTATTCCATTTTCAGCAACACCTAAGATGTGGAAGCAACCCAGGCTTTAGTCATAAAAGAAGTGAATGACAGAAACTATGTGTAGTGCTTTGAATGAGAATGGGTCCCACAGCCTCATATTTGAATACTTGGTGCAGCGTTGGTGGAGCTCTTTGAGAGGGAATAAGCCATTTGGCCCTATTGAAGGAAGTATGTCACTGGGGGACAGGCTTTGAGGTTTCAAAACTATTATGCCATTCTTGGTGTGCTCTGTTTGCCTCCTGTTCTGCTTGCAGTCAGATGTGAGTTCCCAGATGTTCCTGGAATCATGTCTTTACTCAGCCATCATGGACTGTAACCCTTGTGAACTATAAACCCAAGTAAATGCTTCTTTCTGTTAAAACACAGCCTCCCTCTCTCTCTCTCTCACTCTCTTTCTCCCTCCCTCCCTCCCTCCCTTTCTCTTATATGTGTGTGGTGGGATATCATCCAACATCCAACATATAGAGAAGGACAATTCTGCCATTTGCTGAAGCATAAATAAACCCAAAGGACATTATACTATATGCAATAAGCCATGCATAGAAAGATAAGCCACATGATCAAAATACGTCAAATCAAAATGCTGGCCCCTTAGAAGTTGAAAGGTAGAAAACTGAGGTCCATTGAGTTGAATTAATGAGTAAAGGCAATTCCTGCAAACACTAAAATCTTGAGTGACATTCTCAGAGCCTACATGGCAGAAGGTGCAAGTCAACTGTGGCTAACGGCCCTCTGATCTCCATATAACCATGGAATGGCTATGGAATGCTCACACTCACACATACACACAAAAGAAACAGAGAAATACTATTTTTACATTTTTAAATTTTACATTTTTTAAAAAGAAGTACAGAATAGATGTGAGGAAAGAAGGGGAGTGAGAAAAGAGGATATACTGATCAAAGAGATTGTAGTTTCAGTGAAACATGGGGAATATAACTCAATAATCCCTGCAGTGTTCACTATAATAAATAATGGTGCATTATGATTAAAAGCTGTTTTTATTCTTTCTGTTTATGTGACAGGGTCTCACTTGAAACTCATTATGTAGACATGGCATGTCTCAGACTTACAGAGATCTACCTGGCTTATAAACCCAGCAACATGAGTTTAAAAGTGTGCCCAACCACGTCTGACCTTTCAAAACCATTGAAGCATAGATTCTACCACGAAAGAGATAAATAATTAAGGTGATAGATTTGGCAATTATTCTGATTTAATAATATATGATTAGAAGTACATATTAAAACATTACCTTCTATGCCACAAACATGTACAATCATAATTCATCTATTTTAAGAGAGACTCTTTAAAGGTCTCCGTGTAATGATATGGAAAAACCTAAAAGATCCTTTGGAGGTATATCAAGGAAACTTGAGAAAAAGAGTGCCACAGGCTGGGTGACTGAAACAACAAATGTTGATTACAGGTCCAGAGGCAGCCACTGAAGCCAGAAGAAAATTGATAGCACTGGATGTACATATGAGAAAGGAAGATCTAAAATCAGTAATGAGCTTCCACCCTAGCACCAAACGATGGGCGGGCCGATTACATTCACAAAGGTGAGGTACAAAATGCAAATTAGCAATTCATGGAATTGCAATGAGAAGAGCCCTGGAGAAAATCAATGAGGATAACAGATGGCTCTTAGAAAAGATCAATAGAATCAATGAAGTCTCACCAAACTAGCAGCCAAGAAGAGAGGGATGACACAGAGTGCAGTGGACTGAGTGAGGAAGAAGTAAGACCATGGAGCCTGTCATCAAAGGGCAATAGAGCTCCTGTCTGATAACTTAGATAAAAAACATTCCAGCCCATTGAAAACCATAGTGCACTATGATCACAAAACACAACCTGTACAGGCTCATATCTGCACAAGGAGCACATGCAAGGGCTAAGACGGAGAGAGTGCAGGGAGAAGAGACTTTCGTTGGCAGACTGTGATACCATTTAAATAAGAAGCTCTCTAGTGATTGATGTCTTAGAGAAGATTAGAGAAATCACTCCCTACCTTATCCTGGGGGACTAGCACTACCCAAACACTAACTCCAGTTAATCATATTGCAATAACAGAAAGGTACAGTCAATACTCCTCATACACATGGATCCAAACATGCTCAAGTTAAATCCAACGGCATGTGGGGATTATACACCGTGACCAAGCTGGATTTATTTGAAATATACAGGGCTAATTCCTCATTTATATCAAGTGGTTCTTTACTCTGAGGTGAAACATTCATAAAGAGGAAAGGGAGACTTATAAATACTCAAAAGTTACTAAATTACTGTTCAGGGAAACGGAAAATTTAACCTATCAGAAATTTAAAATAAAAGCAATAAAGTTAAGGGGAGATAGCAGTAACTTTAAAGGAGATGAGTATTGGTTGAGAAAAATGTGTCTAGTATTCATTTCATGAAACAAACAAAATTTGATTATAACAAGCAGTAGCACCCCCTCTGCGTCAGGAAGCATGAGACCAAGTCCCTCCAAAACACAAAGTACTGGCCAAATCAAATGGCAAGGCATCCCTCTGTTCTGGGTACTTCACTATGAAGCAGTAGTGATGTTCTTACCTTGATTTCATACTGCCAGCAATCTTCAAAATTGTATTTTCTGTGAAAAACCATATACCAATATTCCCTATGCATTCATAAATAAGTTACCATTTGAAGCAAAGCAATGAAATGAAAAGAAATATCACTACACAGCTTAGACACAAAGACTCTGTTCTGAAGATTCACACTCTATTCGAAACAAAAATTGTAAGATTTCTTTCACATAGGGAGTAGGGGTGGAGAAGCTCAGGGAGTCTGAATAGTTTGTTGAAGGACTTGTTATGAGTGTCCCTCGTGTGACCTGTTTTGCTGTTTTCTCCCAGGAAGTGAGGGAGAGGAGGGGGGTGGGGGTGGGGGAGACAGAGAGAGGAAGAAAGAGAGAGAGAGAGACAGAGAGAGAGGGAGGGAGGGAGGGAGGGAGCAAAGAATGAGGATGGTTTGTCTAAATGGATGGATGGAAGTGGGTATTACAGAATTTAGGAAAAGCTGAACTTTGTACATTAACATATCAAAAGCAATTTAAAAATTACGTTAAGTCAAAGTGTAGGTTGATAACGATCATAGTTAGCTATGAGCATGATTTAGCTTAAGGTTTACCATTCTCACTAATGCTATCCCAGGCATCCTTAGCCAACAGCTACCCAAACTAGGATTTGATGTTTAACATCACTCCTCCTGCTTCATGGCTGACCAGTTCCAGCCATTAGAAAACCACTCACTGGTTTTAGTCCGTTTTCTAAAAACAAGGTTTTTAGAAACAAAACAAAAGTTCCAAGAAGCATTGGCAATTCAATCATGCAAATATCTAATTCTTCCTCCACTACCCATACTAAAATTGTGGGAAATTAGGGATCAGAAAGGAGAATGAAGTCATAGCTGGCATTCAGGACTTTATGAAATAAAGAGCCTTATTTAAAAGTGACTCCACGGAGACACAAACTACAATAGTCAGAGATTCCTGTGATGGCACCACCATATGCCAATTACATAACAGGAAAGTTTTTCAAAATAAACTGAAAGCATCTGTAAGCACTTCTGTGGAAGGGCCTAAGGAAAGGACTAGCCACACCACTGAGAACTCACAGAAGTCAGAAGCATTTGTGCTTCTCTCCTCCTCTCTTTTCTTGTCCATTTATAGAAAACATAGAAATCACAAGTTTCCACCCATGAAGGAAAAATGCCAGTTGCCAATGAGAAAGACCCTAAGCTTTCAGCTCTCAGTAAATACAGCTGCCCCAAGTAAATCAACTTTTCAATGCTCCAAAGCTCTTTTAAGTATGTGATTCTTACATTTATCTCTCCCAAACCATCTGCTGACAACTATGAGAAAGGATTTACAAAACTCATATGTCCTTTTTTCTCTAAAAACACCTTTCCGGTGGTGCGCTGGTGACTGGGTCAATGGGCAGAAGGAAGACATGAGGAAGGCAATCAAGGGAATGGAAGGCTGATAGGTGTAACCGAGCTTGTGGTTGTAGGATATGTACTTCTGACATCCCCTTGGGTCCCAGCACTTTCTACTCCATGCCAAGATCTAGGAGAGGTTCCAGTACTTTCCATTCTCACTATCGTCATATTCTCACTCACTGCAAAATATTGTATATCCAATAAAGAAAAGCTAGAGTCCTCTATACAAACCTAGACATCAGACCACAGGCTTTTTCTGTACATACAGATTTCATGGCCTATGATGGGTTCCTAATGTTACTTTGTGAAATGCACTAATGCAATACTCTATATACCATCTTGAAAATGGAGAGTTTTTTTTATTTATGTCTCTCTCTCACACACACACACACACACAGAGAGAGAGAGAGAGAGAGAGAGAGAGAGAGAGAGAGAGAGAGAATAGTCCCTTTGTATCAAACAAAAATTGAGACAGAGAAAAGCTAAAAGGTAATGCGATCAAAAACTAAGTTGTCTGCACATGTAGATACTCAACTAATAGCAGAAATTCTTGTATTAACATTAACCCCATGAAGCTACTCAATCTGTTGAGCAGTGATTTCATTATGGCAGTATTTGCTGTTGTATCTTGATGCCTTCTCTTCTCTTAAAGTAAAATTCTCCCTGCCTACTGCTTGTGGCAACCTTTATTATTATATTTACAGCCTACCTTGATATAAAGAGAATAACTCCCAATTCAAGAACCTTAATCATATCTGTATTCTGGGATTTCAAAAATTAGGACATGGGAATTTTTGAGATCCATTGTTCAGGTCATCAGAGCTTTCTCGCCGCACTAACATTAAACTGCTGTGTCCTTCTTCAAGGTCAGCTCCGTGGCAAGATCCCGAAGTCAAGTACAAGCATGTCAATCCTGATACTGGGCAATTGTTTCTCAATATATGTTTATCTAATCCAAATCCATAGGCAGGTATCTTATTTTATTGATAAAAACCCATCTGTCTGTTTATTAGAGAGCTAGAAAAGTTGTGGTTATGTTATCTGCTAAGAGATAAGTCAACCATGGAATTCAAAGTCTTCCTTTTCCTTATTTATCAAAACCCCTGCTGTATCTGTAATAAAGACAACAACTTGACCTTGCGTAGTCTCTTCAGTTTATTTCCTCTCAAACTGGAGAAATCGTTAGTGATTATTCTACTAAATTGATACATTGTTTCATGGAGGAAGCCCATTAAATTCAGGGCGTAAAGAGCATAGAAGGCTCAGGGAGTACTTGAAACTTAGACTGCTCCGGAAGCTTCTGAAATGTACAAAGTTCATGAAGCTGCTCTCCGAGTCTCAGTGGCTGTCTACAAGTTGTACATGGAGCTCCAGTGATACAGCTCTTGAATGATCACCAGCCATGCCAGGGTGGACTTTTGGCGATACACGTGCCTTTGAGTTACCCATGATCCTCTAAGAAACCCCATCATCCGTATTCCTATAGGTAACCTCAGTAAACTCACTGGCCCACCAAGGCAGACTTGGGTGGAATAACATTTTTAGTCTGTTGTTGGTGCCTCCTCTTGAATGAAAACACATACCTGTTCATCTCTCCTTCAAAAAGTCACTCACTATGCTTTTCTACACCAGACCTGGCGTGCCACCATTCATTGCAGTTTCCCAGAGGCAACTGTAGTCAAAGACTCAGCTGGCCGCTGGCTTTCTACCCAGCCATACCCTTAGGAATATCTATTCCTAGCCTAGTTTTTCCACCCAGAGTCCACTTTATTGGCCTACACTGTGGCTCCTTTTTCTGTTCTGACTCAGAATCTTTCTATTCCAACCCCACCCCACCCTCATCCTTTCTTCCCAGCATGGTAGAAGCCTTCTGAGATAGTGCAATGTTTCCTGGCATTTGCATTACATCTGTTTGACCCTTATCAGTACTGCTCCATGGGGAAGAAGGGAACACTTCAGAGCTAGCACCTCATGGGTTCTCTTGCTTCCACCACTCCACTGAGTACATAGGGCTATTTCTTTTTGAAAGACTGCTATAAATTGCCACTGTAACTCCTGGATGTTTCACATCATCTGAACAACCTGCCCCTTGTCACATCATGCATTCAATGTCTATTTTTTTTAGATTTCAATCTGATTCCCACCAGATATTTCCCATCTTCCTTCTTCTCATGTACTTATGTTTTTTTTTTCCTCTCTAGTTTATTGCTGAATTGTACTAAGGCTTCTTTCTATTTGTTCGGTGGAATTTAGTCTTGCTTTCCTAAAAGGAGATTTTTCTAGTAAAATTATAATTGTCAAGTACCTTTAATAGCACTTCCAAAAAAAGCACTTGATTGCACAATTTATAGGTATTAGTTAGAGAGTAATTGACTCACTGTTTATACTATCACTAGCCAGGAATCTAGAAGTTAAAATATGGATTCATTACAACCACAAAGCTGTGGTCATTTACAGAGCTACTGATGGCCAGACAAAAACCATCATCTCCTCTCTAAATTCCTACTGAGATTTTATCATTTCATTTTAGAAAAAGTTACCTTTGTTTTATTTTCCCCCTAATGCCTCAGCTGTACGTATGACAGAGTGCAATTTTAAATGACTGGGAGAAAGAATTTCACAGAGAAATAAGAAAAATACCAGATAAATCATATACCATAGCTATATGAACTCAAAAAAATAAGTAATCTAGTATATTGTTTAAAATTTTTTATATTCTCCAATTGGCCACTTTTTGTATCTCTGTGTTGTAAATAAACACTTGAAATTCCTCTGATGTTGCCTATACTCTCAAATATTTGATCAATAACCATGCATTCCATTTTGGAATATGAACATTTGTCAGGATGGTCCTTCCCATATGAACATTTTTCAGTATCTCCAAATGATCTCATGTACAAGTTTCATTAATGTACTGTCATACATACTTGGTATATTCACAAAAAATATTCAGTGATCTGAAGCTTTCTGTGGTGGCTGAATATGAGGACAGGGAGAGAGTTAAGGTGATTTACACAGTGCCTTAAGGTCAATGTATACAGGGAGGATTCTTAGACTCTGGCATTCCTGTGCTGTTCCAACTCCAAAGATTCATTCAGGTAACAAAACCAAGTAACCACTGTGTTACATTAAATCACAGTTAATTCCTCAGCAAACTGCAATTCATTTTGTAGAAACTAACTCAAGAAGCTCAGATATGTTTAACCTTCAGGTAAACTGCATGGTAAAGGTGCTTGCCTTCAGTTTACACTAAGAATATCCACACAGTGCAAAGGTTAACTTTCAGTGATCTCTCCTGACAGGTTTTCAAAATGAAAATGCCAGTTTCATATTTTTTCTAGGATGAAGCAAAATCTTAATTTTCTTTTCTATCATGTTCCTTTCTTCTTTTGGGCTTATCCATAGATCTTTTGATAATGCAGGACATTCTATTTCCTGTCTTTAAAAATGATAACTTGAGATTTCTCTTGCTAATGATCTCATTCTGTCTTGTTTATCTTCCCATAGAAGAACTGACAACACATATTCAATGAAGAAAATCGTGCTGAAATCCCCCTGCTACTTAGGCATCTCTTTGCTACCATCAAAGTTTATAATCAAATGGAAGCATGCACATGCACACATATGTGCACACACATACACACACACACACACACACACGCACTTTAAGATGCTTATGTCCTGACTGTCCAAAAACATGGGAGTAGAAAATAGTGTCTAGAGATGACATGAACCTCAAGACTGAGACTCTCAGGTTGCTAATCTAGCAGACAATTCGGAATCACACAATCATTCCATCTCAATCATGCTGGCATGCTCCACAGTCTCTTAGAATGTCCTTTAATGACCTCATCTAATTATGCACAATGACAGCATTTCCTGGGCATTGAGTCCCCCTTCACATTTTTCCAAGTCTTGCCTAGCCAATGATCTTCATGTTCTAGGACCTCAGACCAAGGACCTTGCTACAAACTATGTAAAAACTGA
The DNA here is from genome assembly GCF_008632895.1 of Mastomys coucha. Taxonomy (NCBI): domain Eukaryota; kingdom Metazoa; phylum Chordata; class Mammalia; order Rodentia; family Muridae; genus Mastomys; species Mastomys coucha. Next base: position 60,773,563 of record NW_022196915.1, read on the forward strand.
GCTCCATTTTCTTGCACTGTAAGAGGGGCCACTACACCGGAAAAGGCTTTTTAACTTCCACATGTATTATTTACCTCTGTTCCTCCTGAACTCAGGGAAGCATTTGGCTTGCTTGCTTCTGTGAATTACTGACTCTTTCAATTTAGCAAACAAAAGTTTATCACCGATAACATAAACATACTTCCTTTACCACCGATGAACCAAAAAAGCATTATTTTAATGGAATTATTTTTTTCTTCCACAGAACACTGTAGCTAAAACAGTTCCAATAGTGATGTTAGTGTGGCCCTGAAACCAGATTATCGGTTTACTCTTAGAATGGCGCCCCTTAAAGCCCTGCTGACTCCTGTGGATGGGGACAACCCTGATGGGAAAGGCAATCAAAGCTTCTATAAGCTATGCTTTCATTACATTTGCTGTGGTCTACCTACTAGGCCCAATGGTCTAAAAAGGAACTCCCTCTGCTCCCTCAGAGTCTATAGCCTTTAAGATTCTACACATACTGCCTTCACCCATAATTCGGCTTCATGTCAAAGAATATTAGAAAGATTTCAATGAGACCAGTACTAGAACATCAACAGCATTAAGGATATCATTATGTTGGTGCTTGGGAGAAAGAAGTAGAAGGAGATACATTCTAAGCCAGCTCAGACTGCATAGTAATACATGTCACAAATGAAATGTCATACTGAAGTGTAGCTTTAAATTAGAAGGCAGAAGGCTTGCTACATCTTACTTTATTGCAAATCAGTGAGCTTAGGAAATAAAGTTGATAAATAAGCGTTGTATATCTTTCACCATGTGGTGACTAATGCTGATGATCTCCTCAGAAAACAAACAGTGAGAAGTTACCACGCGCTGCAATGAATATCTTACGGCCATCATTCTCTTTAATTCCTGAGAAATATTACTACTGCCACATTCTAGCTAAGCTGAGACTGCAAGTGGTTAACTGGTATACACTAGGTTAATTCCAGAGCTCCAGTTCTTAGACGTGCATTGTTCTGGATCCCCGAGGAGACTAGATTTTGTTTGGATAACTTTCTGCTTGATCGCTGACAACCCAATCATCAATCGTGGTTCCTAACTCAATATCACTGTTCCTGTCCATCCTCCATATGTTCCATAGTCTCACTACTTCTGCTCCAAACAACTTACAACCTTTCTATGTGGTCATACCCTTGCCTACAACAACACATTGTATGCACACCCTACAGACTCGTTCTCCTTAAGTCCTTACAATAGCACCACTCTGTTCAAAATCCCATTTGAAAAAAACACAGAATTTCAGCCAGGCAGTAGTGGTGTACGCCTTTAATCCCAGCACTTTGGAGGCAGAGGCGTGCTGATTTCTGAGTTCAAGGCCAGCCTGATCTACAGAGTGAGTTCCAGGACAGCCAGTGCTATACAGAGAAATCCTGTCTCAACAAACAAACAAACAAACAAAAAGAAAAAGAAAAAAGAAAAAAACAGAATTTCAACCCTGAAAACCTAAGGCTAGAAGCATTACACCATTTACAAACAAGCAATTGGTTTTTCTATGACTATTAGTGAAACCTTTCTTTTTCTTTCTTGTCCTAATTTTTTTTTTTAATTTTCAAACTAGCTGTGACAGTAAATGTCCATTATTGGCTCTTAATGGTCCCTACTAACCAATGAGAAGAACATAGTGATCATTGCCTGCCTTAGAAGGTGGTAAGCACACATTGTAAATGCTTTGATGCTCTTCAGCACTGTGTTTAAATATTTACCAGCATTTAGTCTGAACATATCTATTTTGCCATCCAAAAGAGAGAACTAGTTGATTAAAAGTGTTGAATAATTATGTCTCAAATGTCAAATATGATTCTCAGCTGATTCTTTTACTATCCAAATATAGCCCTAGAGAATAGGTTAAAACATATCTCTGAGTACTTATAATACTCTATTACAAGTACTGACCTAAAGTTCTTTGTGAAAAAAATTAAAACATTTAGAGAAAAAATATTTTAAAATAGAAACTGTAATATTATGTAAAAATCCTATGCTTCTACTCAGGCAGACCACTGGTTTCTATTGCTCGGTGTTGGTTACTTTGAACCCTTCCTTCAAAGAGAAAAATTTCTATACCATCATATTTTCACAAAACTTTAGTGATTTACAACATCTTTTGCTAATATACACACACACTTTCCACATACACTGAAGTTGTATCTTGACAAATCCACTGAAAATCTAAGACATGTAGAGACAACAATGTGCATAATCTGACTAGTAAACTAAATATCTGAGCACAGCATCTCAGCCTCCTACGGAGACTGTGCTGTCACACCTGTGATCATGGCTGTGCAAACGCTGTAGCTCACTATGGCTGCCCAGCATCATGAAACAACACTAACGCATGTACCACTAAGCCCAGGAAAGATCCAATCTCAGAGCCCAGTCTCTTCTGCAGATGCATCACTTAACTACCACAGAGTGCTGAAATCATCCGCTAACAGCTACTGAAAGTCAGAAACCAGCTCTGTACTTTTGACAAGAAGCAAGTGTAATACTAAGTCATTGTCTGTGAATTCTAATAACTTGTCAAGACTGAATCACATTCTTGCCCTAAGTCAAACAGGGCTGGCTTAAAAAGTTTGTAGGTTCAAAATCAAAGGCCTCATAAAATGTAAAACTACCACAGTCTAAAGGTGAATAGTAGAATTATGAAATAAACTGCTGTAATCTTAATATAAAGGAGATTAGAGAACTTTTCTAAACACCAAGGTTACTAAGAAATGAAGAGGAAAAACAGAGATCACATTGTACTAACTATACTTTAACGTCCCCTTGGTCACAAAGATTGTGTGACTCTGTTAAGGAACATACTATGGAATAAGAATGCATTGAACTTTTCTTCTCTGAGATAGCAAGTCAGGACACTTGAAGTGGCTATGAGGAGGACCTCTTACCAAGAAGGAGCTGGAGTAAAATGCTCATGGCTGAATCTGTTACCTAAGAGTGTCATTCTCTTTACACCCAGTTTCCTCACAATCCTGGTGAAATGACACTAAGTTCCTGGGACATTTTTCACAGGGAATTGTCTGCCTGAGTTTTTCTTAGTTGACCTATTTTTAACTGCCAACAAGACAGATGTAAGTCATAGCCCTTTCCTCCTTACGTCCTCATCTTCAGTGTAGCAGAACAGAACGCAGCTGACTTCTCTGTTAGCAGTATTGACTGTGTGGGGGTCAGGCATTTGTGCTGCTGTGAAATAATCGAAATAAACAGGAGAAAGGTTCTGGCCCAGGGTTTCAGTCCATGGTCAGTTTGCTCCATTGCCATGGGCCTGTGGTGAGGAAGAACATCACAGTGGTGAGAGTGTGCAATGGAGCAAAATTATTTACATCATGGTGGCTGAGAAGCAGAGGAGGGAGGCAGAGAGAAATGAACAGAAGACAAGACACACCTTTCAAAGGCATTTCTCTGGTAACAAACTCCCTCCAAGCAGGAACACCTCCTCCTAGCCTCCCATTACCTCCCAGTAACATCATAAAATTATAAATCTATTGCTGAATGACATGAATCAGAGTCACCAGGATCCAGTCACTCTCCCGAAGCCTATTGACTGGCCACCAAGCTAGCTCCCTTGTGTATTCAGCACTATAGAGGCACTTCACATGCAAACCGTAGCAGAGGGTGAGCAGCTTTTCTTTATCTGTGAAATGGAGAGAATCATTACCTGCAGGGATGTGGGGAAGTTTAAATTATATAAATCAGATGTGAAAGAGCCTTATGAAATGCTACTGAGCTTAGTAAGAAGATCCCTTCAAGGGGAAGGGCCTCCTTCAAGAGTTACAGGCTCATCATCCTGATGAATGCTTGCAGCCTGGCATGAGCCTCTGCAGATTTACAAAACTTCAGGGCACCAATGAATACATTTACAAAAGTGGGATTTGGGCACTTGTTCAATCCATATTTATTAAATGTGTCTTCTTTGCCAGCACTAAAAACACAACATAAATAATGTAGTACCCATCCTCAATGAAGCCGGAAGGCATTCTTTACCATTTCTTAAAGTGTGGCCACAGGACAGCCCACAGCTAGAGGATAAATTCTTGGCAACAGGAATGGTTGACTCTTTCTTCCTCTTGAGAGAAGTTAAGTAAGAGAAAAGAGCAGGAAACCGTTTCCCTCCAGAAGACCTCTAATTCGAAGTTGAATTCTGTCTTTGTCTTATGGACAAGATGGGATTTGGGAATGTTGAAAACCTTTGGCACATTGGAATATTGATTACCCTTAAAGGTAACTGGCTCAGGACCCCAAGACCAAGTTTTTAACATAGAGAAGATTTATTTACCTGAGAGATACTGAAGGTGGAGAATAAGAGGCAAAGAGTGAAGACAGAGGACAAGGGAAAAGGGAGAAGGGGGCAAGGAACAAGGGCGAAGGCTATTTGTCCTGGAGTGAGGGAAAATGATCGCCTCTGGAGAGGGAGGAGACAGATGTGGCAGTTTATCAAGGTAAAGGAAGAAACCCTGTATTGGGATGAGGTGTTTAATTTTCATTGGACAGATTAATAAGATGAGCCAAAAGAGGTTTTGGATAGCTGCACCTTGATAGACTCAGGAGAAGGAAGTGACCAAATAAGGGAATAGACCTTGGTGACTAGCTTTAGAAATGTAATCTAACAATTTTTATCAAGGCAGAGGGAACAGGGAGAAGGACAAGGCCTGTCAGGCCAGGTTTGCCATTCTTAAGCTGGTTAGAGTCCCTTTCTGGTTTATGCAAAAGCCTTCAACACTGATGGTGTCTTACCACTGGGTACTTTAAAAGACAATTATTTTAGCAATTGTTGAGTCAAGAAAGTTGAAGATCATGTGTGGCTAACTGAACTTGTAGTTGCAAGATGAAACCTCATTTTTGCATTCTCTAAAGTGGAGGAATATTTTATCTTTTAGAGACAGGAGAAAGAGGGGAATCCACTCCTAAAAGGCTTTCCCTAATGCCATTAACCAATTCCTGACAACTCTGTTCAAATCATAGGGCATCTCCCAATGCTGCACCCTGGGTATTAAATTTCCAACACATTGATGTGGGGCCTCTATTCAGAACAGAGCAGGTGATACCACTGACTTCTGAGAAAATGAATGATTTTCCAGTCCAGAAAGATGGTTGCTATCTTTATAGAATTAGTTATAACAGAAGCAAAACATTGCAAAGTAAGGCCAAAAAGATAAATCAGTAAATAAAGCACTGTGAGCATAAGGAACACATGTAAACAAGCAAATGCCACTAAGGTCTGTCTATAATTGTAAGTTCCTATTGCAAGACACAAGGTGGAGTCAGGAGAATCTCTAAAGATCATAGATTAGTTATCTTTGAATATGTAGCAGTGAATGAGAGTTCATACTTTATACAATATGGAAAGGTGAGGTTGCTGTGGCAGCAGCATGCCCTAATATAACACCCACACACACCCCAATACAACCTCTACACACACACACACACACACACACACACACACACAGAGGAAGAGAGAGAGAAAGAGAGAGAGAGAGAGAGAGAGAGA
>NW_022196915.1:60779105-60816015 GCF_008632895.1 Mastomys coucha
AGAGAGAGAGAGAGAGAGAGAGAGAGGCAAAGGGGTGTTTTGTAAGTTTCCCTTCATGAAGGGAGACTCCTTAAACAGGAAAATAAACAGCTCAAAATAGCTTTAGGAAGTCCCTGAAACTGATCAGATTTACTGGGTACCTTCCTCCCAAAGTGGACAAGCAAAGATTCAAAGAAATCTCTCAGACAAGCCATACTGTGAATATGAAGACTGAAGAGCCCAGACCAGCTTCCTGGAAGCAGAAACTAGACCAGCTGCCTGGAAGAGGTTTTACCAACTGAGGCACCTGTGAGGGACACTCTATGACCTATTGTGCCGCCTGCAGGCTGTGCAGTGTGTGCCAGGTTCCATGCTTTATCACCCACTCCAGGAGGACTTTAGTGATGCAGATGTTTCTGAGTCATTTCTGTTGCTTTAAGTAACCCCTCACCCATATTCCTGTAAATGACCCCAATAAAATTATTAGTTTACCAACTCAGATTTGGGTGTTACTGTTCCACCAGGTGTCATGGAACCTGTATCTGAGGTGAGTAGGCATGTGAAAGGAAAGGAATCTGCTCAGGACCGAAGGCCACGTTCTTAGCACAAAGAAAATTGAGTTGCCCCAGAGGAACAGATGGCAGGGAATAAGAGACAAAGGCAGAAGATAGAAGATGAGGAAGAAGGAGAAGGGAATGAGGGAAAGGGGGAAAGGGTATTTGTCCCAGAGAAAGACAAAGGACTATTTCTGGGTAGAGAGGAGATAGATGTAACACATAAGAAAATGGTGATTTGTAAGTGTACAAAAAGAAACCCATGTTATGGTGAGGTGTTTAATTTCAATTGAACAGGTTAATTAGGTGAGCCACAATGGGCTTTTGATTGCTGGACTTCAACACTTTGATAGCTAGACCTTCCTCAGCAGGAGGAAGTGACCGAAAAGGGAATGAGCCGGGCGGTGGTGGCGCATGCCTTTAATCCCAGCACTTGGGAGGCAGAGGCAGGCGGATTTCTGAGTTCGAGGCCAGCCTGATCTACAGAGTGAGTTCCAGGACAGCCAGGGCTATACAGAGACACCCTGTCTCCAAAACCAAACCAAAACATAACAAAAAAAAAACAAAAACAAAAACAAAAACAAAACAAAACAAAAAAAGGGAATGGACCATGTTGGCTAACTCTAGGAATGTAATCTAATGTTTTTATAAGAAAGCAAAGGAAAAGCAGGAAGAAAGCTAAGCCTACCAGAGCCATGCTTGCTACACTTGAGCTGACCAGAGTCCCTTCAGCATGTATATTGTATCTCCCCAGATAAAAATTGTCACCTACCAAGGTGGGAATTAAGGGAATGAAAAGTAAACAGTGAAGGAACTATTCCTATTTTTCACAGCTCTCCAGGTCCACTAAGGTGGGAGAAAGAGTGAGGTCTTTGGTTTGTGGTTTAGTCTTTGGGAGCTCTGGGGAGTCTGGTTGGTTGATATTGTTCTTCCTATGGGATTATAAATCCCTTCAGCCCCTTCAGTCCTTTCTTTAACTCCTCCACTGGAGACCTCTTGCTCAGTCCAATGGTTGGCTGTGAGCGTCTCCCTCTGTATTTGTCAAGCTCTGATAGAGCCTCTCAGGAGATGGCTATATCAACCTTCTGATGGCACTTCTTGCCATCCACAATAGTGTTCCCCAGAGCTCCCAGGGACTAAACCACCTACCAAAGAGTACACATGGAGGGACCCATGGCTCCAGCAGCATATGTAGCAGAGAATGGCCTTGTTGGGCATCAATGGGAGGAGAGGTCCTTGGTCCTGTGAAGGCTCCATACCCCAGTGTAGGGGAATGCCAGGGTGGGGAGGTGAGAGTGGGTAGGTGGATGGATGAGTGGGGGAACACCCTCATAGAAGCAGGGGGAGCTGATATGGGATAGGGAGTTTCCTGGGGAAAACCAGGAAATTGGATAACATTTGAAATGTAAATAAACAAAATATCCAATTAAAAAAGAAAAAAAGAGTTCCTAGTACAAGGTGACACCTAACAGAAAATAGGTACCTGAAGCATGCCTGGTTTGGGGTCTTTCAGCAACTGGAACAAAACATGGACAGCTGTGGCACTTCAGACACTGGCTGCTGGGAGCATTTCCTTATTGGCGCTATAAGTTAGCACAAACTTGTTCCCTCAACACAACACAAAAATTCTTATCTTCTACTCCTGAAGATCAAACACCCCAAATTGGTCTCATGGGGCCAAAATTAAAGTAATAACAAGATGTGTTCTTTCTAGTTCTAAAGGAGAATCTTCCCTGTCCCCTTTCCCGAAGTCTAGAGGCCATCTCCACTCAAGTCCCCTTTATTCACCTTTGAAACCAGCAATTCTTCCCTTGCAAGTCTGTGGGGATATGCTGCATTTGAAGCAAGTCAAAACCTCCTAGCTCCTGTCACCTCGTCTTTACTTTAGATTCTCGCTCGTCGTTTGTGTGTGTGTGTGTGTGTGTGTGTGTGTGTGTGTGTGTGTGATCATTTTCCCCTTAATTTTTGAAACAGGGTCTCCAGCTGAATCTGTAGATGACTGATTCAGCTATACTGCTTTACAGCCAGACCCAGAGATCCTACAGTGTCTGTCTCCCAGTGCTGGGAGTACAGGAAATGCCACCATGCCCACTTCTTTACATGGATGAGTAGAATCAAACCTGTGTCCTTATGCTGGCACAAGTACTGCATGCACTTTGAGCCATTCCCAAAGTTGCTGTTTTTCTGAAAGTATCCTCACTATTACACTATACCCACATGGTCATTGAAAATAATCACCCCTTTCATGATTTCCAAGATCTGAAATCTTATATGGATAGAGTTTCAGGCACTGTGACATAGACAAAGAATTATTGCTTTGGGGGTTTTGTTTGTGTGTTTGTTTGTTTGTCTTTTAGCTCCCTCAGCCAGAGATTGAGAAAATGATGCTAGTATTGATATCATATCACAATAAACACCATGATGAACAACATTAAAATTTCGGCTTTGCATCATCTCATCATCTAAACACACTTTACCTCTTCACAGGGTAAGAGTTTCCCCAAAATAAATGGTCTTTTAGAATGAGTACCAAAGAGAAAGGAAAACGTAAAAAGCGTATTATATGAGTTAATGCAGGAATCCATTTCTCACTTGAGAACGCTCTGTACTTACCAGGAATCTTAACTTTGACAACTTTGCCACTGGATGATAACTTGCCTTGCTTCTGCAGCTTATGCAACCACTAAAGATTTGATCTTCCTAACACTGCTTCTTATGATTCCGGAACTCTGAGTTGAGTTTCCATATGTATTACTTTGTTCATCACTGTTAAAAACAGTCTGACAGAAGTAACTTGAGGGAAGAGATGTCTGCTTTAGCTCATAGCTTCAAAAGTTACAATTGACCACCCCAGAGAAGGCTTGGAGGACTTCATGGTGGTGGAAGCAGGCATCTGGATTTTTTCTCTCATCTCAATGACAAATCAAGAAGTAAAGAGGTATACCAGATATAGGGGTGAATATAACATGCAGAGGTCTACCCCTAATGTCCTTCATGTGCAAGTTATCCCCTATATCACCAAGCTCTATATTCACCCCAAATTAAGTCACCATCTGGTCACCAAGCATTCTAAGACATGAATGAGCCTTTAAGAGAATTTCATATACAAATGATAACACAATACCTTTGGTGCTGACATGAACCAGTAGCAAATTAAATACTCTCCCATCTTGGCACTCACTGAAAGAGTGGAAGGAGCTGTCACTGCTGCACCACTACAAGTCCATTCCAAATAAACCAAAATATTTATACTTATATATACACACATAAATATGCATGCATGTGCACGCATGTGCGTACACACTCACACACATACACACACATACACACACACACACACACATATACTATATGGGAAAGGACTGGACACATGTTACCCATCTGTGGAAAGTGCTTCCCTGGTTGGTTATATCATTAAAAAAAATCATAAATCTGGATCTTTGGCTCACAAGAAGAACACAAGTATCTATAGAAAGCTATTAGGGAAATTTCTTATTTTGTTGAAATTTCACCTAAGCAAGGGGCTGAAGACAACATATATGACTATTACCACTTTCAGCTTAGAGATTTTTCTCTAAATGGGTCTTGTCTCATCCTCATAAGATTCTGTATATTTACTCCATCCTTGCTTCTGTTCCCAGGGTATCTCAGCTCCATCAGCTGAGGAAAGATGCAGGGTCCTTCTAATCACCAACTATAAACAACCCAATAGCCCAAGGGTAGTAATAGGCCAGCAACAAACCTTCAAGCACTGAATTGGGAACCAGTGAATGTATGCCTCTCCTTTTAACCCCTTACATACACAGGTTTCAGGCTTGCTCCTTGTTGCCCTACAGATGGTCTCAGAAGTATTGGGTACCAGATTATCTGCTCTCAGATAATCAATTGTATAGTATATATGAGTATTGGACTATTCTTTTTCTCCCTCTTGTATTGATTCCATTTCGCTCTTAATCAACTACCCTCAACCCTTTCTCTCAAGCTCAGACAAAGCAAGCTGATATCCTACGGATGGGATTTCCCCAGCTCCTAGACATGAATCCTGACTTCACTGTTGGTGGTGAGTTGTTGACAGCCTCTGATAGGCAGTGGCATCACACTAAGTAAGGTTCTAATCTTCCCTAGTCTAACGGGAAGACAGCATTTGGTTTTGTGCCATCTGTAACCCTTTGGTAATATGAGTACAGTGATGTCTTTAAGCATGTTGTACTTGATGACTTTGTGAAATTCACAATGTCTTTGAAGCTTTGGAAGGAAATAATGAGAAGCTTCAGTCAGCCAACCAGAAAGTGAAGTCACTCTGTGAAAGCCAAAACTTTTCCACGGCAGCTTCTAAAATGGTTCCCAATCTCTTACAGCATCAAGGTCAGCAAAGGTCCAATTTCATTTGTAAGCTTGGTCATAAACCAAAGGACAAAATCTATAACTTCAACACATCTCCTGTGTGAAATGAGAATGGGGCACTATGAGATGAGATGGGATACCCACCAGAGACAGCAAAAGCAGTTCCCTTCCCTCCTGTGAAGAGTATGCTAACCCACACTAATGTAGGCAATTTGCATAATAGCTGCCCATTTTGGTATTGAATTTCTTTTCTCTTCATTACCTTCACACCAGTCATTATTAGATCAGGTCTCAGCATAAGCCAGAAAAGAACTGCCTGTCTCTCCTATAGGGCAAAGGGGATTTATACAGCAAGATTTTTCCCCTCTACCTATAGTAAGAATTCAATTTCACAAAGATGGGGAGGGAATGTCATAAGGCTTTTGAACATAGTGGGCAGAATATACACTGAATCAAAAAGTTGTCACTGAGAAGGTCATTCCCATGACTGAGATTTTAATATTTTTATCAAGGATCCCAAGGATCTCTCTCAAGTAGGTAAAGTGACATAGATTTCAGAAAGCTATAATAGCAGAATATTGTATAATGGGTTTATAGCAAGCTTTTGGGTAGAAATGCTAAAGATTTATTATATGAAACCAACAAATTAATCCTAGAACTTCCCATAACATACTAACTTTATTATGGCAATAAAGAAATGAATGTTTTCAAAGGCATGGATGTGACTGAGAAGCTCAGAAAGATGCAGCTGCAGACTGACAGGAGGTTCCCTTAGAACTTGATTCCCTGTTTAAAGGAAAATGACAAGAATCTGGGATGTTATATGTGGTGGCCTGAATAGGTATGGTCTCCATAAGTTCATGTTTTCCAATGCTTGGGACAGAAAGAGTTCCACTATTAGGAGATGTGGCCTTGTTGAAGGAAGTATGTCACTGTGAGGGTGGGCTTTGAGGTCTCCTATGCTCAAGGTATGACCAGTATGGAACACAGTCTCCTTCTGCTGCCTATGAATCAAGATGTAGAATGCTCAGCTCCTCTAGCACCATGTCTACCTGCATGCTACCATGCTTCCCACCAAGATAATAAGGGGTGAAGCCTCTGAAAGTATAAGCCAGCTGTCTTAGTTAGGGTTTTACTGCTGTGAACAGGCACCATGACCAAGGCAAGTCTTACAAAGGACAACATTTACAGGGGCTGGCTTACAGGATCAGAGGTTCAGTCCATTATCATCAAGGTGAGAATTTAGCAGCATCTAGGCAGGCATGGTGCAGGCAGAACTGAGGGCTGAGAGTTGTACAACTTCATCTGAAGGTTGCTAGTGGAAGGCTCACTTCCAGGCAGCTAGGTTGAAGGTCTTTAAGCCCATTCCCATAGTGACACACCTACTCCAACAAGGCCACAACTCTTAAGAGTGCCACTCCCTGAGCCAAGCACATACAGACCAACACACCAGCCCCAAATTCAAAGATTTCTTTTATAAGAATTGGTATGGCCATGCTGTCTCTTCAGAGCGGTGGAAAGCCTGAGAGAGTGTAGGACACATGGTACATTTAACCATTACAGGAAGGGCACTGACCTTCACAATTAGTAATCTAGAGTAGCAGTCAGGCTACTGACTGGTGGTTAGGCACTGGATAGTGGAACTTTTTATGAAGGACTAGAAGGTATGGCCATGTTGGTGGAGGTGTGCCACTGGGATTGAACTTGGAGGTTTCAAAACCTTATACCAGGACCAGTATAATATCTCTTTCTGTCTGTTGCCTATAGCTCAGGAAGTTTAGATTTCAGCTACTACTTCAATACCATGCCTGCCTGTCTATATGCCTTCCTTTCTTCCTTCCTTCCTGCCTGCCTGCCTGTATGCCTGTCTATCTGCCTTCCTACCTTTCTGCCTGCCTGCCTGCCTGCCTGTATGCCTGTCTATCTGCCTTCCTGCTACCACACTCCCACATCACCGGGATGATAAATGACTAATCCTTGGCCCCTGTAGGCAAGCCCCCAGTTAAGTGTTTTTCTCTATGTTACCTTGGTCATGCTGTCTCTTTATGGCAATAGGACAGTAACTAAAACAGTGAGTTCAATATCACCTTGCATATAGTTTACATAAGTTTCAGAGAATATATGAGCTTACCAACTGGCATGTATCTACCACATTGGGTTCCTGATTTATGAAATGAGAACTGACATTTCAAGGCAATCAGTTGCAAGTCTCTAAAACTATCTTCCCAATCCCATACAAAATGTTAGCTCAGAAGTAATTCCATGTATAAAAAGTAATCAAAGAAACTAATGTCATCATTAAAGTCATAAGTGAGTCTGGTCATAACCTAGTATAATTTGAACATTTGCTACCCAAATGATTGGTTAATGGCAAAGACAATGGGGTGCCATAAAATTAACCAAACATAAGCCTGAGATACAGGTGTTTTAGAAATGAATTAATGTCACTTTTCAGCCTGGAAACAAGTATCTAAATGAATGCATTTGCCCCAATTCCCATAAATAAGAAAGTAAAAAAGAAACACTTCACATGAAGGAAAGCAAGGGAACACCATGAATGTTCACTGCTAACCCCAGAATCATGCGAATTCTCTTTTCTATCAACACTGATTCTTTATGAACCGCTAGATTTCCACATAACATCACACTGGATGTCTCCTTGATTTGTTAGACAAGCAAGCTGTATTGTGGGCCTTTTCAGATTTTAGATATCATACTTGGTCGTTTTTTTCAGGCCTGTATATCAGGCTTCTCAGAAAGCAATCAATTTTGTCTAAAACTTCTTCAGCACTGCTACAAGTGACCACGGCATGCAGGTCCTATGACTCAGAAATTAAATGGTGCTGAAGTTGTCTGTGCCAGTGCTGTGTACAATCTCTGTCAAGACCCAGTTGAAGCCACAGTGCAAATCGCAGTCATTAGTCTAGAAATGTCTGTGGGAATTTGTATAACATTTGTATAACATTCTTGAATTTAATGTTTTTACTTTGCAGAAAGCATGCTGTGGTGATTTGAATGACAACTGTCCCAACTGTCCCCCCCCCCGGGAGTTTGGACACATGGTCCTCAGTTGGTGGCATAGTTTGAGGAAGTTTAGATGGTACAGCCTTACTAGAGGAAGTGTATCATTAGGGGCGGGCCTTGTAAGTTTGTAACCTTGTTTCACTCCACTTCTAGGTCACTCTCTCTGTTTCATGTTTGTCATAGAAAACATTATCTTTCAGCCTTTGCCTCTGCCTGCTGCCATGCCTCCCCTGATGTTGTGGAGTCCCTCTCGGAACCCATTAGCCAAATAAACACCAACTTTCCTAAGTTTCTTTTAGATGTAGTGTTTTATTACAGTAACTGAATAGCAACCGATATGCTTCCAGGGCAGACAAGCACCTCTCTAATGATTAGAACAGTCTGACTCATCCTACAAATGTCTGCCGCTCTCTGCTCAGTTACACCTCTACTAACCATCAGTCATCTACTTTATTGCCTGGTCATTTGGGTCTTTATTTTATTTATTGTCATCTCACACTCACAGTATCCTATTCTAGTCATTTAAAATATTTTAATGATCAATAAGAGTAGTATATGCTATATAATGTTTTAAAATATCTATATTTGTTGTAAACAAGTACCTATAAACTACTAGGTTGAGGTAATTAATATAATAGTCTACCTTAAAAATTTTCAATGGTCAGAATACTTTCAAACCTGTTCTCTGACTCATTTGCAGGTATACAATGTACTATCAACCAGTTACACAATAGAAATCTTTAGCCTCACTTCCTATCTGACTGAAGGTATATGGGTTCATGTTTGTGTGTCCTGCTCTGTGTCTGTGAGTTTAACATTTTCAGATTCTGCAATTAGGTGAGATCATATTGTACTTGTCTTTCTGTGCCTAGAAGATTTCACATAATACAATATTCTCCAGGCTCATCCATGCTGTCAAATGCAGATTTCCTTTCACTGTAGTTGTCTTTGTCTATTCATTCATTGATAGCTAGACTCATGTTCTTCATCTATTGATGGATGGAGCATGTATTTTCCAAGTAGTGGTTCTGTGTTTGGATGCTCTGGGGACTTTTGGAGATAATTCCTAGCAGGCAGAAATGGGTCACTAAGTTCTTTACTGATACAATGAACCATGAATGCAGTGGCATCAGGACAAGAATGAAGCCGTGAAGGCTGACCTCATTTCTTCCTCTGCTACCTGATGTGCAGTATGTATGCTGATTCTGCTAGTATGACATTGTCCCCTGAGGTCATTAGACAGGTACATAGTTTTAAGTTGATTACATGATAGCACTTCTCTGTATGGTTATTCAAACTGACCAAACACCTGCAACATCTGTTACAATCATTTCACAGCTCATTTGCATATAAATTCATACAATGTTACATCTGCTGAAAGAACCTATTTTATAGTAATGGAGGTGTAGCAGTGACTGCATGGTAGTTGATCTTTACTGTCAATATGACTGCATTTTAAAATAAAGAAAACATACTTCTGGTCATGTCTGTAAGCATGTTTCAAAAGAAGTTTAACAGAGACTGGCAGACTGTCTAGAAATATGTGATCTATGCCCAGATTGAATTAATGAGGACACGGGAAGCCTGATGAGCACCAGCATTCCTCTCTCTATGTTTCCCAACTGCAGATACACTGTGCCTTTTCTTTCCTCTATAGCTAGGGGTACCTCCTCACCATGATGGACTGTACCTCAAACCATGAGGCAAAATAAACTTTGCTTTCTTTGCATTTCCTTTTTTGAGTATTGCTCTAGCAGTAACATAAAAAAAAAAAAAAAAAAAAGAAAGAAAACTATTGACCGACTACTTGTCCATAGTATCCACCTAAAAGCTGTCAGCCTGATAGAACAAAGAGAAGAGAATGAAGGGAGGGAGAGAGGGGAGAGGCAGAGAAGAAGGGAGAGAAGAGAAAAGGGGCAGGAGAGGAGGGAGGTGGAGGGAAAGAGAGAGACAGACAGAGACAGAGACAGAGAGACAGAGAGAGAAAGAGAGAGAATAGCCTGGCTAAAAACAGGGACCATGCCCTATAGGTTTGTGATACTGTCTTCTAAGATGATGTTACATTCACCATATAACCTGAAACTGTGTTCCCAGGGCTTATAACATATAGATCCAAGAATAAAAGGTGTTAAATAATATTGAACTCCACTTGGCATCGAACAAATGACCTGATGGAATAACATGTACTTTTTGTATTCTCAAAAATACTCTGCTGAATTGGAGGGCCAGAGTCCAAGGGGGGGCAGCTTTATCCAGGAGCAAGAGTGATGATTCTCCTACCATGGAATCTATGACCATGCCAGGGCATCAGCAGGCAGAGGAGCACTTTAGAAAATAAGTAAGCTTTAATTATGAAAATATGGTATTCCAACTACACAATTAGGGAAGGAAGAGAATGTTCAAAAGAGCCAGAATATTCAGTGCTATATTTCTTCCTGCTTTGATGGTCAGAGATAATAGCAAACAGCAGCTGCAGTGCTCAGGTGTAAATACAGACAAGGAAGGTAAGACTGGGAACCTTGTGGTGAGTATTCAGGGAATCTCTAATTAATGAGGAAAAGGGAATACAGAGGAAAGGGCTTTATGGTGAGGTGACAAATACCAATTTCAGCCTTAGAAGCAGCTGTGACAATGAAGAGACTGGAGCTGGTTTTGTTATAGTTTTCTGTAGCTTTGCTGGTAGATGTTAACTCCTCCCCCTTCCCACAGTGGCTCTGTGACATTAGCACTTAGGAGAAAGTGAAATTAGAATGCTGTGTGTTCAGGGAGCGGGGAGAGGGTCTGATATGCATCTAGTGCAGTCTCATATGTTCCATAGCACCAACTAATATCAGTAATGGCTGTGGAGATATCATTCCGTTTTGACTTTCTGTGGACTCACAATTCTGCCTACCTCTCAAATATTGCCTACCCATGTGCATCTTTAGTTAAGACCTGGCTTCTAGGCCACCCCAGATGTCAATATAACTATATCTGGAAGGAACTACAATCCAGATATGAGGGGCCACACACCCACCTGTGAGAAATATTCTGCTTGGTTTGAAGTGGGTCAATCCACTTCTAGCTCAGATCTTTGAGGGAGAAAGACACACGTCTGATCTGGATCTTGAGGTGGAAGACACACCTTTAGTCCCAGCCACACCTTTTTCTAGAAGCCTTTATAAGGACATGGAAGAAGGAAGGATCTTTGTTCTTTGCCTGCTTGCTCTTACCTTGCTAGCACATCCATTCCTTCACTGGCATTAGAACCTACTTCTTTGTGAGTCCAGTGTATACTGAAGACCAACTGCGATCCAGCCTTGTGGGACTGAGCAATGACTAGATTCTTGGACAGTCCTTTCATGGCCAGCATTGTTGGATTAGTTGGACTGAAGCCTGTAAGTCAGTCTAATAACTCCCATTTATATGGATGGATGGATGAATGAATGGATAAATGGATGAATGGATGGATGGATGGATGGATGGTAGAAAGATAAATAGATAAAGATAAGATAAGATGAGATAAGATAGACAGAGATAGAGAGACTAATGCCATAAGTTCTCTGACTATAATGAACCCTAATACACCATGTTAGAACTTAGTGTTTCATCCATGTCTTACTATGCAACACCTAAGCACAAAAATCTCCAAAGCTATTTTTCTCAAGCCAAGACCTAGGGCAGCCTTAAAACCACATTATCTAGTCCAAATACTATATTTACTTCTCTTTTACTGATCATTTGAGTTTTTATTTTATTCACTGTCATCTCCCAATCACAATTTCCTATTTTTAGTTATTTAAAGGATATTTTAATTGATGAGTAAAAGTAGATATGTATTTATGCTATATAGTGTTTGAAAATGGTTATATAATTATTGTAAACAAGTACCTATAAATTGTTAAGTTGGGCTAATTAATGTAATAATCTCCCTTTCATTTATCAATAGTGGGGATACTTTCAAATTCGTTCTCTTAGTCATTTACAGGTATACAATATACTATCAACCCATGTTACACAATAGAAATCTTTAGCCTCACCTCCTAGCTGAGTGAAATTGTATGAGTTCATGTTTGTGTCCCTAACTCCCCACCCAGAGTAACCACTGTCCTGCTCTGTGTCTGTGAGTCTAACATTTTCAGATTCTGCAATTGGGTGATATCCCATTGTACTTGTCTTTCTGTGCCTAGTTGATTTCACATAAACAATATTCTCCAGGTTGATCCATGCTGTCAAAATGCAGATTCCCTTCAAATGTGGTTACTTGCCCCTTTGCCCATTCATCTGTTGATGGCTAGACTTTTATTCTTCAGCTATTGATGGATAGAGCACATATTCTCCAGGTAGTCTCCAAAGCTATTATTCTATAGTTCTGGGGACTTTATAAGGTAATTCTTAGAAGGCAGAGTAGGTCAGTAGGCGTCTGAAGGTTTTTACTAGTTTCTATAGCTCCTGGCTCCTTCTGCATTCACTGCTTCCTGCTCTGCCATGATGTGAACAGCATTTGCCACAGACTCTCATTGTTGGGACATGTGCTTCTCTGTCATGCCTTCCTTGCCTTAGTAAGGTAAAACCCACTGAAACTGTGAGACAAAAAAAGCTTGCCTCTTGTGAGATGTCTATGTCAGATAATTTGGTCACAGCAATCCCGAAGTAACTAATACAGGCACTCAGTTTAATTCTCTATCTTAGTTAGCCATTATAACAGTGAAGTGAGTGTGAGTATATATATATATGTATAGTATATGTATATATAGTATATATATGTATAGAATATGTATATATAGTATATGTATATATAGTATATATATATATATATACATATATATAGATAATATGTGTGTATGTACATCAGTTCTGATTTTAATATTTAAGGAACATTTGAGACAAAGAATTTCATTTCCCAACGTAGTAACTATTCTCAAATTTTCCCCTTCTGAAGGAGAAAGTCCAATGCTAGCATGAAAGATAATTTGCAGAACTATAAAATTGGTCACCTGTCACACGCAGCCTTCTTGGCATGTATGGAAGGGTGTTCATATGGCTTAGTTATAGCCAGTAAGAGAAACTTGATTGATAGTTTCCCAGAAGGGAAAAATCACCTTCACGGGAACCAATTTTGTTGCCATATAACTTTTTGAGCCTCATCCTTCTTCCAGCTTGAAAGGTTGAAAGGAAAATGGGCATGGATCATTCATCTTGCACATGAGACATGTGTATTGAAGATTTGGGGTAAAGTGAGGAGAAAAAAAAAGGAGAAGGAAATTGTTTCCTGGTGGCATCGTGGAGCATCCATGCCAGGTTCTTTTACATGGTGACAATTAAGAGTCTATTTACTAAGGCATTGTAACTCTGTTTTCTGTCATGCACAGCTGGACATAATTCTAATTAATAACAATTTATTTTTACTTCTCTAACCTCCTGGCCTCTTTTAATCCTTAAGTACATCATCAAGCACGCTTCTGCCTCAGATTTGGTACTTAGTATTCTGCAGTCTGGAGCTTTCCCCCCAGTTCCCACATGACCTACTGTAGCTGCTCATGCTAATTAGGTTTCCCAAAATCCTGTTTGCAGTGTCCCATATGTAACACTGAGGGATCCTAAGCCTAGTTGGTTTTCATTGTAAATAAAGTTGCCAGCGGCCAATGGCTGGGCAGGGAGACAGAGGCAGGACTTTTAGGATTCCCAGGCAAGGGACAGAGGAGGAACAGGAAGAAGATAGCTGCCATGCTGGGGAAGTAAGAGAGACCCTAGGTCTGAGAGTTGCAGAAGTCAGAGAGATAGTCATCATGGTCATGCATGTGCCAGGGAATAGGGAACAGAGGATGCAGCTGAGGGGCTGAAGCCTTGGGTCCAGGGCTGGAAAGATGGAATGTAGATTTTAGTATGTAATAACTCAGGAATATTGGAGGATATCTCAGCCATGTGGAGATTAGGATGTGGCCTAGCCATTGAGCTGTTTAAAGCACATAAAAAATATAAAGGCTGTTTATGTGTATTTCATTCAGGAACCCAGAACATTGGAGCAAGTAGCGAGGAATGTGTGTCACTGTCACCAGGATCGATTTGAGTAATGTTAACTGAATACTACTACAACCTACAACTTCATTTCTTACAGGTCTCTACTCACATGCCATCATAAAGCTTACTTGATATTCAAAAAAATCTACCTCTCTCTTTTATAGATTTTCTCCTTAAGCATGTTCTTTATTTCTAATCAATTATTAGTTTTGACTTAACATACTTATTTGCATAATTTATCTTAGATTTCTTTGTTAAGATCCTTGACCACAAAATCCTTGAGTTATTCATTGAATTATTCCCCCAAACCATGAATCTTTCTTAGCTGACCCTGTAGGGAACACAGAGGCCCTTGTGCTCACAGACTAGCTCTAAGAGGGATGTTAAACCCACGGGTTATCTCTCCAAATGAGAGATAAATAACCTGTTTTCTACTTAGAGGGCTGGGAACAGGCCTATCGTTAATAGGCTGACGATTTGTGTTCATGTGTAGCTGAGATCATACCAGAGTCTCCTCTAGACCTGTATCTTGAGCTTTTTTTTTCTTAGTTAAACTATAAGACCTAGCTTTATAGAAAATGCCACTTGTACTTTACAAAGGGTTTTAATGTAGTCGTAAGCTTTGTTGTGTACAGAGGATAGGGTTCATTGTCACGATACTTTTTATCAAATTGTTCTGGGTTTAAATATGCTGACAATAAACTACTCGTGATCAGACTTTCAAATTTTGAACTAATGCTGGCTATTGAGGTGTGTGGAAATAAATTTTCTTCTTGCTCCCCAGAGATTGTTATCTGTTGAGTATGGTGACCCTCCCTGCCCTTCTTCACAGAGACCCTCACATGAAACCAAGTGTTAATTATAACAGAGGTCCAGATAGTGACTACACAATGAACTTAATGTGTAATAAGCTGGGCACGAGTTACAATTTAACAAATTAGCAGATTCCCATGAGCTCTTACTGCCCCCTTGACTCTCACAACTGCTTGGGAAAACCTTGCAGAAGTTAGGGGGAAGAAAATGGTATCACTAATGAATAAACTTTCAAAATACTCAGCAATGTAGTAGCAAAATTTTTAGAACATTTTTTAAAAAGGATTATACATTATGATCAAGTAGGACTTAATCAAATAATGCCAAGTATATTTTAATGTCTAAACATAGTCAATGTAAAATACCATACCATTAGAATAAGGGAGAAAATCAAACAGTGGTTCCAAAAACCATGAAAGGTCCACAAAAAAATATTTGTAAGAATTCAATACTTCTTCTTAGTAAATAAACACATAGTGAACTGAAAGAGAGGGGTATTTTTCCTTGACCTAGAAAGGTTGTCTGTACAAAGCCAAACTTATTATCACTGGTGAATCATTTAGGATTTTTTTCCCCTTAACATCAAGAAGAAATAATGTTTACATTTTTTCACATTATACTAGAGTCTGGTTACATAATTTAGACCAGGATATGAAAATAGAGAGCATCTACCCCAGAAGGGAAACAATGATGCTATTCTACTCCCATTATGCATGATCTACAGAAAGTCATCAGGGGAGTGCAGCTTTAAAATTAATAAAAATTCTAAGTGGGTTACATAATGTTGCCAGTTACAAATTCAATTCTATGTGGGAAAACACTTTTAATTAAAGTCAAAACCTGCCATAACCCAATAGCCTCTAGGCTTAGCACAATATGGGAGATTCCCATTTTGCCAGAGTTGTCCAGGATATTCTTTTATTCTTTCCCTTTCTTATTGAATATTTTCTTTATTTATATTTCAAATGTTATCCTCTTTCCTGGTTCCCCCCCACCAGGAAACCTTCTATCTTATCCCCATTCCCCCTGCTTCTATGAGGATATTCCCCCACCTACCAACCCATACCTGCCTCCCCACCCTACATTGGGCCATCAAGCCACAGGACCAAGGGCCTCTCCTCCCATTAATGCCCATCTAAGTCCATTCTCTGCTACATTTATGGCTGGAGCTATGGGTCCCTCCATGTGTACTCTTTGGTTGGTGGTTTAGTCCCTGGGAACTCTGGGGGATCTGATTGGTTGATATTGTTGTTCTTCCTATGGGGTTGTAAATCCCTTTGGCTCCTTCAGTCCTTTCTTTAATTCCTCCATTGGGGACCCACACCTGCCTCAACCTGAGGAATGTCATGTAGCCTCAATTATAGGACCAATTTCCTTTCTCCTGACAAAACTTGTACAGACAATACTTAAGACTCTTGAAATACTTCCCCATGTTAATGAGGCATTCGAGGTAGCCTAAGCCACAGCCAATAACCTTTGCGCATTCTGGATGTCCCTACCCTCAGTCCCCCAAAACTTTATAGCCTTTGAATAACCATAGGTAGAATTGAACTGCCTATTGATAAACAGTCCCAGTGTGGCGATTCACCATAGATACTCACAGGGCATCCAAGACCCCTGTTTGATGTTTCTGCCCTTGTGGATCAAATTGGTCAATGACCCACAAGATTTAGGAGACCCACATTTCTATATGATTGTGATTAATGGTCTAAAAATTGAAAGTTAGCTCAAGTACTATTACACTGTGCTCAACATAATAAAATAGAAACTGATTTAACAAAAATCTCCAAACCATCACTCTGAAAAAGACAAAACATTGTTGAGAGAAAGAAAGGAAACCCTCAGGAAGTGAAAAGATGCCATGTGTCTGAGTTGGAAATATGTCATCAATATAGCAAAACTTCCCAAATTCATCTACAGATCTAAGAAACTTTTAAAAATATTCCCGGATACCTTTTTGTAAGCTGATTCTAAAATGCATACATACCTAAAATAAACAAAGCAGTAGTCATGGCTCTGGTTCTTTCTAGAAAATGTTATACTGTACTTTCAGACTCCTTTTTTTAACAGAAGATAAGAGGGAGGGATTGTCCCAGGAACCCATTATTAGATGTGGAAGTTGAAAGGCAACTTGCTGTTCCCTGTGGTGGTGCATGCCTATGATCTCAGAACCCAACAGACAAGTCTGGAAGATCATAAGGTCTAGACTCAGCTCAGGTATCTAATGAATTTGAGGCAAGAGAAGGCATCAGAGCTAACATGAACTACGGGCATTGACTTGCTCACTCATACATAGTGATGGCTGGTCTTGATGGAGAAACCAACTATGAACTGAGTGTTGCCCAGATCACTAAAGCATGCTTCAAGGCATGTCTGAGAGCCTTTGTCCAAAGACATTTGTCATGCGGAAAAGCAAGTAGGATCCCTCAGTATGGGCTGCTTCATTCAATAGACTCAGGACCCAGAGGGAACAGAGGTAGGAGGGACCCTGTCAACATAGCTTTCACCTCCTCTGCCACAAGTGGACTTGGTCCTCCACATGCTGCCACACCCATGATGTTACTGCCCTTCCTCAAGCCCACAGCTGAATCAGTCTGAGGACCACAAATGCTTAGCTGAACGTTTTCCATTTGTAAATGTTTGCAAAGAAGAAAGATCCAGAAAGGGGAGCAGAGAGCTGTAAAGCATGATACAAATATTGGTTCTTATCAAGGAAGACTTGAAAGAAATTAAATTTCCTTCAATCATCATCATTCTAAAACAAGCAGATGGATAGCATAATATATACCATACTCACCTAAAAATCAAACCTTAAACAATAGGTTTTCAACAGTAATTTAGGAACCAGTAGGTAGTATTTAAAAAATAGTGGTTTTGACTGGAAATTCTTCAGTGTAAAGCCAACCTATATGCCCTTTACAATTAGTATAAATCTATTAATTGCATTATTAAACTATTTCTATATGTAAACTTGGTTCACAATGCCTTTGGATTCTAAACTCTTTATAGGTTGTACCTTTTCCCAAATAACAGCTCAGTGCTGGGTGCCTGAGTCCTTCAGGACTGACTCACGAAATGGAAGCTTCAGTGAACTGTTCATTATATCCAAATAGCAAGAGCAAAAGATAAAGGGAGGAAATGAGTAAAATGATTCACTTCAAAAATTATGTTTAAATTTAGTTTGAGAGTACCCAATTTCCTAAGAACCTAATATTTCAAAACTGTCATTGAGTGATACAGTTGAATACACACCAAAATATCTGTGTGTCAATTTCCAAAGCTATGAGTAAGCCATACTCACAGCAAAATCTGAAACTTAACCCACAGTCACACTGAGTTAATTTTTAGATTGTGGCATTGCTTTGAAAACTAACAAGACCCTACGATGGGAAGTATAGTGGGTTTGGCCTAATGCTGCTTATACTGTGTTAATTTGGGTCCCCAAAATTGTTGTGTGAGAATCCCCAGATCCACGTGGAAGATACTGAGGAACCCTGCCCCCGCTTGGTTCTGATTGGTAAATAAAGTTGCCGGCAGCCAATGGCTGGGCAGAGCAGGCAGAGGCAGGACTTTAAGGATTCCTGGGCAAGGAAGAGGGAGGAAATTGAAAGAAGGGGAGGTTTGCCATTCCTGAGGAGAGATGCCATGCCTGAGAAGCTACAGGGCAGAGAGCATAGCCACCACATAAGAGGCAGGAGACAGCAGCCCCAAGAGGGCTGCCTGACCTGGTCCAGGGCAATAGAGATAGAATACACATTTTGGTAAGTAATAACCTGAGAATGTCAGAGGGATGTGGATTAGCCACCTGGAGGTTAGGAAGTGGGCAAGCATTGTGACGATTTAGACTTATCAAAATATAAAGGCTGTGTGTGTGTGTGTGTGTGTGTGTGTGTGTGTGTGTGTGTGTGTGTGTGTGTGTATCTCATTTGGGAACGTAGAACATTGGCCAGATCATTTTGAGTAATTGACTGGGTACTTCTACAGTGGAGGGACTGAGCCTAAGCAGTACCCATCCTTCACCTGCAAGTACTTAGACAAGTAAGTCTGTCCAAGTGCCACCAACCCTTCATTTCCTCAGTCCATAGGTCATTCTCGGGGCCAACACTATCCGTACCACCAAGCATGAATTAGGTCTCAGAAGGAAAGAGACACAAGTGGACAAGATCCCAGATATCCAGATCTTCAAGGAACTCACTATTTCCACAGTTTCAGGAGTGTTGGTAAAGGGTATTGTGTTTGGGTTTTTATTGCTGGGTGATACTACTATACCTTATACTAACATGAGAACCAAAACCAACCTGCAATTGGTAGGGCCTATCCCATCTTACACTTCCACATCATAGTCCATCTTCAAGTAAAGTCAAGGCATGACTTCAAGTAAAAAAAATGGAACTAAAGCAGAGACAATGGAGGAGTGCTGCTGACTGGCTCCCGCCCCCATTCGCCCCCCATGGCTTGCTCAGCCTGCTTTCTTATGCACTCCAGGGCATGGCACTACCTACAATGGACTGGGCCCACCTACATCAATCACTAATAAAGAAAATGCCCCACAGGTGTGCACACAGGCCAGTCTTCTGGACACATTTTCTTAATTGTGGTTTCCTCTTGTTGGACAACTTTAGCTTGTATCAACTTAACAAAAAAGCCACAACCAAGATAAATACATTTCTGGCAAATGAATATTCATTACTTCAGTTTTGAGATTTGCAATCCATTTGAATATTATCCCTTCGTTCCATACCAGATAGTAGTGCCTCATTGGCACGTTTATTTTCTCATCATAGAATTCATACTCTTTCCTCAACATTTTTAAAAGCAGAATAAATAGTTCAACCAAAAAGTGTCTTAGAATTCTCAGTGAGGATGTTCCTCAGTTTTAAAATGTCCTGATGGAAAGTTTCACATATGCAGAAGTACCCTGACTAGTAGCCCACTCTTTAGAACTACTAGCACTTTGTTAATCTTAGTCAGTTACCTTAAGGGTCTTCAAGAGTTTCCTAAAATAGATTACATAGCAGATATTTCCCATTTATACAACCATCTGGTCCCCGTCACAAACTAAAATAATCTGTGGTCATTATGTGTGTTCAACCATAGGCAACATATTAACAAATAATATGGCTGTGTTTTCTTAAAGTTTTGTTTACAAAACAACAATAACAACAGCCACTCCATCCTCACCACCCAAAGGCAATCACACTGATTTCTGTCTTCATAGATAAATTTGCCTGATTTGAACACTGAAACAGTATGTGGTTTAGCATCTTTTCCTAAACGTAAATTCAAGATTACCACCTGCTGCCAAGTATATTGGCAGTTTATCCTTCCATTGTTTAGTAGTATCCAATTATATTAAAAAAAAAATGTTCTTTTATGTATTTTTCTGCTGATAAACATTTGGGTTGTTTACAAGATTGTGTTATTTTGAATAAAACTGTACCCAGTGTTAGTGTATAAATGCTTTCATAAGATTTGAGTCCCCCAAAAGGAACTGATGGCTCTTAAGATAGCTACATAATCACAGTGACGATGACAGTAGTTAGGCCACTGTATTCCTCTTCCAGGATTACATAAAAGACCTAGTTCCGAGATCCTTTCAAATCCCTCATCTTCTCATCTTCTCGGGCTTTTAAAAACTTTAGCCTTTCTATTGGTTTAGTGAATTTCACTCTAATAGGATTACTTTTGGTTTTCATTTTTTTTCTACTACAGGTACTGGCCAACCTGTATCTTTAGAGAAGTGTCTTAACATTTTAGTTCAGCTGTATTTTAATTATTGATTTAATTGGAAATTTGAGATGTATTGTCTCTTATCAAATACAACTATTACAAATGCTATTTTCCCATAAGTTTTCTCTCATAAAAGTTGACTTTATTCTTCACAGCAATTTCATATTTATAGAAAAAAATGTATAAAAAATACATGGAGTTCTCTTGCATGCTTCACAGTCTTTCCTAACAGCAACATCTTGTGTCTGTGTGTATGTGTGTGTGTGTGTGTGTGTGTGTATGTATGTGTGCATGTGTGAGTGTGTATGTGTGTGTATATATGTGTGTATGTGTATGTGTATATGTATATATGTGTGTATGTGTGTGTATGTGTGCATGTGTGTATATGTGTATACGTGTGTATGTGTGTGTATGTATGTGCATGTGTGTGTATGTGTATATGTGTATGTGTGTGTATATGTGTGTATGTGTGTGTATGTGTTTATATGTGTTTATATGTGTTTGTGAGAGAGATAGATTTACTTTTGTTGGAGTAATAAAACACTATAACTGAAAGTAACTAAGAGAAGAGGGTTTATGTTGGCTTGTGGTTTCATCTTACATACTTGTGGGAGCATCCTACAATGGTCCTGGGCAGAAAGCTAGTCAATCACATCTTTACAACAAACATGAAGCAGAGTGAACCAGAAGTGAAGTCAGGCTATGAACTCTCAAAGCCCGCCCATTCAATGACATACTTCCTCTACCAATGTTCCTCTGCATACCTCCTATGAGTTCTGAAGTATTCCTAAACAGGAAAGGGGGCTCAGCAGCCAGCCATTGTGCCCTCCTGTCTTTCCCAGCAGCAAGTTCTCTTGGAGAACAGAACAGATTGGAAATAGAAGGTCAACTGAAGTGGGATTCCATGGTGCAACCTCCTCAAGGTCATTGTCTTTGCAGTAATTCAGCTGCTTTGTGATCTCACATGCTCCTACAAGTAACCCTTCATGCATACTATATATGTAAGCCAAATGAAATAATTAGTCACTCTACTGCATTTTGGAGGAGCTGTTTGCTTGCATGTCCCTGGTGCCCTCAGTGTGAAAAGAGATGTATTCACATCGCCCCAGGAAAAATTGATGCAATGATCTATTTTTATGTTTACTAAGACTTGAAAATATAATATTTACTCTCTTTTCTCTTTTACTTTTATATACCTTTTGTATGTTGGAGGAATTAGCTTGTTAATTCTGGATTTTTTTGTTTCCCCTTTGGTGGCGGTATCTATCTCATTTCCAAGTATAAGAACTGTAAACCATAAGCCCTAGAGGAAGGCTTGATGAACCCGTTTAATTTTTTAACATAAACATTTCACATCTACACCTCATTGAGAAGTACATGACACCTCTTATGTGGTTCTAAACTTTATTATGCCAAGGAGTAGCAGTGGATTGCCTCATTTGTAAAATCCCCTTGGGCTCTGACCAAGTGGAGCTGGTGGCACTTAATGACTGTCTGAGAATATTTTTTTCCTAGCCACAAGAAGAGGCTTCTACATGCCACCATGTTCTCTACATTTATTAGCTAGATTTCTCCTCTAAAGAACACCTTTATACATAACAGTTATTACTTCTAAAAATGATGCTGGCATTCATAAAATGAATGCACTCAGGATTTTGTCTAATAAGCATAATGGATTTCGATGATGAAAAAAATAGGCTTCGGTAATTTTATAGTCAATATAATATAAGTATATAAACCCATTGAATACATCACATAGTTTAAAATGTGAAGTCCTTAATTAAAAATTAAGTTATTACAGGAAGTCATGAACTTTGCTCTAGTAGTGGACATGACCTTTGCTTGGCAGAAGTGTTTTCAGCTTTGATTTAGCTAGAAGTGGTAATAGAGGATTTCATTTTTAAGATGAAGTATAAGAGACATGAGGCTACACCAGCTCCTCCGCCTGTTTGTTGCTTTTCTATATCAGGTTAAAATACAAAATTTCAATCTTGTTGTTTTATCAGAATTTTTTCCCCTTTCACAAAGCAATAGCTTTTACAGGGTACCAGGACTAGGTGCCTCCAAGTGACACACTTTATCAGCAGGCACTTTAATCCCAGGGAGTGGAGATGGTGACTGTAATGCATACAGATCGATCCTTTCATTTTGCAAAATTGTCTCTTACACAGTTTGATGTAAAGTCCTGTATATATGTGGTCCCTATAGTCGCATACACGCTTCTTTATTTCAAAACAGTTTATTTCAAGTTCCTGATTCGCATACACATTGGCCTTTTATATTTATTGCTTCGATTCTGTTAACCGGGCTACTTATTCATATTTTAGATTTTTCTAAACTCAGGAGAACATGAGATATACTTGAAAGACAAAACACATCAGTAGCTGATGAAAGTTAGCTGTGCATCTGAGCCTGTGCTTCGTATGCTCTTCTTCACAAGCATCAGGATCCCCAAATGTGATGTGCACATCTGAGGCAGTGTGATAACACACAATGAAGCAACACTCACCCTGTCAGGATCCCCAAATGTGATGTGCACATCTGAGGCAGTGTGATAACACACAATGAAGCAACACTCACCCTGTTCAAATTTATGACTTTTTATTTTTTTTATATTGAATTTGATGACTATCATAGTCTGGACAGCAGGTGGACGTAGAAACAACAGAAATTTTATTTCTTATTGTCCTGGAGGTAAGGGAGTTCAAGATTAAGGTAAAAGCAGATTTGATGCCAAAGAAGGCCTGATCCTGTATCTTCCAGGGTCGAAGGAGTAAGATAGGGCCCATCATTTTCAAGGACAGTAATGATATGCACAAAAACTCTGTCTTCAAAACATAGCCAGCATGCAACCCAACCTTCTAATGAAGTCATTTGGGGGCTTAGGATTTCAACATATAGATTTGGGAGGAAAGGATGTATACATGATTGTGACCACTCTGATATGAGTGACAGTACTCTAAAGGAATCACATGTACTCATCCTCTGGCTACCAAACTATTAAAACAATACTCTCGAGGAATTGCAGTTTCCCCAGGCACTCCACCCTGAGTGAAGAAACGGTTAAAGCCTGGTGCCAGACAGCCAGAAAAGGAAATTGTTTTCCAGACTGAGACTTAGCAGAGGTCTGACAACATGATAGCCTTCCTTACAGGAGAAACTGAAGCCTGGTCATATGATACTGACAGGAGAAGCTACACCTTAACCAAAAATGCTTCATTTTGCCAAAGTCATACTCATGTTCACGTGAAAACACCATTGTTTTTCGTAAGCTGTTTCTGTTTCTGGCAGAAGACATCTCAAAATAAGTTTGTACATTTTCTGCCTCAGGTATGAGGACCACAGTTTGGATGGCCAGCACCTATGTAAATAGCGATCCCAGCACAAGGTTGAAAATAAACTCTGTCCAAGAGTCCTTTCACAACTCCAGAATGCTGAGGACAAAGGAAAGACTTGAGAGTAAGTATATATGCATGTTTGTGTGAAGGGGTGGGAGGAGGAGGTCTACCTCTTACTCCTCTGCCTACTGAAGGTAAAGGACAAACCCAGTCTGAAGAGAAACATTTTCCCACTGCATCCTCCAGGCCACCCCGAAGTGTGATGAGCAGCTAGAAGTTGCACTAATAGAACTGTGCTTGCTGCTGTGGTTTATCACAGAAAGAAGGAAAAAAAAAAGGCAGAAAGCAAGCAAAGGGAAAGGTATGCTTGAGTGAAGTTCTGAAGTTCATAGACTCAAACTTCCTGGAGTTAGTTCTCTCCCCTTGAGGACACAGATGGCAGGTTGACTCTGCAGCAAGGAGCTGTGCTATCAAGCGTGAAGTGCCATCTACCAGCAAAGCTCATTAGAGATACAGTGCCCACGCTGGTTGAGTTTTTAAATTGGGGACCCTCTGCCTGGCATGTATCAAAGCTACAGATCTCTTAAAGGAAAGCAGGTGTTCTCCTCATAAACCATATTGTTTGCACAGATAACTTAAACTTAATAAAGTGTTCTTTTCATTCAGGGAATGTTTGTATCAGTGTGGAGAATGTTTATAATTTTGCTTCTGCAACAACAGGCACCACAAGCTTCAAGTTCTCACTAATGAGCTGGAAGCTGGTGTGCTGGCCAGAGTATAGGCAAAGCTTAATTAGTTCTTGTTTCACTGTAATGGGAAAGCCTAAGAAAAAAGAGTCCATGGTTTTCATTTGTCAACAAAACTCTTCCATTTAAAAAGTGTGGAAAGTTCTTCCTTTGGTGTTCTAAGACATTTTAGAACACCGCCAATTGCCAGGAATGGAAAATGTGATGTTTGACCTTGAATCAAAGATTCAAATACCTATTGATTGGTATGTGGGCTATGAAATATTGTTTAAATATTTCCAGCCAGTCTGTGATTGAAGAATAAAAAAAAAAAATACTGACATCTGTATGATGTTGTCATAACAAAATCCATCACTTTGTATACTAGTTTAAAATAACAATTTTTCAAAAGGACAGCTAACGATATGACACAGTAGAAGAGAGTGCTTGCTATGCAAGCATGAAGACCTAAAAGCAAATCCTCCACTCAACTCTATCCCACATAGAACCAGGTATGATTGTGCATGCCCCTGTAATCCCAGACCCCCTGGAAATGGACAAAAGACAGCCTAGTTGCATCTTCTAAGAGAAAGCCTGTCTTAAAGGGAGTAAGGTAGAGAGAGATAGAAGAGGACATCTGACACTTCCCCTAGTCTCTGTGTGTGACAGGAAAAGACAGTGCAGAGATTCCTCCATACTGTATTCTTGCTGAGGTCACGTTATGTTTAAGTAGAATTTAACCTACCCAATTTTATTCTAGGAAACTGATGTCAACATGCCCCAGCTCACTTACCTTGGCTTCTGTTAAACTGTTTGCTTGTGCCAAACCTCCCCCTGAAGCTACCCAACAAGATAACAGGGTATAGTTTATGCCTTTAAAATCCCCTTGCTCTAAATGCTCTGGACTACACATGGGTCCTGAATACCTTAGCGCTGGAATAAAGACTTTCAATTAGCTATAGTTTGTATCTAAGTAGTCTTCTCTTGGGACATCCTGTTACATGTTTATATATTCACGAACACCTATACATACACATGCAACGCACATATGTATCATACAGAGAAGCAGATATATACAAACACACAAATAAATAAATGCAATAAAAGTTAAATTTAATATCAAAGTGGCATATGCCAGGTATATTGATATTTGTAAGCAAAAGCAAGGTAAAACGACCAAACTAGGCCATTCTTTAGGTAGAAAAGTTTATTCCAGCTGCCAAAGCTATCTCTCAGGAAGCAGAGAGGAGCAAAACTGGCATGGAGAATATTAGCAGTTATAAAGAATTATGTTGGAGCAGGAAGAAGGTGAGCTGGAGCTGCCTAGGAACTAGCATAGGGGCTTTGATCTGTGGAATGTTTAAGTTAATAGGAGCCAGATGATACTTCCTGAGAGAGTGGGTAGAAAGGTGTGGATATGAGAAGTAATGGCTTTTCCTGACAAACAGAAACCCACTTTACAAGGATTGGGAGGGTTGCTTCCTTTAAAGAGCATACCTGGTTGGTATCCAGCCTAAGCTGACCTAGGATTGTCATTGGTTTGGAACCTGTAGTGGTTTGAATGGCAATGACCCTCATAGGCTAATGTATTTGAATGCTTGGTTTTCACTTGGTTGACTCCTGGAAAGGGTTAGGAAATATGGTCTTATTGGAGTAGGTGTGTCCCTGGGGATAACAAGCCAGGCCTAATCCCAGTCTCATCTCCCTGTCCCTATCCCTGTTCCTCTCCCTCACCCTCACCCTCATCCTGCCCCCTCTTCCCCTCCCCCTCCTCTTCCCTCTTTTCCATATTCTCTCCCTTACCTCCTCTCTCTAATTACAGAGATTTTTAAAGAGTGCCAACATTCAACTTGCAGAAAAGGGCCATGGGCAGGGATTTCTCTGGAGGAAGTACAGACAAGGCAGCAGATTCCACCAAGCTTCTCTGCTTTCTCTTCCTCTATTTCCACAGTCCCTATACATCACTCAGCAGCATCCCATATGACCTTCCCTCCTTCAGATGCTCGGGAAGTAGCCAGGAGAGTAGCAGAAGGGACTAGGGTGGATCAAATATGCATTACTGCCTGAAGGTTATGATGTGTGCATCCTGACTGCTGGGAATGGAGAAGGAGGAGAAAGGACAAGATATGCATACCAAGAATCATTTTAGTGGGAACACAAAGGCACTAGCCTACCATAGCAGAATCTCCACAGAATGTTCGGCAGGTGTTCCCTCTGGGAAGTAGTGAAAAGACTAGGCTCGAGAGTTTTGAGTGTTTAGTCATTTACATAAAGTTCTCTAGTTTGAGTCTATAAGCTAAAAATCCTATCGGACCATCTCTTTGAAGGGTGAAAGAAAGCAAGAGAGCCAGGCTACTAAGAAACAACGTAAAGAAAATGGGCAAGCCACCGCTGCCAAGTTGTGGAAGGATAGGAGGTCAGGCACCTTCTTAAAATGGAATGAGAAATGTTAAATAAAAAGAATAATAGGCATTTTTAGAAGCAGGTCCTGCAGAAGGACCTGAAAACAAATAAGAAAAGCCAAACTTCACCTTAAGAACCTTCAAGATTCCCCATAACGAGCACAGAAACCGTTAAGGGAGCCTCACTAGTGAAGATATGGATTCTTCTCATTCTGCTTCTTACTTGTTAGGAACCTGAGAGGAAAGCAATAACCATTCCTGACCCTGCCAAGCCTCTCCTCCATCAGGAAGAGAGTTAAAACTGAGGATAGAAGTTAAGTGAAACCCATTGTTCTAAACAGAAGCAGGAGACATTCAAGTCACACATTTGCTCAAATATCACTGCACAGCTCATGCTCTGGGTCTAGGGTGGTTAGTTTTAATCATCAACTTAACAGAACCAAGAGTCACCTATGAAGAGGGTCTCAATGAGCAATGGTCTTGATGAGGTTGTCTTATAAGCATGTCTGTGCAGGATTGCCCTGATTGCTTCTGTTGGTATGAGAGGACTCAGCCGGGAAGTGTGTGACATTGTGTACACAGTCACACAGTGTACACATTCTACACAGTGTAAGACACAAAAAGTTGGCTGAGCCCTATGCCTGCATGAAATGATTCTCTCTGCTACTGGATGCAATGTGAACAGCTGCTTTGAGTTTCTGCTTGGACTTGCCTGCAATGACAGCCTGTATCTCTCTCCCTTTACTTGATTTCTATCAGTGTGTTTTACAAAATCATCAACAGGAGTGAAGCTAGGACAGAGTCCAGCATTGTTGATAGGTCTGCTTAGTTGGAATGTTAGATATTACACATGAACCCTTCTGTGCATTAATCTTGTATATCTCACTGCAAAGCCATATATCATACCTGTGTCTATCCTTAATTCAGTTTGGAGGGGCACTGTTTGATGGACTGGCAATTTTCAGGGTCTAGAATGTTCATATTTGCCAAATCACCTCAAACCTTAGTAAAAATGGGCACCTCCACCCCCAGCAGGTCACATCTTCTATGCTGGTCTCCAGAAAGTGAGTCTTGGGGAATTATTTTGGACAGGTGGTTATCATCCATATTATGCCTGATAAATACTTGGTTGAAGGGCTCTTACTTCAGTACCATACTCTAAATTATACTCTAAGAACTAAAAACATTTTATCTAAATAACATCCATTTATCTAGCATAGGAAGCCTTATTCTAGATAAGGGAGCACCATACTTAGAAAAGTGTACACTCTTTGGCTTCCCTGGGGTGGTAGCATGTTCACATTTTCCAGGGTTTGGGGTAAACATTCTCAAGTGTTTGACAGGCACCACCCCAATGATAGCCGAAACTCTGTGGGTAGCCTAGAAAACATCACACATGCCCTGGAGATCTCCCATGACATTGCAAAGATGGGGGATATACAAAAGTAGCAGATTTCCTAGACAAATTGTAAGAGACTTTGAGAAATTTCACAGTGCAACATTGGGGTATAGAACATCTGATTTGTTGTATATGATTAACTTTAGGGGAGTCTATTGCACTATGTCATTGGTTTGAATTCATAAAGGGATTGATATTTTTCATTTGCCAAGACTTCTTCCCTTACTATAAATGTCATCAATTTGTTATGATTTAAAATTTTATACATGCACAAATCAACACATGTACTCAGCAAATAAAACTGAACATCTTCTGTGCATCTGGCTCCTTGATGGGCACTAGACAAACACTGTAAAGTCTCTTGAGATGTTAGCATAGAAACTGATATAGACTGAGGAGGAGGCCTGGCAGGTAAAGCCATATACTAGAAGTCTGCATGTTACATGTTGTATGGAGTGATATGCATAGATATTCATGGGTTATGAAGTAGAGAATATTGATATGGTTGTAAATAAGAAGATGTCTTCCTGTCTCTTCCCCCAGGAAGCTCACATATGAGCAAAGGTGTAACCTTGTCAGCAGTGCAATTCCTTCAGTATTAACAGTCAAAGACAAAAGCAATTTGGGACCATGTTGGGGGATTCATCAGTTGTGCTGGGGAACCAACAACATTAGCATAGAAGCTGAGATAGACTAAGGAGAACAGGCAGAGACATACATGGGGCATCTATATGTCAGACATTGTATGGAGTGATCTACATAGATATTTATTTATATGTTCTGAGGTAAAGAATATTGTTATGGTTGTAAATAAGAACTTGAAGCTAGATATGTTCTGGGCCCTTTTCTGAGTCACATACTCTGTGAATGGCTGAGCTGAATGGCCCACATAGGCTTTCGGACTCCATACCTAGTGAGCTGAGATGATCTACTCCGTCCTATCAAAGGAAGAA
Organism: Mastomys coucha; assembly: GCF_008632895.1. Taxonomy (NCBI): domain Eukaryota; kingdom Metazoa; phylum Chordata; class Mammalia; order Rodentia; family Muridae; genus Mastomys; species Mastomys coucha. Next base: position 60,808,367 of record NW_022196915.1, read on the forward strand.
AAGAAGGAATTCCACAGAGAAGAGCTCAAAGGCATATGAGAGCATACCACATCCAGGAATGGAAATAGGCACATGGTCCATGGGAAACAGAGGTAAGACTAAAAGTTCTGTGTCTGGTCTTGGTTCTACAAAATACGTAAGAACTCTTCTGAGGAATATTCACTCCAAGTGCTCATTCCCTTATTTGTAGGAGTTCATGAGTCAACACTACGGTGCAAACAGAGCAAACCTTCAAGACCAAACCACCTGGTTCACAGGGTGCATATCTGTGAATTCATCTGCTTTACTGACATCTATTTGTAACTCCCAAATCAATCATTCTGTTCCTCTGCAGTTATTTGTGATCATCCTCACATGAATAGCAGTAAAAGCTCTAAGTTTCCAATGTCCAAGTCCCCAGCCACACCACCCCTGCCCTATTTAGCTTCTATACTAAAAACAAGTGTACTTGCTGCAGTCTGTTCTGATATACATATTTTACATTTTCTGCTTTTCTTTGATGATCAAACTCATTTACATTTCCTCTAAGTATAGTATTTAAGAGCTATCTAGTGTCCTTTGGAACAAGGGGACTGTGATTTGCTTTATACAGAAAACACATGTATTAGACAAGCTTTTGTTTAGACATGAGCTATGGTGCAGTTTGCTGTGAGCTCAAGGTTAATCAACTAATGATGTATTACCTTTAAAATGAAGAAGACATAAAAGTTGTAAGTTGATGAGTCAGCAATAATGTTAAAGCTGGATGTCAGTATTTTCTCCACAGACAGTAGCTCAATTTTTGCTAATTCAGTCTTGAGTCACTTTATAGGCTTGCCACAGACAATGAATGGGTGAGGTTAAGCATCAAGTGAAATGGCAATTTGAACCATATATTAATTACATATATGTGTATCAGTCTTGTTAATAATTTATCAAATTATTAGACTAGTTAAGTCTAGACCCTAAAGTCTAGACTTAACTAAAAAGAGCTCTGAGCAATAAGTAAATTACTGATTACAACCATTTATGAGTTGCTGAAAATAGTTAGGATGAATATGAAAGCAAATTGTTACATTATTAAATTCTGATTTTTAAAGTATCTGTATTTTGGACAGTTTTGGGGACTGGGGTGGGGGGGACTTTCTACTTGCTAGCCAGTGCTCTACCACTGAGCAAATTTTGTTTTTAATTTTAACTGAGCATGCCCAGCTGCTTGTGACATTCTCCTATACCCCCATTCTTTGTTCTTCTTCATGACCCTCCAGCATCTTCCTCACCTCCCCTGTTCCATTGGTCCTTCTCCTCTTGAACAGTTCTCTCCTCTGCTTTCATGTCACATTGTCACTATTTGTGACATGACTACCAGTCACATGACATCACATCATGTGTTTATTACTCTATTTTACCCTTCTTTTAATTTCTTTCTTTCTTCTTTCATGGACCCAACCTTACTCTATGGTATACCCACTCCCAACAAACACACATACAGTGAAAATTAAAATGCAGATTGTACATTGTTCAGAAAGAATGCTTGTTTTCTCACAGCTCTGGCATCTAAATCACACTATACAAATGCAATTTCTGTGCTGCTGGGATATGTCATTTCCATAGATGGCATATAAGTCCATAAATGAAATTTAAGTTTACTGTTAAAACTTGCATGACAATCCTGTGAGGAAGGTATTATTCTTGTTTCATGATGGAAGAAATAGAAGCACCAATAGCTCAACTGCCTGTATAGGATTATTCAGCTGACAGAGGGACAGAGCCTGGTTACGTAACCAAGACTAACCCTAAAATATAGGAGGCTAAATAATTCCCTCTTATATCATAGCTGTCGAATTTAAAAGGCATGCCAGTTTGTGAGCTCTTATGTAATCAGTGCACACTTCTTTAACGGCAGTGTCCTTGGGATAATAGGCTATTTCTTGGGCCATTGTTCATACCCTTCACTACCCTTTTCCATACTTCTTAGCTGGACCTTTGATTTAGCTATCTGTGCTCATGATAGGGATAAGATTTCCTTACATTAAGGACATGCATTTTTAACAAACTCACTAAAGTAACATTCATTTTGCACTTCTAATTACAGTATTCAAGCTCATCAAAATTCTGGAAGTAGAAAACTAATGTGCAAAAAATGTCCAGTCTTTGCAAAGAACAAAGTAACCAAAAGCATGTGAGCTATTCCACCATCCCAGATGCAGATAGCATAAAACCTAACAGCTAAGTGCTGAAGACATTTTAAGGCGTTCTTTTAAAAATCCTAGCCGGGCAGTGGTGGCGCATGCCTTTAATCCTAGCACTTGGGAGGCAGAGGCAGGCGGATTTCCGAGTTCAAGGCCAGCCTGGTCTACAGAGTGAGTACCGGGACAGCCGGGGCTACAGAGAGAAACCCTGTCTCAAAAAACCAAAAAAAAAAAAAAAAAAATCCATGGAGGTAGCAAGCCAAGACTCTCCACAAACAGATATGACATAATGGGATTAATTTATGGAAATGACATATCCCAACAGCACAGCAATGACATTCATATAAATCATTTAAATCAGTGACCACAATCTAAGACTGCACACATTTTTCTTCAATGGAAAGGAAGCCTTTGAATACTGAGTTGCAACTGTATTTGAATTCCTCCTGCCAAATCTCTGATCAAGGACTTATAGACTCAAAATATAAGATATTTTATCTGTGCCAATAATGTCACTGGAGTCAATAAAGTCATGCTGAAATTTTGGAAGGCACAAGACAAGTAAGGCCACCAACAAAAGGCCAGCTGGCTGCCTAAGTTCCACAAAGTGACATATCATGGATCATTTTCATCTTTTTGCCTTGATATGATTTTGTGAAGAGCTTGCACTTTGCCTTATGATTTGAGTTTTCTTGGCTCTATATCTCAAGTACATTTTTCTCCAAACCTGCAGCATCAAGATATCTGACCTATTGATCTAGCACAAAACTTTCCCTGAAAATCATTTGTGAGTTGTACCTCCAGCACAATCTCTGGCCCATAGAACCCTGGGCCTCTAAATAACTACCTTAAAGACCTTAAGGATATCCAAATTTCCATGCTCCAGACTTCTTGTGAGGCATGTTTGACTTAAAAAAAGCATTAGAAAGCTTATCCTTTGTTTTTCCACTAAGAAACTTTTTCAAACAATAGATTGTGAATGTATATTCTTCCAAACTATTGTTCGTTTATAGACAAAAATACTAAGAAATTTCTGTAATAAACTGAAAATTACTTCTGGAAATTACAGAAACCAAAATTCTGAACATAAATCTTAAGTTGTGATTTCTTTAGTACTTAGATTGCTTGGAAATTTGAGAATTTGAGATGTGTGTTATGGGGAGGTGGCTGTCTTCAGAAGGCTGCTGCAGGGTGACCCACATCGCAGGCACCTGTGTCTTCACATCGTATGTCAGACAGGAAAGTCCCTGATGGTGAGCAGTATGGGATCTGGTGTCATCACCAGTGGAAGTGGAAACTGGTAGAGCACTATGAGAGCCGAAGTGGAGATTCCTCAAAGAGCTAGAAATAGATCTACCACATGATCCAGCTACACAGTCTTGGGCAGATACCCATAGGACTCAATGTCCTACTCATCAGCGTTCATGGTTGCTCTATCACAAAAAAGTCAGAAAATGAAAACAGTCTAGATACCCATCAGCAGACGAAGGAACAATAAGGATTTGGTACATTTACACAATGAGGTATTATTCAGCTTTTAAGAAAAATAACATTATGAAATTTAAAGGTAAATAGATAGAGCTAGAAACATTCATTCTGCGTGCGGTAGCTGAGACCCAGAAAGATCAATGACATTTCTTTTTTCTGGTTTATGGATGTTAGCTATAAATCATTAAATATGCATGTTTCATTTAGAAGGCAAAGGGCCATGTGGGGGCTTTCAAGAGGAGATGGAATGCAGTGCCAAAGTGGGTTAAAGACGAATAATGGAAAAAGGAAGGTTAAATTGGGGTAGAGGATGGGGAAGATGACCAGTGTAGTAGGGGAGTGGGAGGAATATGTGGATGGACACACTATAGACCTTTCAAAAGAGTCATATAAAAAATCTATTACTATAGAGGCTTTCATATATATATATATATATATATATATATATATATATATATATGCATAGGTACCTAAACTATATGCATTAATATATTTATATATATATATAAACATACATATATATTTAAACCATATATATATATATACACATACACATATGTATATAGTTTAAATACATACAAATATATCTGAGCACAAACATTTCTGGCTATTGACAATGCTGTTGGTTACCCTCCAGAACGTGACTGTAAGACCCTGCTTCTGAAGATGTCACACACTAAAATGATAAAACATGAGTACATAAGGCTGCTATTGATCTAAAAATCTTTATCCTAACTTGCTTGCTTTCTCAGTATTGGAAGGTACTATGCACTCTACCAGAAGAGAAAGAGTAATCATTAATCTTGCCCAGCTATGAATCCTGCAAGCCACAATAACAACTAGAGTAGCAAAACATACTCTCTGGTGTGACAGTGATATAAAGATCATGGAAGTAACCAACCACTTTCTGATGATTAGATTTAAATCCTAACCCACAAGATGAAATCCATACCTGATACTATTATCAGCCAAGAACCTAGGGTGAGACAAGGCATAGGCCCTATCAGAGAACCTACTACTGTTATTTTGCTAAATGGACATATGAAACTACCTCTTTATGACATATCTTTATATCTACAGATCAATGCATCTCTCAGTTCTCCTCAAAAATATCTTCTGTTTGAAGTAAGATAGAAATGAACACTACTAGTCCAGGTGAAGAGAATGAGAGACTAGAGAGTGTTCATCCCTCAATAGGACATCCATACCACACCATATCCTGCCAAGCCTCTGAGATAAGTGCAGTAGAGGACACCGAAGTGTTTGTGGAGGGAGGAGGAGCTGGGAGCAGTTGGATTGATTGGGAAGGGGATGGACATGGGAGGAACTGGGTGATAGAGTAAAAGTGATCAAAATAAACTTCATGAAATTCTCAATGAACTAATACAACTTTCAAAGAAAATTCAAGATTCATCCAGGTTCATCAAAAATATCCAGTATAATGTGAACAAATGAGCCTTTGCCTGTGATGATGAGTCTGGAGACAGCTCTTTTGCATGAATTACCATCAGCACTGCAGCCACAGTTACCAGACATAGCAGTTGCACTTTCCTTGAAATTCAGTTCCAAACAATATTACCAGCTGTAAAATGTCCATGCGCGTTTTCTTTGTTCTTTATCTTTCTCAAGGCCTTGCTCGCACATCCTAGAATACAAAACTTCCACATTTATGCTCTCCCATTTTATTAAAACTGTCACTTCTCTATAGAGCCTGATTTCTTTTTGTTGTCACTTGGTTTCTTTTCGGATGCTGAGCCTGCCAGTCCTTGGTTCATTTGAATGCTCAAGCTGCATTGTTTAAGTGTGGCTTTGATTTAAGTGGGAAACCTTATGCATAAAATAAAGCACTGTAGATAAATTAAAATCACCTGCCATTCACCATATGATGAAGGAGCTGCTGCCCTCACCTTGCCCTGTTCTCCCCTCCCCTGTCAAGTTCACCGCATGCTCAGTGACAGCTTGTGGCTCATTGACATGCCCAAACCTTTCCTGCCCTTGTTCCTACCCGGATTGCTCAATCTTATAACCCTGCACCTCTATATCATTGTCTGGAAGGAACTTTTTTTGTAACCCATTTGTCAGAAACTCAGGACACTTCCCCAGAGAACTCTTCTCAGCTCTTCAAATTAGGCCAGGCTACCATGTTCTATTCCCCAACCAAATTTCTACCGAGCCACCCTCCATAGACTAGAGCTTTATTTCCCTAGACGATCACCATATGGGATGGTACGGCAGACTCATTCCTTGCTTAATTTTGTGGCAGGCCAGCTCTGTTGATTTACGTAGGGTTTGATGAAGCCCTGACAACACTGCACAATTGGGATGAGCCAGAGGAAGTTGTAATATGATTATGTATTATTATGTATTGAATTTAAAAAAGAAAAAGTTACATTTGCTATAGGCAACAGATACGTACTTGAAAAGTTGCTTTTGAAAAGTTGCTTAGGAATAGTATTTTCTACAAACTCCAGTGTCTTTAAGCCATTAACTAATTTCAGCTATGTAAGAAATAACAGACTACTTATGAATCACTTTTCTGTTCAGTAAATATTTTATGATGATTAAAAATACTTATTATAGACTATTAGAAAATATAAAAGTATATGTAAAAAAAAAGAAAGAAACATGGAATCCTATCATAGGCAATATTCTAGCAATATTTTACCTGGCATTCTACATGATGTACACAAACAATATATTTTCATTATACAGAGTATGCAGTTTAGGATCCTTTTTTTCCTGGTGTTATGTTATATTCTGGGCTGGCTCATGAACTCATGATCACCCTGCTTCAGTCCCATAGAATGCTTATTTTTAAACAGGCCTGTCTAATCGCTGGCATCTGTCTTGGAACTCACTATGTAGACCAGGTTAACACTGGCCTGCTGGATGCTGGGATTGAAATGAGTGACCCGAGTCACTTCAGAGGTCAAATCATCAAATGTTAGACCTCTCCTGCTGGAGCATGTTCTCTGTCCAATCACATTAAGGACAGTGACAGGCTTGTGATTGGACAAGAATAGAGAGGTGGAGTGAAAGTTGGAGGAGGAAAAAGGTCAGGAGCTTAGGAGAGAGGGGAACATGGCTTTACTTATCGGGTCTTAGGCGCTACTTAGATGAATGATTGTGGGGGTGTGTAAAGAGTTGCATGTGAGCAAGATGTTTTTAATAACTGGGAGAGTATAATAAGAGCCTGCAGGGATGTGGTGATGCCAGTCAGTACCACCTCAAGAACGTGGCCCTCCGGGAAATGGAATTTGTGTAGTGGATTCATTTTTAAAATATTCCCACAACAATCTCCCATGTTCTCCTACCATAGTCATACCCTATGTAGCAGTGTGTCAATCAACAGCATCTTAGGTACTCAATGGTGGTTCTAAAAATTATCATAAAACTAAAAAATTACTCCCAGTGATGTCACAGTTTGGTATCATACAACTATACATCACCCAGGTGTAATATACAACCACCATGATGATTGTCACATGATAATGTAGCATAGATAATTCTGAGAGAACAAACTAGTTGTCAGGGTTTCTATTGCTGTGGTAAACATGATAACTAAAAGGGAAGAAATGGTTTATTTGGCTTATACATCTGAGGTCATAGTCCATCATTGAGAGAAATCAGGATAGAAACTCAAGGCTAGGAACCTGGCAGTAAGAACTAAAGCACAGGCCTCAAAACATTGCTTATTGCCTATTCTCCAAGTCTTGCTTAGCCTGGTTTCTTATACACTCAAGACCACCTGCCCACGGGTGGCACCACCTCTGTAGGGCTGGGCCCTTGCCACGGACTGGGATTTCTTGTGGGGTCCCTGTTCCGCGGGACAAGGGATTCTGGCCAGGTGGGCACGGGATTCGGCTTTGGCAAACAGACTACACACAGGTGGTGTAAAATCTGAGTGTATTTCTTTTAAAAGTGACATGAGGCTTTTACAATCATTGCAAAAGAGAAGTGAAAAATCTGGCAGCTCAACAGTTGAGGTAC
>NW_022196915.1:60816642-60836216 GCF_008632895.1 Mastomys coucha
GCAGGAGGCTGACTTTCCTTGAAGTTTTCGCCTCAAATACCGCCATCACGCAAGTGTGCGTGGCAGGCCCTTCAATATTAGGCATTAATTAAGAAAGTGCCTTGCATACCTGTGCTTATAGGAAGCATGCTGGACGCATTGTCTCAGTTAAGGTTCTTTTTCCCAGAAAATTTTATTTTGTATCAAATTTACAAACAACTACCAAGAACTATTGACCTTTTCATCAGCTTGATGCACCAATATATTGTTACTAAACCATAGACTCTCCTTCATTGCTTATCCCCAGTATTTTATAGTAATATTAGTATCGTACTGTGAAATACATTTCAACTTTTAAAAGTCTTACAGTCCTTAAAATTCAAGCATTTAAAAATTAAAATTCAAAGACTTAAAATTTTAGTCACACAAAAAAATGTTCAGTCTCTTTAAAATATGCAGATTTGTAAAAGTTCAAAGTCTCTCTAAAAAAAAAAATCCAAAATATTAACTGTGGACTCCTGTGAAATAAAAAAAATAAATCATGTCTTTCTTATTCCAAGAAGGAGGAAGCAGGACAGAGACACAAGCAGGATTTCTCCGTGGTCTCTGCTTCAGTTTCTGCCTCTGTCTGGGGTTTCTTCCCTGCCCTCCCTTCCTGATAGCCCTATAACTGTAAGCTGAAATAAAGTCTTTTACTCTGAACAGAGCAAAAACCAAAGTCTAACTATGTGAATTAAATTCTATAGCTAAATAGTCACATCTGGGACTCTCTCAAAATCTTCTGGGCTCAAAGGGGGTTGGCCAGCTCCAACTCCCAGGCTCTGCCTTCCAGAAAACATATACATTGTCTCACAGGCTCAGTCTGGTTCCATTCCATTGCTATCCCTGGTGGTCATCACACCAAAATGGCAATTTCCAATATGCTAATGTCTTCCCAGCCTGCACTTCCCAGTGGCTCTCCTAGCCTCTCACAGTTCCAAAAGCTCAGCTGCTCTCCATGACTTCTTCCTGACTTACAGATGGACACAGAGATACTTACATATAATCCACATGAGATACCTTGACTCCCTGTCTGGACCACAACCTCTAGATGCTAAGTCTGAGTAAACACTCCCAGATTTTAACAGATGAGTCTGGTCTCTTCTTAATAACAGTTGATTTCTCAACTCTAGCTGACCAGCATCAATGTTCCCAGGCAAGTCAGCACTGCTGGTCTCTTGTTAATCACAGCTGATCCATCAGCCCCATTGGACCAGAAACCAGAGTCTTTTTTTGGTTTGTTTTGTTTTGTTTTTTGTTTTTTCAAGATAGGGTTTCTCTGTATAGCCCTGGTTGTCCTGGAACTCACTCTGTAGACCATGCTGGCCTTGAACTCAGAAATCCACCTGCCTTTGCCTCCCAAGTGCTGAGATTAAAGGTGTGTACCACCACCGCCAAGCTGAAACCAGAGTTTTAGTACAAAATATCACACAAATGGCATCAATGGACTCACTGAGTGACTTTTAAACTTCCCTTTGAAATACTAACATACCAGGCCTCCTTAATCATCATTGCTTTCAACATTGTCTCCCAAGTTCCTATCATAGTACTTTAAACTCAGAGAATTTAATGGCTTTTCCATCCCACACCATCTTCCCCAAACCATTGTCAGGTCTGTTACAGCAATATTTCATGATCTTGATACTAATATTGTTCCTAATTTCTTTTCTATTGCTGTGACAAACACTGCCACCAAAAGCAAGTTGTAGAGGAAAGACTTTATTTCAGCTTACAGTTATAGGGCTATCAGGAAGGGAGGGCAGGGAAGAAACCCAAGACAGAGGCAGAAACTGAAGCAGAGACCACGGAGAAATCCTGCTTACCGGCTTGTACTCCATAGCTTGCTCAGCCTGCTTTTTTAATACACCCCAGGCCCACCTGCCTGGGGATGGCACAACCCTTAGTGGACTGGGCCCTCCCCCATCAATCACTAATCAAGAAAATGCCCTGCAGATTTGCCTAAAGGCAATCTTCTGAAGTCATTTTCTCATTTTCTCAACTGAAGTCCCTTCTTCCAACTAATGCTAGCCTGTATAAAGTTGACAAGACACTAAACCAGGATACGAGTTGATACATAACAGACCACACTACTGGTTTATGCATTGGCTGTCCTGAATCGTAAACTGTTATTTCAGACTTAGAAGATCCTTCAGTAACTATTACGAACACCTATATTATCACAGAAGATAGCTCTTCAAGCCCAAGTTACCAACCCTTTACACTTTCAGAAAGATAAGACATGGGGATAGAAGACAGTGAGAGTGAGACTTGTTATCTTGTGTGGACCCGGGCTATGCTAAGATGCTTGTGTCTTAGTTCTTAACCAAAAGGTTTTAAAAAATAAAATAGTAGAAAGTGAACAATCTTAAGTAGAAAGCCTGGGCATGTTTCTACAGGCCTATAATCCCAACATTTGAGGGTCCAAGGCAGGAAGATTCTGCATAGTAAGTACTATGCAACCCAGGACCACGGAGGGGGACTGTCTCTTTAACAATTACAAGCAGGAAAACGTTACAAAATAAAAAAAGTACATCATATAGTTGTACATTATGTTTGTGTTTTAAGCTGTTTTCGGAGACAAAAATAAATGTTTGTAAGAATACAATAAGCTTTTTGTTTTACTGAAAAAAATAACCAAAGTAATTTAATAAATTCAGTGCAGCCTAAATAGAGTGTTCTAAAGTGTGCAGCAGGGAACAGTCATGTCCTGCTTTCTCACTCATTACCAACTCAGTGACTCACCTACAACAGCTCCCACTGTGTAAACTCCACTCACGACAGGCACCTTAGCCACGTGTGCCCGCACGGCTTACCTTTATACTGCATCTCTGTCCGTCCTTCCCTATGCTTAGACATCTACTCTCTGGTACATGGCATTATTTCCTTCAGTGCCTTTATAGAGCAGGCTTTAGGAGTTTTTAAGCCAAGCCAAGGAATGATCTAAGTATGAAGTAAGCCATCCCACCTAGGTTTAAGTACCATCTAGTCACGGTGATTAAACTGCCCCAGAATGTGTCCCTGAGATGAAGTGATTCATGGCTGGGTCTAAATTCAGAAGAAAATTGTGTGGTCATAAATAAGCAGCTTAGGACGAACAATCATAGAAGATTATGAGGAATAACATAAAGATGGAATTTATAATGCACAGCAGTGTAGCTGGGAAATGTGGAATTTGGTGTCCAAATCATTGAGTTAGTCTTCTGACTACGCTGCTTCTACAGGGCCAGTCTTGGACTTTGCCACATTCCAAGGTATTTTTTTTCTGATAGAAAATAGAGATAAGACTCACTTCACAGGTTTCATTTAAAAATGAAATGCAGTAAACTCCTTCATTGTTATTTAGCATCTGCCACATCCTCATACAAGCACCAAAGAAAAGTCACTAGCAAATGGCTATCATCAAATAGAAACAAGTGTAAGAAATAAAGAAAGACCAAGATTTGAGAAATACTCATAGGCCAAGAAGGAAGAAAATGCTAGTGGGGGAAAAGGGTCAGGTAGAACAATCTAAGGTCCAAACCACATTGATGTGTAAAGGTTGAAATGGAGGGAAGGGTGGGGCCAGACAATTAATGCTCCAAGATAAGTTAGGCACCCCTTCAGAGAGAGAGTTGGACATTTTTTTGAGCTACTGTAATCATGTCCAATGGTGGCCTTGAAGATAAAGCAAGCACTTGCCAGCATCCTTCACATGACAAGCTCCAAGCCTGGTAGACTTCCTGTCTGAAGAATGGAGAAGGTATACTTAAGGCATCAAAACATGTTTTCATTCAACACAAAGTACAGAGAGGCTGGGAATCGTCTCATTAAGTAAATGTGCTCGCCATGCAGGTCTGATGACCTCAGCTCCATTCTCAGAACCCAGGATGGAAGGAGAGATCTGAGTCAGGGGTTGGGGGTGGAGGGTGAGTCTTATCACCTTCATGCACACATACTTACACACACATCATACACGCATGAAAGAATAATACTTTAAAAACATTTTAAAAGAAGTTTGGAAGTAGATATGATTGGTTTGAAGCTCTCTGGTGCCATCATGGTTCTAGTTGGTTTTCAGCCTCCCAGAAAGTCATCTTCTTCATGTCAGAAATGACTTTTACCCATCTAATCGCAAAATGCCTAGCCACAGCTCCAAATGTTACACAACTACCTCAAGGGACCAAAAAAAAAAAAAAAAAAAAAAAAAAAAAAAAAAAAAAAAAAAAGAAGGAAAATGGTTTTCATGTTCCTCCTCCTTACTCTACCTTCTTAGAGTGCCCCCAAACCCTGCTTATCAGTGACTTCTCCAGTAGTTCCACATCTACTCTGAGAGAGATCACCATTCCATAGTGTTGTTCTATTAGGTCAGTCATGACCCCTCCTGTGGAGCTAGGTATATAGAAAGAGAAACAAAACCTGAGTTCTCTTGGCATCCAAGCAGCTGTCTGTGGGTGATGGAGACATGAGCAGAGGCATGGCATAGGCTGCAGGGGAGTGTGGGGGCACCTGATCCCTGGCCCCATCTCTTTCTTAAGCTAGTGGATGTTCATTATCACACTGGAGATAAAATTGCATCCAAGCCCTGGATTGTATATGGTGTTTTCCCTCTGAAATTCATGATGGAATTTTTAGTCCCCACTGAAAGGTATTAAGAGGGTAGAAATTTAACCTGACTGTAGTGTTTAGAGGTGTAGCCTTCGGGTGGTGATTAGGAATCTTTGTGATTATCAAAGTCTAACAACTGAATACCAAGAATACATAAAAAGGAAAGAGGCAGGAAAGAGTGTGAATGCACACCTATTCACACTCTGTGCTTCTGCTCAGAGACTCTAGTAACAAGACATGATACAACTTGACCTTAGATCAGAATCATCATCAAAGAAACTTCTAGAGAAAAGGCAGCCTGCAGGATTGTATTATTCACAGTGGGAAATGAGCTAACATAACTCTCAAGTGTGTGTGCTGTTATAAGAGTTAAAGATAAGGAAGGCATGCACAAATGCTTCGTAACTGCTACATGAGAGGTCCAGGTGCAACTTGTGTTGAGTGACAGTGGGGTGTCTGCTTTGAGCTTCTGCCATCTGCAGACTTGTGAAGATTCACAAGCCAGGAAAGGTGCTACATGACACCATTATCATTATTACAACTCTCAGGGAAGTTGGCAGACAAAGCACTGTTATTGATCACATACACCAACTAGTAAATTGGGTAGCCTAGAGCTTTTCAAAACACACTGAACCTACCTTGGAGCTTGACAATGAAGATTGTTTATAGCCTATCTGACAGTGGGAGCCACTTTAAATATTCTGTCAAAGACAGAAATGTCATGAGTGAATCTCAGCGGGAAAGTAATTTGTCAAAATCTCAACAGGAACAATTTTCAATGTATTAGGACTCTGAGTATTATATGCTTGAGTTACCTCCAGAACAAAACTCTATGCATGAATAAACAGATAAATGCAAGGGAGACAAACCAGAGGGCCATGTGGCCCATTCTCTCCCAGAAGTCTGCTAAGACCTACAAAAAGGTGAGCATTACCTCTGTTTCTTGATGAATCAACCTGGCCAATTGGCAGTGACATCAGGGGGAAAAAAATCAACATCCGGAAGAATGACGTAACCATCTGATGGGTATGTGAGTTGTAAACCATCTGTCCTTGTGCCCAGGCACCATTGATTTCTATGTCACACTGCCATGGCCTTGTGGAAATTGCTTTGTGAATTATTTATATGCTGAATGAGGTGTCAGAAACTTTTAGGTCAGGACAGGTGAGTAATGATTGAGGGTCAGACTGCCAGGGCCTACCTTTATGCAGCACACAGGGAAAAACATAACTGGAATGCCATGTTGATCCTAGGACCTTTGTCCCATCCAAGGAAGATGAGGAAAAGACCCAGGGGAGCTGTACCAGACTGGCTATTTTGCTAATTATCTCTATATCTCAAGTTTCCTCTGGCTCTCTTCCCTCTAAAATAGCCACATATGCTTTCCAAGTTAAGTATCTCCCACAATCTCTTCTACAATGCCTGTGCTCTCCCGAGTTCCCATCTATGATGACCTCCTCTAGAGATGCTGAAATCAAGAAGGTAATTGTCATTTCTTAGCTAGCTCTTATTGATGTAATGTGGTCATGTGTATGGTGGAAATGGGATGAGAGGCAAAAGCAAAAAAATTGAGTGTTAAAAAGATGCATGCAAGATGCAGTAAAAATAGATAAATAAAAGGGGGACACAGAAATGAAACTGGAGAGGTTCAGTGGCTCAGCAGATATTTTAGAGATCCCAGTACATGAAGATGCTCTGGGAAGTTTGACACTTAAGGAGTGAGGACACTGACAGGTGTGATGGTTGGTGGAACAGGGGACAGACACACTAATATATTTGTATTGTAAAGTGTGGTGAGTGATCACATATAAGGACATTTAAATATTTATTCAAAATGATTTGGGACAGATAGTACCCAAGGCTAAAGGGAGATGAGTAAGACATGGTTCTACCTGAAGGACGAAGGACGGATGAAAGGGGAGAGCAAGGCAAAGAAACAAAGGGTTAAATAGGAACAGGACTCATAAGGCAAAAAAGTTCATGCTTAGAGCCAGAGATCAATCAGGACAAAGTCCACATGCTGTAGCAGTATGCTCTGTATCCATTCCTCCTCTCTTCCTTGTGGTAGCCCTGAGAGAACTGAGCACTGCTACCCACATCTTACACGGGAGATAACTAGACCTCATAGCAATTATACCAGCCAAGAAGAACTAGGCCCCAAAGGCTCCCGGCTCCATTTCTAGGGTCCTGTTGTTTCTATTACATCTCCTTAACTGAATATTGAAATCTGTGCTATAGCATAATTCAGTGACTTCCAAATTCTGAGCACATCCAGTAAAAGAATTACTTGGTCAATCCAATCCAGTATCTGCTCATTCATCTATCTATCTATCTATCTATCTATCTATCTATCTATCTATCTATCTATCTATCTATCTCTGTATCTGTATATGCATGTGTGTATATATGTATATGTTTTATATGTATATAAACAAAAGCAGCATGTCTAGGATTCTCTGATATTTTCTGTTCAGTTTCAAATCATTTAAATGAAATGAGACCAACGAACTCTCTTTCTGAGGTTGTTGGACCTAATGAACTTCGATGAGGGAAAAGTGTCTTTCCATGCCAAGATGAGGCATTGAAAAAAGTCCAAAGAAATTATTCTCCTTGAGTCTAGCTCCATGAACAACTATGGCAAACTCAGCTGCATCACTGAAAAGCCCACACGGTATGTGCAACGACATCCCTGAGCTCCCTGTACCACTTTTAGACAGCTGACCCTTTGATTTGGAGACCATCATCTCCCCAGTAATGTTATTACATTTACAACATCGGGGAGGAGCCTTGTTACTCTTTGAAGTTTCAGGAGCATTCTGGGCTTTTTAAGTTTTCTCTGTTCCCTGGGCCTTATAAGCACCCCTTTCTTCCAATTCAGAACAAGATTTTATACAAAAGGGTAGATTCCCTCTTGTTTCTGCAAAGCCACAATAGTATCTTAGCGTGCAGAAAATTGCAACTGCTCTAATAATGGAAAAAAGACACTGGATTCTATTAATGTAGGGAACACAGACAGTTTTTGTGAATGGAAAAAACGCTCACATTGAGAGATGATAGTCAAGGAATTTTAACATATATCATAAAGATTTGTTTTCATGTTGAAATTCTGCTATTTTGCAATTCTTAAATCTATACCTATAACTCTCCAATAAATTAGTTGCTATGTTCACATTATTAGTGGGAAATAAAAGTTCTTATCAGGGTCTGGACATTGAGAATTAAGCCTATACCTTGAATAAGAGTATCAAAGTTCAAGAAGCATTCAGAAAAGATAACCAGGGTAGAGCTGCGCTTTACAATGAGAGACCATTTAAAGCAGACCTTGGAGGACTTAAGAATGTAATTCAGCATATGGTTTTCAAGGAGATCTCCCTGACAGCAGATCAGTCCTTAGAAAAAAACCTCAGATTTTCTCCTCAATGAGAAATGTATGAGACAAGAAGAGACTACAAGAAACTTGGAGAAATGTCATGAAAGGCTGGCACAGATCAACCGCAGCCCTGCCTGTCCTTTTACCTTTTCTTTCCTGCGGGTCTCTTAGACAATCAGGCGATGACTGATTCCTCCTAAATACTGCCACTTTTCATCAGTGATGAAACTCCAGGAAGCCAGGATCCTGGGATTTCATCATTTGACTAACTTGAGTAAGAAGTTAG
This sequence comes from Mastomys coucha, assembly GCF_008632895.1. NCBI lineage: Eukaryota > Metazoa > Chordata > Mammalia > Rodentia > Muridae > Mastomys > Mastomys coucha. The sequence continues at coordinate 60,824,901 of NW_022196915.1, forward strand.
CTCCCTTCCTGCCAGTTCAAGAAATGAATTTACCAGCCTGAAAACTGAAGACAAGAGCCAAAGAGCCTCTCTGTTTACTACTACTACTACTACTACTACTACTACTACTACTACTACTACTAATAATAATAATAATAATAATAATAATAATAATAATTCTCTTTGGATCAGATTTTTACCCATGTTTTCATCTTAGCTCTCTTTCTAACCCATGACACCCAGAATATAGTACTTTTCCGTCTTGCTGCCTCAAGTTCATGTTCTGTAAGGTCAGATGGCCAGAAGGCTTTGCTCCAGCTAGGATGGTATAGACCCTGGATATATCTCCTTAAATACTTTTGGCATCTTCTTTCCAAACCCTTGACTTATACAGGGTTCCTGGGTATAAAATTGGCAGTTCTTTCCAAGGGATTCTTGTCCATTTCTCAAGGAAGATGTACTCTGATTGCCAGAGGGAATAGTAGTTGAGCTAGCTTTCTTTACTTCTTCTGAGAAAGGCTGTTTTTTTTAATAAAAAAAAAAATGTCCTTAATTGTTAGATCATTCAAATGTCAAGACAAATGCTGGGGTTTCTAACAATATGTCCCTAGGTTCTTCAGCTCGCTCACCAGCTTCTTCATCTAGTTGACCCATCCTGACATACTTTGCCTTTGAAACCATGTCTAATTCCTTTAATGTCTGTCTGGATAGAAATTTCTCCAAAGCCATTAGCTGTGCTTATTTTCCCATTTGAATTCTTCTCAGAAGCCACTCTATCTAATTCACTTGGCAGACACATCCTCCAAGTCGCAAGCCTACACCAAGTATAACATAGAGCCCAGTGAGGAAGGGACTGAATCCCACAGCCTGAACATCTGTCAGTAACCTTTTCATGGACAAGCATCATTAAAATAGACATGTGTATGCATATGTAAGATGAAATATTTAATAGGTCAATTTTTTTTAAAAAATGGGAGGAACATAGGAAAATTAGATAACAATGAGTGATATTCTTGGATTCATTGAGTCTTTGTTTTACAAAGAGTATAATTCAAATGATACAGAAGAAACAAAAGCATAGATAGTAAGGACATGCCGAAATGACAGTGTGTTAAGTGAAATAAGCAGGCAAAAAAGACTAATGCAATGTAATCTCATTTATATGCATGTACATTATATGTAGAGCATAATGTGATCTAATTTACATGCATATATATTATGTGTAGAGCACATCTGTCCACAGATAGTTCTGGCCAAGAGTATTTGAATGGAGTCTCGGAGGTTCTCTAAGCATAGGGGAGAATCCCAAGTTACAGATATGCTGTTATTATGGAAAATGATTTATTAGGCTATAAAATTGTTCCTTTTTTGCCTGCAAATTCTCCTCCTCCTTCATTTCACTTTCTTACTTCAGAGCGTGGCTCCCAGAGAGGGGCGGAAGGTGGCTATGTCTTTGAAAAGAAACATAGCTGCAAGGTACTTCGGGAATAGACAACCAAAGGGTCCTCTGAGGAGGAAGGCCCTGTGATGCTCTGGAGAACCTGAAAACCATAGTTCTATGGACCACCAGCAGGTGCCCATTCTGCCAAATTCCAAAGCCCAAGCATGGTGGAGACAACAGATTCTGCAGAGAGGAAGAACCTCTGTGGCCCAGGACAGATGGAGTTCCAGAGAGGCATGCCAGTACCAAACATCCAAAGTGTGGACATTGTAGTGAGCAAGGAACCCAAGAACCCTAGACTCTCCTGCCAAGAGTAGAGATGGGGGTCTTTCAAGTCTCTGTCTCTAAACAACTCCAGTGCCTCTCACCTAGACTTAGAGGCACTGATATTTTGCCCCTGCTTTCATCTGTGAGATTCGGAAATGTCCATACTATCCAGGATAGATGTGCTAAAAACAGTTTCTCAGGGAGAACACAGGGATGTAAGTTGGGGGTTATTTTATAGCTCATCTGTAAATGGGAGGACTTTTGATCAAAGTTGGAGTAAATTACACATTATTGTTTATATGGTGCACTGCAACAGTGTTAAGAAAGCAGCAGCTACAAAGCCAAATGAGAAAGTCCCTGTCACCATGCCTAAGACTTTTCTTCAGAATTAAATCATGTGCAGTAGCACTGTCTTGAAAGAACGTTCACCTTGTATAGTCAGCCAAGGTGGTAGGGTGGAGGCAGGGAGTTTGTCAGTGATGTATGTATGGCCAAAGGGCTGCCACTGTGCCTCTGATGTGCCAAGAATATTCGCAGGCTGCCTCCGAGTCTTCCTGGTTCCCCTATTGCTTTGTCTGAGTCAGGTGAAGAGTCACCTGGGGTTAGGGAAAGTTAATTCAGTTTGTTCCTGGGTCATGTAGACATGGCTCATCACTTAGGCCTAGTTTTCTCAGTACAGATATCTTACTTTCTTCCAAGAGAAATCATCACAGCACAGAGAATATCTGGGCTCTTCCTACCTCTATAATAACATCATAATCAGCATTCAAAAGAATCAGAACAAGGTAGATTTTCATCTAGTAGCTGAGAACTTGTAGCACACATTTCCAGAAACCTTAGGCCTAATTAAGTGAAGGCCGCTTTTCTCCTTAGATGGAAACAACTTCCAGACAAGGTGATGGGTGTATTTAGAATCTCTGTTTAGTTGCCACTCTGCACATACCTCCCTGCCATTTGAATTGAGCATATGCTTTGGTGAGGCCTTGAACCTCAGTTTCTTCATCTATAAAAATGGGTGAGTGATCATCAAGATTACTTCCAGATGAATCATAGTAATTTTAACTTTGTGTCCTTGTATAAATACATCCATCTCATTAATCTTTTCAATATTAAAAGTTAAAAAAGAGACGTTGAGATTGCCTCAGGATAAAACGGATCCCTTTGTCTCTGAAACAATTTATTCTATTCTATCTTGTTTTGTAAACTTCCCATCTCCTTTGGTATACTGCTCCTTTGCTCTCTCTGACCTCTCTAACATTAGAGACAGGTCAATCAGCACTGTCATCACAAGGAGCCTCTCTGAAAGAAAGATTAAGGTATTAATTTTGGCAGAAAATATGAAAGGGTTATATTTTCTCTTTTTTAGAATGCCTGTATTGCATTTCTAAAATGTTTTTAATATTGCAATACAATAATGTCATTTTCCCCTCTGCTTTCCTCCCTCAAAACCTTGCCATATACCTCTTCTTGCTCTATTTCAAACTCATGGTCTTTTTCATTGTTATTATATTCATATGTGTATATACAAATATAATCCTAAATATAGTCAGTTTGGCCCATATGATGTTACTTATATCATGTTTCAGGGCTGGCCATTTTGCACTGACTAGCCAGTTGGTGTGCTCTTCCTTGGGATTAGCCATTTCATTCTCCTGCTCTCAGCTGTCCTTGATTGTCTACAGTTCTTATTTTAGGCTTGAAGCTTGGTAGCCTTTTTCTCCTGGCCACTTTGGCATGTCTACTGATGATATCCTTTAACTGTCCAATTATTTTTTATGATAGAACAAAAAAACAGGTTATAAATTATAACTTTTAAGAATTCTGTCTAAGAAACTCAGAGATCACTTCTAAACTAATAAAAACTATTGTCTTTGGTAGCAGGTGAGCAATAAATACTTTCTACTTTAGTAGAAATAAAGGTGGCCAGACATGATTCAAGATAATGGTATGAGGAAAAGTCACTGTGAACAAACATTTACTCTGGGAGGGAATTGGGGACTTCCTGAATATTTGTCACCTTGAATATTTATATGTAAGTCATTTATTTTCTCAAGTAAACTTAATAATCCTGAGAAAACTTTTTTCCAATGTTTTGATTTAATTAACCAAATTTTACATTGTTTTCCAGTAGAACTTTGATTTTAAACTTGATAGGGCCACAAACATATAGAACATCCTTGAGTTTGGCAGAAATGTTCATTTCTCTATAACAAAGCTTCTAACAATGTATGAAGAGTGCTATTTCTCTCCCAGTGGATTCTATTTTCCATGTACCCACACTGAGCAAGATGGCTCTTCAAAACAGAGCTAAATAAATACAGGTCAATATCCCTGAGCAAAACAGAGAAGTAAGGAAGGCATCTGTTGGGGTTGGGGAGGTAAACTATCTTTGGAGCCAGTTCATGTAGCTTAGAATCCATCTCCTATACTGCCTATGTCCATTTAAATTAGCATTTAAATATTATGGTTACATATTGAAAGCTTGTGATTTCTTCAACCACTGACTGGATCATTAAGTCTCTGATAATACAGCAAATCCTTAATGGCTTCATAAAATGATGGTCTTGTTGAGGAGTGGAGAATAAATGGAGAACATAGCTCATGGGGATATGCCCCTGAGAAGCTCCACCCTGCCCCACATCTGCCTGACTTTTCCCCGTCCTCTTCCCCCTGTTCTTCACGAGGTGAGCCACTGTCCTCTACCACAGGTTCCCTACTGTGATGTCCTGCTTTCCTATGCAGGGGCCAAACAGTCACAAGGGCCCACATCTCAAACAGTGAGCCAAAGTTAGTCTTTCTTCATCCTTAATTGCTTTTCTCAGGCATTCTGTCATAAGGGTAGAAGAAGCTGTGACGAGCAGCATCAACTCTCTCAAGCATAGACAACCATTTTCTTCAATGGCCAACACGTCGTTTTACAAGATGTTTCAAGGATCACAAATTATGTGAGTAATGGGTCTGGAACAATTCAAGTAGGCAAGAATGGAAGGCACAGTTCACCACTCAGTCAGTTCCGAGTTTATCTGCTTTCGTTAAAACCTCCAGCAATTCACTAAGGCTGGGGCTGCATTGTGAAAGCATTGTTAAGCTGCATTCTATTTAGCATTGGGAAAGGCACCTATCTTATGGGTTGTCAGAAAACAATTTGTAAATTTGGAGCTTTCCAAAGTTGTAGCTCAGGTTGCCCAGCTTGTGAAGCACATGATCTTACCCACTGAGCCATCTTGCCAGGCCAGAAGGCATACTTGCAGTTGATAAGCATAGCAAACATTAGGAACTTTTAGGTATGCATAATTTAAAGACTAGTTGGTTTGATTCTCACCAACCTTCTAACTTACTTTTGACTGAAGCACTGCTTAATCCTTTGGATTACTGCCTCAGAGCCATTTCTGGCCTCCTGTTCTTACCCTACCTCTCCTGCCTCCCATGACACCTCTTCTCTCATCTAGAGCACTTTCTTAGTGACTATCTCTGGACATCTAGCTCATTATTGCTGGACTCAAGGGTTACTTGTTATTTGTAATCTCCCTTCATGTTTAGTAAATGAATGCTTGCCATATCACTGACTACTGATGGCCTAGTTACTTATTAGTGTCCCAGCCTGCAGGGGTTTCATATAAATGTTACCTGTATGCCACCTCTTCTTTATTGATCTCACACATTTTTTTCAATCAAACAAAGAGTAAAAGGACCTAGGTTTAGAGAACCCAGACTTGAATCTTATTTATACCATTTATTTACTGTGTTTGGATTAATTCTTTAGATTCTGCCTTTCCATCCATAAAATAACAACAGAGTGCTATTAATAATCACCTTTCTTGTCCTGCATAACTGTGCAGAGGACTAGGTAAATGTGCAGAAAGTCTGAAAATTGACAAAATAGGCTAATATGTATGTACCTTCATTATTTGTCCCTATGGAAAGGACCTACTAAAAGAGTTTAAAGTGGATGCCTTGGGCTACAAGGTCATTCAACAGAGAAACATTCATAATACAAAAGAAAGCCTGTCCAGTATGTCCAGGACTCTGGAGAGGATGCATCTGGCTGGCATTTTCTCTTCTCTCCTTCTTTGCCAGCACACTTATTGTAGCCAGTAATTCTCTTGATTCTACAAATAATCTAATCTCTAGTAATTGCTTATGTACCAATACTAACTACAGAAAAAGTCCACCTACCCTGAACACATGTAGCATGAACTGACGCTTGCTGCTCCTGTGAGGCAAATTACAGAGTTCCGATGGCTGCCAGTCTAAAAACACAAGATTAGGTTAGTTTTAAAACACTCACCTAGGATGTGGGACCTTGGAGCCCCTGAGGGGAATTAAACTGCAAGTTTGTTTTCAGCCATCTGTTAAAACAGCCACAGGAATCCCCACCTGCATCCCATGGGCCAGAGATAACATCAAGGCTATTCCTCTTCAGTATTGGTGTATGCAGTTTACAAATCCAGAGCTGGGGAAGAGAGCAGATGTGCTGTGTCAAGTCAGGCAATGTGTGTAGAGAAAGGAGATTAGCATACGTGCAGGTAAGAACTGGCCCTATACAGTTTTATATCCTGTCTTTCCCAAAATTTAGGCTGGGTTTCATAGACTTACCAATATCTTATCTTTGGCTTAAATTTTAACATTTTATAAAAATACCACCATGCACGTTATTGCTGCACTTAACTTAGGATAGTTCTTGTATCTTTATTTTGAAGTCCTCAAAGATAGTTTTTTAGCCACCATTCAGCTACTCCAGTTTTCAGTGATCTTTGTTTAGAAACTCAAGTATAAGCCATATCCCTAATCTCTGGAGACACTAGGTAGGTAGGTGGAGAGGAGCAGGGCTTGTCAAACACAGTAGTGGCCCTCCTGTGGACTACTGGACCTTGTGGTGATTGTATTGCTCTTTCAGAGCGGAGGTGAGTGAAGCCAGAGACCAACTAACCATCAGAATTAGGACCTAGAAAGGAAACTGATGTGTGGGAAGCAAAGAAGACTATGCTGCTGTTTGCCCAGCTTGGTACTTTTGGGTAAACTCAGCCAGATCTGAGGATGTTTGTGCACCTAATTCTTGGGTTTCCAAGTGTTATTAAAATTACTAAATATCCATGAGTTTGGTTAAGTTTATTTATATTCACTAGGCCTACTTATTCATTGAATGAACTTACCTTTTAAAATATAGCCATTTGTTTCTGAAAGATAGAGTTATGTTGTGTGAAATGCATCACTGGATGATTTCTGTCAATGTGGGAATGTGATGGAGATTACTGACACAACCCTAAAAGCCATACAGGTCAACTGCCAACATGTCTCTTGATGTGATCAAGGGAAGCACCAAACATACTACATGGATCCCCCACTGCTGTAATACAGCATAGTGCCTTATAGCAAGCAGTTCTCTCTAAGGGTCACACTCTAAAGTAACAAGAAAAGGCATAACATAGTAAATAAACCATGAGTGCAGACATTTGTAAGCATTGCCAAATATTGTGCCCTGTGCATAGTTATATTGTTGTAGTATTCGACAACTGGTAATACAGGTTTGCTTACACCAGCATCACCATAATCTCATAAATAATACCATGCAGTACAAGACACCAGTGGCTCCTATGTCACTGGGCAATAAACATTTTCCAACTTTATTTTAGTCTTATGGGTATCCCTCTAATACCCACTGGCCATTCTCACTAAGACACCATTGGACTATGTGTGGTTATATGAACATAGCTAATCTGAATATCCTGATCTCAAAGAGTACAGACTTAATTTTAGTCAAACAGCTATTTAGTAAGTAAACAGATAACAGAAAGTATCAGAAAGAGTAAGGACTCTCAGAGTGTCCCCCTGAAGTCTCAAAGCTTTAACCCAGAATCTAGAACAACTGCTGTCTGCGTACCCTCCCTCCTGGCTATCCTCTCCCACTTCTCTCAAGCTTAAATCCCTCCCACTAGATTTTCCAATTGGGTTCTGTCAGTAATTTCTATTCTTTTTCACATACCTTTTTCTTTTAAGTAGTAATGTATGTGTTCATTGGGGCAAGATGATAAGCAGAGAGGTCAATCATTAAGGCTAAGTTCAGCCTCAGAAGCCTTGGGAAATAATAGTGGGAACATTTGATCAACTTGTCTGTCTCCTAAGAACTAGGTTGGAAGGATATGGGTATTAAGATTAAATCCCTGACTGTCTTTAGAGAGACTGCAGGATTCAAAACTACACTACATTTTAAGCTACATTTCTGCAAAAGAATGCTATTAGAAAATGGTAAGAAATATCTGAACATATCTTAACCTGGGCAAGCAGAGCAAATGTCAAGTGGTAGAGAAAGTATTGAAGAGAGGAAATGCAGCTGATGGTGCTGCCAGCCAGGTAAGGATCTGAGAAGGAGCCTGCATGTGGGATTCATTGCTGCCAGGGTGCAAAGCCCCTATTTACCCCAGGGACCTGAAGGGATTAGAGAGCACAGAACCATAGTCTAGACTTCTGCCATGTCATATCTACCTTCACACACTCTGTATATGGAGATTTATGGGAAAATATAACTCACTGTGGCAGTCATTTGGGTACAAAAGATTAAGACCCCTTTCACCCATCTTGCAGATCCAAACACAAACTAGGGAAGCATACTCAGAAGATGTATTAGTAATTTTTTTTCTGAAGTAAGCACCAAAATTTGTCTCTATTACTTGGTGTCAATTAGAACAAGACTTTTTTGAAATTTCAAGGAACCCACCCATTACATTTTAAGTTAAATTCTATTAGAGATTCCTAACACATGCAGATAATCCTTGAGAGAGGTTATATGAGTGGTACAATCTTCAAGCCAAAGCTTCAGTTACTAAAATTGGATAAAGATTTTCCACATGAAAGATAAGAATCATATATTTCAAGAAGCTCATAGGACATCTTTAATATACTCTGGAAGCTTGGTGTCACAACTTACACAGGCTTGTGTACTATGATATGAGAATAATTTGAATTTTAGTGTATACTTGATCACATCTTCATTTAGTGGTAGTGTCTGGGACATAGTTGAAGTTATATATACCTTCTTAGTATTTAATTGTCATGGTCTAGGAATTTTGAGATATGTGGTCTTCGGTAAGACTCATGATACTGTATCAATGACATAATTCATTTTGTTTAAAAAGCTAGTCAAAATTTACAGTCTGCCTGAAGGATAGAGTAAGTCCCTTTTTTAAGACCTATTCTAACCCTCTGGTTTCCTAATTGTTTTATCTTTAATTTTAGAGTTATAAAGTTTAAATATTAAAACCAAATTTCAGTGCAATTTGGAAAGACTTTGTAAACATAATTAAGATAGAAGAATGTGAAAGCTAAAAGGATTTGAAATCTTTCCAGGATCACTTTTTCTACCCAACCAGAGACCCATCACTTTAATAAGGAGTGAGAGAAAAGCTGTGTTGGAGCTGAGCAAATGGCTCAGGCAGGTAAAGGCACTTCAAGCCTGAGGACAGAGATAAAATCCTCTGTACCCACATTAAAGATGGAAACAGTGATGCGTGTCTGTAAACATGAAGAGTGGGGAAGACAACTGACATTGTCTTCTAGCCTCCATGCATGCATGCATGCGCACATGCACACATGTACAAAGAGGTACCACACACACAGAGGCAAGGGAGAGAGTTGTGTTGTTCACTAATGTAACTCAAACTACTAACTATCAGATGAAGGAAGAATTAGAAAAAAGAGACCAAATTCTTGTATCACATGTTAAAGTTAATAGCCAAAGGGACCCCAGATCCCATTCTAAAATTATAAAGCTACACAGAATAGACAGTTTTACTTTGGCTCAGCAATGGTGTTTTAGATACAACATAACATCCATTATATAAGCAAAAAGAAAAATGTAAATCAGAATTCATCAAAAATGTTAACTTTTGTTTTTGTCCTGAATATTCAATGATCAAGAAATAAGCCATGTACTAAGAGAAAACACTTGAAAGCATACACAATATTTTGAAAAACCAACAGGATAAAAGAAGAATTATAAAATGAAATAATTTGTATACATGCATCACACAAGAAAACTATCAGTATGTGAAAAAATCATATGCTTAATATGTTTAGTCGTTTACTCAAGGCTAAGGGAAATTCAGTAGAAAGTCAAATATGAACCCAAGCTTCCAGCAACTCTTCAGAAGACACACAGTTCATGATTCTATTAACACAATTCTTGGAATTACAAGATAAGCCACAGTCTCAGAAAGATCGCACCTGGGAGTGTGGGGGAAGGGGAGTACAATGGTCAGAGGGGAGAGGTGAAAAGATGGCTGAGGAATCAAGTTTAGAGGGGTGATGACTGTTCTCATCCCAGCATTCCCATTTGTCCAAACATCTCAACTCGTACACTTTAAACACGTGCTGATGACTGTGTTTATTATACTTAAATCACTTTTAAAATGAAAATTGCAAAAACGGGGTTATATAGTTCCACTACTTGTTTCATAATGCCTATGCAACCTTGGGATGCTTAAATTTGAATAAGATGAAAGAACATGCTTCTACTTATAACAGAATAGTACAATCTGGCAGGCTGGGGTAACAGGCCATTCCTGGCATTCTACACCCTGATAATTCATATTATAGATAATGTGATTTTCCAAGAATCCTTTCAAAAGAGATAAATTTCCTCAATCTTGGCTCCTAGACATCATTCATCCTGTTGTAATTTCAGCAGTAGATGAGTGGGAAGTAGAGCTAAGATTTCATTATCTGTTGGGTGAGGAGATGTTCAGTGTGATTGCATGTGTGGTCGTTCGCACATGTGTGTAAATTTCCTGCTGCAAGTTCTACATGAAAAGAGCCTATGTTTGTGTGAAGAGGGGGATGAATTCTCTTATGTGAGTGATACACAGTTCTGTAGACATGATCTCTGTGTGTTAGTTAGACGCAAAGTTCTTCAAGAGAACAAGTCTTCCCATCATGTGTAACAACTCAATGTACCTTGCAAGCACAGAGGGTCTGGGATGTCAACCAGAGCCTTACTGTCTGATTCTACTGTTTTCTTTGATCAGCATGGTAGATGAAACACATGTCCAACGTAGAATTCTATTTTTCCTCTATTAAAAGTGGTACTATTCTTACTATTTTTCTTTTCATTGACCCTAAGATAACATGCAATATTTCTGTAGGAATAGACAGACAATTCCTGTAGGTATGATGATAACTGAGGTTATCGTAAGCAGAGGTGGTTGTTCTTGTTGTTGTTGTTAATTCTTAAATGACATTTCCATACACTGACTCACATTTTCCTGCAACTTCAAATTTGGAGCATAGGTCATATGGATAGGAACTCTTTGACATCCATTCAATTCTTCTTCATCTGTATGAACCACCCCATTATGGCTGCTCTTCTAGTGTATCTTCAAGAAAATGAAATAAGACAAAGCCCCACGATTCCCAGGAGAGCCGCAGGGTGGCAGGGACAGGATCCTCTCAGCTTCCAAGAGACAGAGGAGGATCAGCGTCCTTCTCTGCCCCTTCCCAGCAAGTGGAGGGCCTACCTCCAGGGAACGCCTTAAACCAGAGACTCGGGCTAAAGCCGCCATTCTCTCGCTGGTGAGTTTCTAAGACTGGAGCAGCCAGCTTGGAGGAACAGGCCCCACGAGTCGCAGGGGACTTGC
>NW_022196915.1:60841778-60846892 GCF_008632895.1 Mastomys coucha
GCACATGGAGGGGTCTGATTGTTCTGGCAGTATGTGTATAGTAGAGGATTGCAATTTGATCATCAATACGAGAGGAGCTCGGCCCTGTGAAAGTTCTGTGCCCCAGTGTAGGGCAATACCAGGGCCAATAAGTGGGAGAGGGTGTGGTGGCAGGCATGGGGAGTGGGGAGGCAACAGGGGTTTGTTTTTGTTTGTTTCTTTGTTTTTTGGAGGGGAAACTGGGAATGGGAAAATTTACATGTAAGTAAAGAAAATATCTAATAAAAAAATAAAATAAAATAAAACAGAAAAAAAAAGAAAATGAAATAAAACTGTATTTTCCCAAACTGCTCACTCATCACAACCATCAACATCTCCTTCTAGCCTATTATAACCCCATATCCAGTGGCACCTCTAGGAGAAATTTCCTTCTAGAAATGAAACTTCTTGAAAATCTATTTCTGAAAACATTTCAGTTCACTTGACAGTATTATTTCTCTTCATTAAGAGGAATGGTCATTAAGAGCTATGGTCATCAGTGCTCTTTCATGTTTGGAGGTCAGGTGTGAAATGTAGCCTAGGAAGACATACGTTCCATGAAAAATGCCTCTTTCTCAATCCTAAAAGATGGAAATTAGACTCTAGGAGAAACCACACCCGTGTTAAAGACCTTCCAAGGCTGATTTGCTGAATTGAACATCCCTGGCTGTTAAGCATTTGAATGTTACAAATTATCTTGGGCTATCTGTAGTGCCTTTTAAAACCATTCATGGCCCATTTGTGTGCTTGTTCTAGTAGCCTTATGACTACTGGATAAGTAGTTTGGGAATCTAGTTCAAGCCAAGGCCTAAAAATGCTACAGCTTCTGAGGTCTACAATAGATTGCCCTGTTTTGCTGTACCCTATCTGATGGTTTCACCAATGCATTTGAGCAGTGCCTTGATTTAAGATTTTTCTTTTGTTCTGTAACTATAAAACCTTCATAAAATGGTAACAACATTGGAATGTGATATTTGGTGTAATCTGATTCCTGTGTCCCTAGGCTATATTAACTCATACTTAACTCCAGAACAAACTATTTCTTACTCCAGATGAGGTAATAACTGTTTCTACATCAACACAAGTTATGTGTGAGAAGCTACACATCATGATGACTCTCACCAGCTGCCGTAAAGTGGCTCTGCTTCTGCGTAGCTTTTCTTAATTATCCCAGATTCCTCTCTAACAAAACCCAAGCCATCCCTTCTTGGGAGTTTTGTGACAAATAAGCTATAAGAATATCATCCAGAGACACAAACAGCACAGAGTGAACATCCATCATTATGTACAGGGTGTTGCTCTAGTTGTAGGTCATACTATGGCTGCTAGTCTGTAAGTCATACTATGGTTGTTAGTGTGTAGGTCATACTAAGGCTGCTAGTGTATAGGTTATACTACTGTGGACTGTGAAGAACTGTATCCAATAGAGAGGAAAACTGAGTCAGGGAGTGTGTGCAAACATAAGCGTTCTTTCAGCCCACATCATGATTATATCCCTTAGTCGGGTGAACGTGTAATTTGCCTAACACATTTGTGCTTCAGTTTCTCCAATGTAAATGGTGATGATGATTATATACTTCATAAGATTTTATGATCTCAAATAAGAGCTTTTATAAATGCTCAGAAGACTTCCTGGTGGTGGCACTCAATGTCAGCTATTATTAGACTTATCAAGGCAGAACATCAAGCATAATAGCTTTGATTAAGGTCTGATTCATATTTTTATTTTGGGTTCTACAGATGTATTTGATCTCAGGACCTGTACCTTTCATGATCAGGCCCTTAGAGTCACCTTTCGGTGTCTCTGATCCCTTCTTGTCATTCTATTATACTCTATTTCTATTCAGTAACATTTCATACTCTAACTTCCTATTTGTCCTAAGTTAGCTGCTTCCTGCAGAAATGGGAATGAAGAAAATGTGGTGTGTTGCAATGATGCAGGGAATACTATCAAGGCACAGGAGAAAGAATTCTAGTCTCACAGTGACTGAATCTAGTTCAGCCCTCAGGAAATCCACAACAGGAATAAATGTGTGTAAATAAGTAATAGATTATGACATGCTATGCTATATTACACCTGGGTCAACTGTCTGTTTATGCTTATTCACTTACATGTATCTATATGATGTGCATTCCATTTCCATAATAGTTTGTGAATACTTCCATTGACATGTTTTTCTTTGCCTCTTAGTTCCTTCCTCACAAGTCTTTATTTTGTCATCTCCATTTTAATGTTCTTAAATCATCCCCCACTGCACCCAGGATAAAATAAAATCCTTGACACATTACAAACAATGCACTCATGCATGCATACATACACACATGCACACATACACACTCACACATATACTCAGGCACATGCACACACACATGCACATAAATATGTGCACACTCACACACTCACATACATGTACATGCATTCACACACACATATGTATGCATACTTGCATGAACACACAAGCACCACCTACATGTTCTATCAGAGTCTTTCTCTAATGTTTTCATCTTTCTATGGTCTTCCAACCTACCCGTTGGTACCCAGTGTTCATCCTCCAACCAAACTGAATGAATTCTTCAAGGACATATGTGCTTCCCTCTTTTTTTAGAACTCTTTTTGCTTTAGGCCTGCCTTCACCAGCAAGTAAATTACGGTTTGCTTGTTTGCTCTTAAGACAGGGTTTCACCCTGTATCTCTGTCTGACCTAGAATTTACTATGTAGCCTAAGCTTCAAATGCATGGTAATCCTCCTGCCCCAGCCCCCTAAATTCTGCATTATAGGCTCAAGCCATCTAACCTACTTACAAAGTACATTTCAGTTCCTTCAGAAGTCTGGTTTTGTTTGTTTGTCTTATATCAAGGAAATATTCTCAAGGCCTCCTGGTCATTCAATAACTATTTATGTGCTAGTCAGTGAGTCTCTTGCTGTAGTCCCTGCATCGTCAGCTGTCAGTGGTTTTCAGTTGGCTTTTCTTTCACAATCAGAGGCAAATCTCCAAGTCAGGAACTCCTGTGACCTTTTACATCTTCCTACTTAGTGGAGTGACAGCATCACGCCACATCCTCCATGAGCCTCCACTGCTTTCTGTGTTCTCTCCATCCTTCTCTGCTCAGCCAGGTCTTACAACACAGTGGAGAAATGACGATGCCTGGATTGGGATTTGAACACTTCTGGCTCCAAGAGCCAGCTAATCACCTTCTTTCCCTGCCATTCTGGTCCAGTTCCATGACTGAGCACATTTCCTCTATCTATGAAATATAATGGACTTCCTAGGGTGCTTTTGTGTGGCCACCGGGTAGTAAAGAGAATTTACCATGAAGAAATAAGGAATCCAAGCTCTAACAGTGATAGAGAGCTCTTCAGGGAAACCCAAGTGCTTCCAGTTAAGAAGGATAAAATCAACAGGACACAGCAATTTTAAAAGAAGTAAGTTTAGAACTGTCCAGAGAGAAGATATTAGTGCCCATATGCCTCTTACCCTTCACTGCAAAACTTTGATGGTTCCTTCCATCAGAATGGTTTTAGGGTGTCTCATGGAACTAGGCAACAGATACAGAAGTCACTGATTGCTTATAAAGGATGGGACTGAAATCTAAAACTGTGGCCTTGAGATGGATAAGCTGAGAATGCATGTGCCATCACACTTATGAATTGTGGATGAAGCAAAAGGGGTAAAGGAGTGACTTGTGATGTAGGAACGTTTGGTTTCCTTTTCAAATTCTGGGAGACAGCTACATCTACTACATACTCGCTACAGGTTAGGTATGACAGATGACAGTACTAAGTGTGACTCATTGCACTTCAAAAACTTCCAGACATTCTGGAAAAAGTTGGGTAGAAAATGTGGGGATTCCAGGATATCCAAAGTTCACAAAAGCAATAGCATGGGATGCTAGTCAGACTTCCCCAGCAATGGTATTTACTGTAAAAACAAGGCACACACCAAGCCTAGCTCCAACAGCTCCAACACAAACAGCTCCAACAGTACTTGTTGCATTCATCATCCTCATGAAAAAACTCCTGTCATCTTCAAACCAATTAAGCCAAATGAGACATGATCATATTAAGTTGTACTGCCTCTAGGCAGACCTTTATTTTTCTCAACCCCCCCCCGACTTCTTTTCTTCCTCAACCCTACCCCGACACCTCTTCTCCCTCAACCCCACCCTATATGTCCTAGAACATTTTCTATCACCTTGTCTTGTTCCTCACACACCCTTCCCCTCACAGCTTCTCCACCCACCTACACTCTCCAGCCTCCACCCCAGCTGGCTGCCTGCCACTCACAGCTCCTGTGTGGCACTGGTTCCCCAGTTCCCTCTTATCTGCTGCCTCTGCTGTCACCCACAAGAAAGCAGTGCTCAAAATATTCGGCAAAAGTGTGCTTGGTACTAGGAGACACTGTCTGGACAAAATCAAACTAACTTTAAATCTCCTAAATTCTTAAACCTTCCAGTTGGGAGTCACGTCTCACTTGTGCTTGAGTAGAGTTTAAAATGTCTTAAGGAAATTCTTCCAGGGACCAATGGTCATGAGGATTGGCTCCATGACCTCTCAAGATAGGAGCATCAGGTAAAAATATTTTGTACAATTAACTATAGGTGAATAAATATGTGAGCCAGTGGGACAGCATATGTGAAAGAATTAAATTTAGTCACCAGGAACAGGTGTGCTGCACAGTAAAAAGAGCATTGCAGGCATGTCTATGACTTCCTCTCTAGACTCTTCCAGACAATTCTTATACAGACAGCATAAATAATGGAGACCAGCCTTAAAAACAGAAATCTTTAAAGATAGCCTATCTTGCAGTCCTGCAGAATTTTGTAGTGTTGGTGTGCTCCCTCAAATGCTAAAATGCCATCAATACCTGTTGTCAGAATAAAAAGCATTAGCTCTGTGACCTCTCTTTTCCTGAGCTGGATTTGATTTTATGGATGATAACATATCAGGAGCATTAAAGAGCTTCTGTCTGCTGATATCTTCTCGGGGCTGTCATTAGAAATCTTAGACTTTACATGTGCAAAATGGAGACTCTGATCTCCACTCATTAAGGCCAAATGGAGCAGAGCAGAGTCTTCTCCTCCTCCTCCTCCTCCT
>NW_022196915.1:60846904-60849209 GCF_008632895.1 Mastomys coucha
TTCCTCCTTTTCCTCCTCCTCCTCCTCCTCTTCCTCTTCCTCCTCAGGGGTGTCAACTCAACCTTCTAGTACTTCTGGCCTAAGGTCTTACCATCTCTCCTGTGCTTCCTGCTTAAAAAACAGTCCATTATAAAATCCTGCCCACTCTATCCCCAAAATAGTCTAAAAGCAACCAATGTTCCTCCATTGATGGCTAACACTCCAACCACCATCATCTCTGACTTGACCATATGATCTTAGCATTGCATCCTTGTCCCCTAAACATGGATTGCCCAAATGACATCTAGAAATATCCTCTTAAAGCAGTGGCTCTCAGCCTTCTTAATGCTGCAACCTCTTAATACCTCCTCATGTTGTGATGATCCCCAACCATAAAATTATCTTCATTGTTACTTCAAAACTGTAGTTTCATTATTGCAATGAATCATAATGTAAATGTCTGTGTTTTCTGATAGTCACCTAGAGCCAATTTTTCTCCCAAAGGGGCCACAACCCACAGGTTGAGAAGCCTTGTTTTAAAGTCTAGGTCAGATCTTATTTCACCCAGAGTGAAAGCTGGAGTCCTTACTCCCTTTCAGAGTGAAAGGGAGTCCTATGGAGTCCCTGTGGGTCCATATTTGGGGGAGAAGGAAAATGGCAAAGGACCATACAGACTGGCTGCCTCTTAAAGAATGGACACTTATTGCACTGCTATTCTAGAAGCCTATGTCCAGAATGAAGGTATCTGCAGGTTCAATGGTTAGGATGAAAGGTGTGATCCATGCCTTTCCAATGTCACCCAGGACTTGCAGGTTGTTGCTGGCATCCATTGTCTTACAGAAGGATCACCTACACAACTTGAGATTTCATCACCATATATCAGCCTCCCTGGATAAGTAACCTAGTCAATTCTGACTGTGAGTCAACTGTGAATTCCTCATATCACCTCTTCAGTGACTGTATTTCCAAATATATGATTTTGGAGGCACCACAATTCAGTGTATCCTAATGCACCTACAGGAAGTGACTTCAGGCTTTCTTATACTTTGGGTCCTCTGCTACTGCCTTCATACTGCACCTGCCACAGAATTCCTACATTGAGAGTTCTGTCCTTGTCCTGGGAACCATCTTCTTTCAGTATCCTTAACCTTTCCATGTCTTTGCTTTAAATTCATTCACTCAGTGAACTCTACACAAACCATCCAACTTTAAACTGAAAGCTAAATTCTCCAGCACAGCACTAGTGTGTTATATGTTGCATTTCCTTCCCACCTGCTTTCTGTTAGTATGGTACCTAACTTATGTTCATATTGGTCTTCTCCAGCTAGATGTAAGCTCCATTATGGGGTGAGATGTCTTTGTTTTATTCACTGGGTCATCCTAACTTTTACACATTGGCATTAAGTTAGGGGTCAAAGCATATTCATTGGTAAATAAGGATATATAAATCTACACGCTTCTGCTATGTTAACAAATGTCACACCTACAATAAAGTACTCTCTACAGTGGAATAATCAGAGCCTCAATGTTTGTTAGGGACTTGGGTGACTCTAACAAGCATGTACCTTCTTTGCTTCAACCCAACTCCCTTATGCTTTCACCTAATGCACTTGAAATGTCCTCATTTATATTTTCCTTTGTTCTTGAACTATAAAATCCATAAAATTGTTACCACGATGGAACATGGTATTTAGGATGACCTCAATGTGTGCTCCTAAGTCATTCTCTCTCATACTTGGCTTCAGCACAAAATGACTTATCCCCCACGAGGGAAGAGTTGTGTTTGTGTTTATCACATCATTAAGACTCACCAAAAAAATCACATATTGATGAGAGCTCTTTCTGAGTAGAATCTGGAAACACTAGTCTTAAGAATGGAGTAATCCAAGAGGAGTCCTTAAAGAAGTAGCCATGCTTGGGATGTGTCACTGATATAACTTGAGGAAGCAGCTCTAGTCCCAAATGCCACAACTGTCTCTGTAAAGCATAAGACCCACTACTCCAGACAAGGCAATTAACCAAGAAGTTTTGGCTGAAATGTAGCAGATCTGTTTCCATTTAGAATTTGATTTAACCATTTTGACTCCCTAGGCAAACAGAAATCTTCACCTTGCTATTATTCTTCACTTTATGGGGGCCATATAAGAAACCTCAAGAGTACAGTGTTTTCATTAAAATGTGTGAACAGACTCCTCCTCCAAGAGGCTACAATGCTAAGAAAAAACCTAATTGCACTTCAAGGTTTGACAGCCTTTGCTGTAGGAAGCTATGTGCATGTAATAATGTTTTATTTTAGGCGAAATGTTCTTCAGTACCAAAAAAAAAA
>NW_022196915.1:60849289-60852768 GCF_008632895.1 Mastomys coucha
AGAAAGAAAGAAAGCAAAAAAAGAAAAAGAAAAAGAAGAAATATTGTTGGATAAATGAAAAAGTGACTTTTAAAAAAGTTCTTCATGTAGGCAGATTCAATAAGCACTGAAGCCAGGCAGGGGTCTCTCATTCCTGGTTGGTAGTTTCATCAGTGTCCATATTTCCCAGGAGCTTCTGGCAGATACACCTGGACACAGACACTCTTGCCTACTCTCCTGTGACCAGCAATGCTGCTTCTGAGATGACTCTGCAGATTTCACATGCTGAGACCCAGATCAGGAGAATTACAGGGCATCCTTTACTTTGCTTATGCTGAGCAACTGAATACATGTAAGTTCAACATGTATTCAGTGTCATAGCTGCCTGGCTTATGTTATCATCTTGATGTAACCTCCCAGTATATGATATGAAGGCTTTTTTCCATGATAAGAAAAAAGGCTTTTTAGAAACACCCTTTCATTGTTGTTGCTAACAGTAGATACTTACACAGTATCCATACAGGTGGTTTTTACTACAAGGAAGAGAATAGTAAGCCAGAAAGTCAACAGAATAACATCCTATGTAAGTAGTATTTCTTTGCTTAAAAATGCAATATATAACATGGACCTTTAAAGTTTCAGATAATTTCTGACATTTAAGTTAAATTAGTGCTTAGTCCCTCTCTCTTAATAGAGACAGTTTTATGGTACCCAGGCTTTCAAATATAAATATATTCAGGTCACTGGATTTTGTGCTACATTGATTTCTTTAGCTCATTCATGCAGCATCTGTGAAAATTACTCCTATCGCTCTCTTTATGTGTTAGTGCATAGCTTCAACCCTATAATTTTTAGAACATGTAATTCAAATCCTGCCATTAATGGTCACTTAAAATAAACCACTTCTTTTTTTTTTCTGAAATCAATCAGTTTCCCCCTCCACCCCTTTTCATACTGACAAATACTCAGATGGTTCTGAAGACTATGGGAAAGTGGGCATGAAAGGGGTAAATATTTACAACGACACTCATATCTTACAAAGTTAATTGCACCCAGTCATTTTCAAATCTCTAAAAAAGAAATAGGCTGTTGTAATATTTCATTCCCAGAAGAAGTAGCAGTGCACAAAAACAACACAACACACCAAGTCTACTCTGTCCTGTCATGACACTAAGTGCACCCTGCCATCTTCCAAGAGTCTTTGCCTGGATCCTGTTGACAATGCACATGGTCAACTAAGAAAACATTTTTATTGGATGGAGAATTACAAAGAAAATTGACTTAGAAGAACAACACAGAACAGAGAACTCCATGCATACAGCCCCTTTTGTACTTCTGGATTCATGGGTAGCACACAGTAGTCAAAATCTATCAAGTACCGACTGTGGTTTTGGAGGAAAGAAAACACTTGAGTCACAGGAATTATCCTTCATCTGCGGTACAAAGAAGTCCATGAAGAAGTATAATTTTTCTACACGAAGCAGAGAAACAGAACTGAGCCACACCTACCCCAGTCCCCACGTCCCTTGGAAGTATCAGCCCAAGGCAGGAAGATGATTCAGTTCATAGGCCTGCAGAGTAAAACTGGAAAAGCAAAGATATGCTTGAAGTTTTCTAACATGAAGTATAGTTTATGGAGTTGGAGCTACATACAACCAACTCTTCTGTTTTGCCTGGGACAGATACTTTCCTAATACACAGACTTCTAATCCTAGGCAGACCACCATGATAGTTGGGCTTGGTTTTAATTACCAACTCCACAGTCACCTGGGAAGTGAATCTCACTGAAGAATTATCTAGATCAGGTTTTCTGTGACTATTCTGGAAAGAGATTTTAAGTGACTCTAATTTCTACGTGAGGTTTTCCTCATTGGTCACAGCACTGAAACACTCCACTTTGTGTTGTAGCGTCCTAATATTTCCAGCTTTTTCTATTTTCAGAGTCCTTTTCTGTCTCATCTTCAAAGAGAGTCATTTCATCTAATCATCTATTTGATCTATATTCTAATATCTTCTAAATGTTTCATTAGCAATTTCCTGTAGACTCTGAGTTCTTCTAAGAGGAAGTAGAACAAGATGACCAAGAACTCCAGCCTTAATTTGAAGCATTGATTCAAGTTCTAAGGTACTTTCTCTTGTATTGTGTTGGAAAGGGTTCTGTAATTCTCTGGGCTTCAGATTCTTTTTGCTTTTAAAATGCAAATGATCAAGGTGTTATTTTATAGATTGGTTCTTATAATTCAGTCATTTTATATGCTGGGAATTTTGATTCTGTTCTCTGACTATGGTAGATGCCTAACATCTGTTAGCTAATGTCATTTTAATAGTTGGGTCAGTAACTTTATACTTCTAAAATTAAAACTTAAAATTTAACTTATTATTTTATATTAATCAAAGCTACATACAATTTCTAGAATTATATATACATGTATATGTATATATATATATATGCACACTATGTTATTTGAAAATAATGATTTAGTGACTTTTGTTCTTTGTTATTGTTAGGAAATACAAGGTCTATCACACAGTATGTACTGTGACATAATGTGGTGGTGTGAATTGTTCACAAAAATTCATTAAGCTGTTCAGATCTAGAACTCCAAGGAGGAATTTGGATTAATGGATGACCATCTACAGTTTTTATGGTCTGAGTGTATTTGTGGAGATAGAAGAGAACACAAGAAAGACAGACAGAAAATAGAAGGCTAATCTGCTCAGTAGATTGTGTTCAATTTTATATATAGTTCTGTAAGTTAAGAATACAGGTACAGAAGCTGAGGATACTAACAATGGGGCCATCACTGATCATCCTGGCATAATATTTGAGGTTTGAGAAAGAACACAAAAATGGGGGCAGAAATCTATGGGCAAAAGGGAAGTGCAAGTAGCAATATTGGAAAATCTTTTCTACACAAAAAGGAAGACAATTGTGACAAAGAATATGACTATTGAAGAAACACGACCCTCGCCTCCCCACATGGGTGGAATCATTTGGAACAACTCTAAACCAGAGTAAGCAGAATTGAGACACTGCAGAAAGAAATGTTAAGACAGTACAAAGGGGCAGCCATTGCCGCAGAATAGAGCAGTATTTGAAAGTGCATGTGTAAAAATAAAAAATCAAGATAGAACTAGTCAGTAGTAAAGATTTGTGGAAACAAAATAAGAAGTAATTGAGAAAATGCTTTTGGCATGATTTTTTTTTGCAAGTAACTTCTCTATGACATCTGTCATTTGTGTAACTGAATTGCAACGTATCATATGAATTACTAGAAGGCTCCAAGGCTGAAAAAACAAAGGTAAAGGCTAAGACAATTTACATTCATGGAATATTCAAGTTGGAAGGATCATAGAGGCCATGTAAATGTAAATCAACATGATGATTTATTAATTCATTTGGTCATGCAAAAATGTTAGTACTATCTATAATATACAGCATTTTTGTAGTAACTATCTATAGGGTCTATCAAATACATTCTACTTCTCTAGTTTTTTTT
>NW_022196915.1:60852866-60854081 GCF_008632895.1 Mastomys coucha
TTTTACCAGAAATCCATTTCATTCTTGGATATATAACTAATCTTCATGGTCAGTGAGATTTTTTTCATGTGAAAAACTTTTCATGTGAAATGGGATTTCCAATCCTTGGCAAACAAAATGGTGGCTATGATGGTTAGTTTTAACCTAATGCAATTGGAATCACTCAGGAAGAGAGTCTGAATGAAGAACTTCCCAGATTATGTTTGCCTATGGGCATGGTTATGGGAGACTTTCTTAATCATGCTAACTGAAGTAGGAAATGTGAACATCACATTGTAAGGCTAGACTTTCTCCATCTTCAACTAATCTTTCAGGTTTTAGACCATTCCCCTTTGACATACTTCTACCATTACTTTAGATATTATAGATTCACTAATGAGACATCAATCATGAAGAATCATTTTCCAGTTCTCCATTTTCAGCTCACAGTCAATTTCATTCTCCTTGAAGGTATAATCTATTGTTGCTTCTGTCAGTATGCTGACTTTCCATTTCTAGCCAAACCAAAATTCTCAAAAAGAGAATGTCAAAGAAATGAATCCAGGTTAATAAGATTGTAAATAATACTAACCAAAAAGTAAAATATATTTCCCACTCACTGGCTCTCCTCTTTTTCCTTCAGTAGCAAACATATTTTCCCTTGAATATTAACATTTATTAGATATTAAAAATGATAAACATAGAACTTAGCACTCTAATAAATGTTTAAAAGTGATCTAGAATTTGTATAGTCTTGCCATTTTATTTAAATGATAATGGGCATTATGGGAGCTGGGGAGATAATTCAGTCTATAAAATGATTATTAAGAAAGCATAAGGAATGAGTTCATATTTCCATCACCAGCACAAAAGCCAGGTATACTAGCCCGGGTCTATAATCCAGTGCTAGGACCATAGAAATAGCAAAACCCCTAAAGCCTACTCACCAGCTAATAATGCCAAAATGGTGAACTCTGGCTCCAGTGACAGACCATACATATAATTTCCTTTTCACTGATATGATAAAACTTCATGAGAGAAAGCAACTTATAAGACCGAGTCCACCATGCTGGTGAGGCATGGCAGCAGGAATCTGATAGATTACATCTTTAACCTCACACATAGGGATCAAAGATAGCAAACTGGAAGTGAGCAAAAGTATAAATCTGTAAAGTCCAGTGACATACACAAAGTTACATAAGTTACGTAAAGTCCAGTGGCATACATAAAGTTACA
>NW_022196915.1:60854134-60859769 GCF_008632895.1 Mastomys coucha
CAGTGGCATACATAAAGTTACATAAGTTACGTAAAGTCCAGTGACATACACAAAGTTACATAAGTTACATAAAGTCCAGTGACATACATTGTCCAATGTGGCTCCACATCCTAAAAGCTCATTGACCTCCTCAAATGCCTACACAGAAGAGGACCAAGTAGTCAAGCATGTGACTATATAGGGAACATTTCTCATCAAGCCCATTCTCAAGCAATAAGGTAGAAAGTTATAGGGGAAGACAAAAGACATCAATCTCAGGCCTATTCATACACAAACACATATACAAGTACATACACATGAACACATACATAGATACATATACAAGTATACACACATAGAAACACATATGGATACACACATACACACAGATAATATCCAACTAAGTTATAATCAGAAAACTGCAGAAGTTCCTGTGTACTTTGCACAGTTTGGTGCTTATAACAGATCATGATAATGTGCTGTGTATTTAAAAAATAAGCTAAAAGAAAGTTTTGCCCCAGAGAAATGATGAACAATTGAAAAAATACCTGTTTAATCTAATTTAATCATTATATGTAGTGTGTGTTTATGTGTCTATGTATGTGTATGTGTGTGTGTGTTTGAAACTTTGAATGGTATTCTATTAGTATTTACAATTTTGTGTTTTCTGTGTTAGCTAAAAATAAATTTAATAAAAAAGGTATTTTGCAAATACTAAAGAGCCTGATATAGCTATCTCCTGAGAGGCTCTGCCAGTGCCCAACTAATACAGAAGTAGAGGCACACACCTATCTATTGGATTGAGCACAGAGTCCACAATGAAGAATCCAGAGAAAGGACCCAAGGAGCTGAAGAGGTTCACAGCCCCTTAGGAAGAACAACAATATGAACTAACTAGTATCCTCAGAGCTCCCAGGGACTAAACCACCAACCAAAGAGTACACATGGTGGGACTAATGGCTCTAGCCGCATATGTAGTAGAGGATGGCCTAGTTGGACATCAATGGGAAGAGGGGCCCTTGGTCCTGTAAAGGTTCTATGCCCCAGTATAGGGGAATACCAGGGCCAGGAATCGGGAGAGGGTAGGTTGATGAACAGGGGGAAGAGGGAGGAGGGAACAGGGTTTTTTTGTTTTTTTTTTTTTTTGTTTTTTTTAGATGGGAAACCGGGAAAGGGGATATTGTTTGAAATGTAAATAAGGAAAATATCTAATAAAAAAAAAGAATATCCCAGAGGTATCAAAAGGATCCCTGTGTCCAGGAAGAAGCAGGATGGAGGCGGATATGCAACCCAGTCTTACCTGAACCAAGGATTATAAGATGAAAATAATACCTAGTGCAGGTGCCAAAAAGAAACTACACAAATATGATGATTTATAGAATAGTAAATGGTAACTTTTTAAGTAAATACTACAAAATATTCACAATCAGCATCCTACTGAGTGTCCCCATCCTCTTGGGCAGCCAGTCATATATCAGCAGATTTGAAGGTCAGAAAGGATAGACCCTCTCTCATAATCAAGAGCTTGTAAAACCTGGTCCAAAGAATGGGATCTCTATTGTTCCTCTCCCTAGGTGGACACTTGACATTCTGAACTGACAAGGATCACTGGCCAACAATGGATTTCTAATGAAGAACAAAGACACATCACTGCCTGGTCCCTTAAAAATTAATCCAAATGAGCCTGTCAATCACCTGGACAGGAAACACCCCTGAGAAAATATCTGTGGCCCAGAAACTTCAGAAATAGTACAAAGTCTACCTAAAAATAATGGTTAGAGGCCAAGAGCCATCATGGAGAAGCTAAAATCTAGCAGGTGATCTTCCTGAGATGGTTGTGCCATGGACTGTTAATGTTATTGACTGATCTGCTTCTCTAAGTAAGGCTGAGATTACATCTAAGGAAAGATTCCTGCTAATAATATGCATTTCCTGTTATTATTAAATATATGTATAATGATCACTAGATATAGCTCACCCTTTTGAGCAGACTTCTGCAGAACAATGAAGATGTCTTGTAGTGATGGTATATAGACAAATAGATGATCTCAGTTATTAATGATGATTCTATAAGAATTTCTAAAATTATATTATGTTAAGATCTTTTATAATAGGACTGCTATTAAGTCCTTTCTGATGTCAGAACTCCAAAGAGAACTCTGTCAGTTTTCAAGTGTCATGAGTTAATTGCTTCTGAGATAGCAAGGAGGCATCTACAACTTAGAGTACCTGCCAAGAGGTTGTAAAACCATTAATCAGAGGTCATAAAAAAAGTAACAAAGGATTTACTACAGGTACAAAGACATATGATAAAATATTGACTGGGTTTAATCTATATGAAACTTCACTAATTACTTAGTTAAAAAAATTATAGTTTTAATTTTAAATGAACTTGTTGAGCTAGTGACAGATAATGAATGTTTAGCCATATAATTACTCTTAATGGATATGCATGTAAACAATGTCTGTTGTATACTTCTTATTCAACTTGAGATTTGAATTTATGTTTGAATATCTAGTGAGCTTTTGTTTGTAATGGGATACTTGGAAAAACCATGTGATCTATTTTCCTAGAAAAGGTACAGAAGACTAGGAGAGATTATATTAGCAGGCATAACATTGCATGTAAAGGCAATAGGGAGTGAGAGCACTTGGAGCAAAAGCATCATATCAGCAGAGCCAGAGGAGAGAGCAAGATTAGGAAGAGAATACAGAGTGAAATAACTCAGAAATTAGACAGCAACTTAAAAATTAAGAGAGCAATATGCAGAATTCAAAAAAAGCGGCAGAGAGCAGAAGGAGCAGGCAGGGTTCTCCTTATCATAGGACACAACATGTCTTTTATTAATAGCAAGGCAGGCTTAGTCTTACTAAAGAGGACAAAGCTTTCTTCTTACAGACTTGGGTTTAATTCGTTTAGCAAATAAAAGAGTAGAAAGTTTTCCTTTCTCTGTACAATGAAGATTGAGTTCATTTTTCATCCATAATGAGTGAGTTCTTTCTGCACAGACACTTGGTCTTTTGCTCCGTATGCGTACGTAAGTATGGATGTGTGCATATGTATGTAATTATGAGATGAGTAGCTGGACCCAACTAGTTTGAATGGAGATGTATGAATGTGTGAGCATGAATTTGTATATGAGTTTATGTGAGCTTATCCATATTTGCTTGTGTAAAAGTTTTCCTTCCTTGAACATGACTCTCTTCTCCTGGTTCAATATAAGTTTATTGCTCCAAATCTCCCCCCACCCAGCCTGAAAAGTAAGAGGCATCTGGACAAAAGGGGAAAGGCTTTAGCAATTAATCCTTTACTTAATCCCCTGCTGTTTTATGGTCAAGTACTAAATGCCAGAGACTGCAGTTTCTGGCCTCAGAGGATCTCAGGCAGATCAGCTACAGCAGCAAAGTGACTTAGACTTAAGATAGGTAAACATTTTATTATTGAACAGCAACCCTAAATATCTTGAAAAACCAAGTCTTGCCCCATCAATGATCTTCCCCTGGGACCTCCAAGAGAGAAGCAAGCAAGAAAGAAGAACTGCTGGGGCTGGCCCCTGGAAGCTAACACAATGGTCTTTTTGACCAATGTCTACTCTCAGCTTCTTGAGAGTGTTTTCTTCGTGAGTCCTGGCCCACTCTCCTCCCTTAAGGGTCCCTATTTTTCTCTGAATGAACTCTATCTTCTACAGTGCACTCTTTGTCTCTTCTCTATTCTTTCAGCAGAGATCACAAGGACCTAAGGGCCCAGGAAAGTCCAGTGCAAATATGGCAATAACAATCTAGCTTCAGAAACAACAACATTTAATTTTTTCTAGATTTATTTTTGTCTTTCCTTTCATATACTATGCTTACATATTACATACCAGATTCCTATGTCATTTGTCAATACCAACTTCTTATTCCTCTACTCTAATACAGCACAATACCATTAGATAACTTTTTTGTTTCCTTTACAGATTTCTCTATCCAAATTTGTAAAATACTAGGGATCAAACTCAGCTTTGCACATGCTGGGAAGTTATCTACATCTGAACTCCATCTCCACTTAACTCCATACACTCTTAACAAAACAACTCTCTCTTTATATCAGTCGTGTGTGTGTGTGTGTGTGTGTGTGTGTGTGTGTGTGTGTGTGTGTATCTGTGCCCTCACCACTTCATCTTGTCTTTTTCCATCTCCATATCTTACATTATCAATATCAAAAACATATAATGTTGTTCTTTAGTCAGTATATATTTCATACCTTTAAGTGATTGCAAAACTGAAAAACCAATAAATAGCTGAAGATGTATTTCAGAAGTAGCAGGCTCACCTTTTATACACAAAGGCATTGAGCTCAACTTTCAATATTATACAAAAAAAAAAAAACAGATAGCAGAACATCTATTCTACATAAATTTACTTCAGAGACAAGCTTGTTTTTGAGGTAAACAAGATTTCCTCTTAGTTTCAAGGTTCATAGTTCAGTGTCAATTTAAGACCATAGAAAATAATATCATTTTCATTCTCTCACAAGAGTCTAAACTTGCTGTATTTTATGTGATTGTCTTAGGTACTTTATTCCTAAACCTGTGAAGAGTACTTTATATTGCTGTGAAGAAACACCAGGATCAAGGCAACTCTTATAAAGAAAACAGTTAATTGGGGGCTTGTTTATCCATGATCATCATGGAGGTGAGCAAACAGACATGGTGCTCAGACAGTAGCTGAGAGCTTCCTGATTGGCAGAGAGGAGGGAAGAGAGGGAAGGGAAAGAGAAAGAAACACACACATAGAGAGAGGGGGACACAGTGAGACTAGTCTGGGATTTTGAAAACTCAAAGCCCACCCCAAGTTGCACAACTCTTCCAACAGGATCATACCTAACCAAACAAGAGCACACCTACTAATCCTTCCCAAATAGTTCCAACTGGGAATCAAGCATTCAAATGCATGGGGTTGTAGGGGCCATTCTCATTCAGACTACCACACTAACTGAGGAATGTTTTGTTTATAAAATATAAGTGATCCTACTAGGTAGATAGATAGGAAGTGAAAGCCTTGGAGACCATTAAGGATAGACCCATATTTCATGATAAATAGGCTGTGTATCCAGCCTCCCATTCCCTTGGTAACATTAGAAAGGTACATTCATAGCTACCCCTCCTTAAAATATCATATAAAAACCTGAAGAGTCCAGATCTTTGTTCAGTTACTTCTTCCTGGTCAAGGAATCTGAGTTCTGTCTCTTGCCTTGAATAGAAACAGGACATTCTGGGTACTTTAAAGATTAGAGTACTCCATGCTACTATCTCCTTCCTTGAGAGTTAATCCACCTTTTCCTGTCAATCAATTTGCCAGGAGACCACTACACAGGAAAGCTGATTCAGCTGAAGACATGCTAAGGCAATGGTATGAATACTTAAAGGTTTAAGATAAGGTCCTTAAACCTTCCAGGAGCCCTGTCCTGAAGTAATTACTTAAGGCATTTTCACCACACAGCACTATCAAGCCCGCTTGCGATTCTAAGTTCTAACCTTAAAAAATGTAACTTTTTCTTTTCTTCTTTTTGAAACTGTACAAAGTCTTAAGTGTGCTTTCCTGCTACTCTGGGCTTTCTCACTATTTCTCTAACCTCCATACCTAACTTGAAAAGGCATGATTCTCTCTCTGTCTC
>NW_022196915.1:60859779-60889287 GCF_008632895.1 Mastomys coucha
CAGATTGCCTGCCCTGTTGTTTTCCTTTCTGACTCTAATAAAATGGTCCTTGCTCTTCTTTCTAAGTTTATTTTTTCCCATTTTTATTAGATATTTTCTTTATATACATGTCATATGATATCTCTTTTTCCAGTTTCCCCTCAAAAAAATAAAATAAAATAAAAACAACAACAACAAAAACCTGTTCCCTCCCCCTCCCTCTGCTCACCAACCCACCCTCTCCTGCTTACTGGCCCTGGCATTCCCCTACACTGGGGCATAGAACCTTCACAGGGCCTAGGTCCTCTCCTCCCATTGATGACCAACTTGGCCATCCTCTGCTTCATATGCTGCTGGAGCCATGAGTCCCACCATGTGTACTCTTTGGTTGGTGGTTTAGTCCCTGGGAGCTCTGAGAGTACTAGTTAGTTCATATTGTTGTTCTTCCTAAGGCACTGCAAACCCTTCAGCTCCTTGGGTCCTTTCTCTAGCTCCTTCATTGGGGACCCTGTACTCAGTCCAATGGATGGCTGTAAGCCTCTACTTGTGTATTAGTCGGGTACTGTCAGCTAAGTTTATTTTTAATTTGGTTTTATGAATATGACTAAGAGAAAGATAAAAAAGAGAACCCCAGTTTCTCTTTTATCTGGAAGTTATGATTTGTGTGCATTTGTCTGACTGTTTGTATAGGATTTAAGAAATACTGTGTGATACAGATTAGAGAGAGAAGGAAGACATCCCAAACTACAATGAGATTCAGTCCTTTCATTCTATTCTATAGTAGCAAAAAGCAAGAGTAATTTTAAACACTCAAGAGAGTTAACTGAACATTATTCAAGGACCCTAGAAAGCAGCTTGAAGTGTCCTGACTTTCTTTACATGTTTCTTTTATCTATCTATCTATCTATCTATCTATCTATCTATCTATCTATCTATCTATCTATCTATCTATCTAACAAAAAAGCAAAATACCCACCCTACCTTCCCACAAATTGAGATAGGGTGATATTCTGATCATTGAGAAAAGGTATTCCTGGTTACAAAGCTTGCAAGAAGAGGAAACAGGTTTATCTTTCAAAGGAACAAAGAAAGAATTATAAAATATAAATTTTCTAATCTAAATAGTCTACAGAAGGAACTGTCAAAGACCCAGAGTTACAATAAAGCTTACTTAAGTTTAATGAATAGAGTTTGCCTTAAAGATCTACGTGTGATGATCCAGAACAACCACTATTGCATATATTCTCAGAAGATTTCATATTGTACTTAGAGATACCTGCTCATTCATGTCACTGTTGCTCCATTCACAATAGCCAGAAAATGTAAATAGTGTAGATACCCATCAGTTAATGAACAGATAATAAAAATGTGGTACATTTGTACAGGGAAATATTATTTACCTGTTAAGAAAAAAATGGATCCCAATGTAAATGGATAATCACTCTGATTAAGGCAGTCCAGACTTGGAAAGACAAACATTGGATATTTTCTGTCATCTGTTGATGTTAGCTTAGAATATACAGATATATGTGCTTCATTTGAAATTCCTTCAGAGGTAGGCAAACGGAGCCAGGAATGCCTTTGAGAAAGGAGGAGTAAGATACAGCTGGCTAAAGAGTTATCAGGAAAGGTTAAATGTTGTGGGAGATAGGAGAGCAGAGTAAAGAAAGGAATTCTAGGGGTGAAAACTAGATAAAGACCATTCCAAAGTATCAGATCAAAACTTACTAATGTAAAGGATTCCTAAAATATATACATGTGCATATATAAAAATAGCTTAAGTGCATCTACCCTATAACAGGGTGACGATGACCCTACTAGACTATACAGGCTAACAAGTGGAAGCCCAGTGCTGGGAATGGGTTGCCTCTTTGGATTGTTAACTAGGAAGGTTCTATAGACTCCCCAAATATCAGTGCCAGTGTTCTTCTTGGCTACCTCTTTTGGAGATGTTGGCTAGGAAAGGCCTATAGACCTCCAAATATCATCATCAAGGTTTTTGTTACCCTCTAGAACTTGGTGGTAAGATACTGCTGCTGAAGACAGCACATACCTGAGTAATGAAAAAAAAAAGTGGAGAAATCAGTTTCATAATTACTGGAAGCTTCATCCCAACTGACTAACTTTAATTGGGTGGAAAGCTGCAATGTACCCTACCAGAGGAGAAAAATGACAGCCTTACCCAGCTGTGAATCCTGCAAGCCACGATAACAACTGGCTTGACAAGATATGGCCACTGATGCAATATGAGCATGAGTATCATGGAAACAATCAACAACATTCTGACTGGACAACAACATAAGTCCTGCTCAGCAAGATGAATTCTATAGCTGGTGCTATTATCAAGGACAGGGACCTATGGCCAGACAGTCATTGGCCCTCTAGGAGAACCTACTAGTATTATTTTGTTCAATGACCAGTATTAGACTGACTCTTAATGGTATATCATTATCTTAATGTTTCTCTCTACCATCATCAGAGAAATTTCATTTTGCAGTACATGGCAATTAACATTGGCACTCAAAACTGGCCAAAGTGCAGAGAATAAGAGAAGGCAGAATGCTCAGCACTAAACAGAACATCTGCATCATACCTCTCCTCCTCCCACACTTCAAGGATTACTGCAGAAGAGGAAGAGGAAAAATTATAAGTGCCAGAGCACATGAATAACTACAAGAAAATGCAGCTTTCCAGACACCATAATACAGTTATGCATATGAACTCACAGTTGTTATGACAGCATGCAAATGGCCTGCATGAGCTCTAATCAGACAAAATCCCAGCATGGAGAGGGGAGGTCGACAGGAAGCCTTATCCGTAGTGGTTGAGATATTGACAATGGTTGCTTCTGAAGAGGAGTAATCAGTTTTCTTCAAGGTTATGGCTCATGGTAGGTATACCCTGATTTCATGGAAAACCAAAAAAATCCAAGAGTACAAAGGTACCACAAATTAGACTTGACATTTTTAAAAATGATAACAAAAAGATAGGTTGGTAAGAAATAGGGATGGATATAGGAGAGTTTGGAGAGGAAAATGAATATGATCAAAATATATTTTATAAAATTCTAAAAGAATTGTATTAGAAAATAAAAGATCTGTGTATGTATTTGTTAGGTATATATCATATCACTAAAAAAATCAGTCTTTAATTTTCTGCTATTTCATTACTTCTTTTTTTCTTTGTCATTCTTTTATTGGATATTTTATTTATTTACTTTTAAAATGTTGGCCCCTGCCGGGCGGTGGTGGCACACGCCTTTAATCCCAGCACTTGGGAGGCAGAGGCAGGGGATTTCTGAGTTCAAGGCCAGCCTGGTCTACAGAGTGAGTTCCAGGACAGCCAAGGCTACACAGAGAAATCCTGTCTCGAAAAAACCAAAAAAAAAAAAAAAAAAAAATGTTGGCCCCTTTCCCAGTTTCCCCCCCAGAAACCCCATATCCCATTCCCCCTCCCTGCTTCTATGATGGTGTTCACCCACCTGCTCACCCACTCCCTCCTCCCTGCCCTGGCATTTCCCTACACTGGGGCATTGAGCCTTCTCCAAACCAAGGGCCTCTCATCCCATTGATGTCCAACAAGGCCATACTCTACAACATATGTGGCTGGAACCATGGGACCTTCCATGTGTACTCTTTGCTTGGTGGTTTAGTTCCTGGGAGCTCTGGGGGGTCTGGCTGGTTGATATTGTTGTTCTTCCTATGGGTTACAAACCCCTTCATCTCCTTGAGTTCTTTCTCTAACTGCTCCATTGGGAACTCCACGCTCAGTCCAATGGATGACTGTAAGCATCCACCTTTGTATTTACCAAGCTCTGAAAGAGACTCAGAAGCTATATCAGGTACCTGTCAGCGATTACTTCTTGGCATCCGCAATAGTGTCTGGATTTGGTGTCTATATATGGGGTGGATCCCCAGATGGGGCAGTCTCTGGATAGCCTTTCCTTCAGTCTCTACTCTACACTCTATCTCCGTATTTGCTCCCATGAATATTTTGTTACCCATTCTAAGAAGGACTGAAGCATCCACACTTTGGTCTTCCTTCTTCTTGAGCTTCACGTGGTCTGTGAATTGTATCTTGGGTATTCCAAGCTTTTAAGCTAATAGCCATTTATCAATGAGTGCATACCATGTGTGATTGGGATTTTTCTGATTGGGTCTTTTGTGACTGGGTTACCTCACTCAGGATATTTTCTAGTTCTATCCATTTGCCTAGGAATTTCATGAAGTCATTGCTTTTTAATAGCTGAGTATTACTCCATTGTGTAAATGTGCCACATTTTCTATATCCATTCCTCTGATGAAGGACATTTGGATTCTTTCCAGCTTCTGGCTATTATAAGTAAGGCAGCTATGAACATATCCAATATATACAAAGAACTCAAGAGTTAGACTCCAGAGAACCAATTAACCCTATTAAAAATGGGGTACAGAACTAAACAAAGAATTCTCAACTGAGGAATACGGAATGGCTGAGAAGCACCAAAAGAAATGTTCAACATCCTTAGTCATCAGGAAATCACAACCCTGAGATTCTACTTCATGCCAATTAGAATGGCTAAGTTAAAAAATTCAGGTGACAGCAGATGCTGGCGAGGATGTGGAGAAAGAGGAACACTCCTCCATTGTTAGTGGGAATGCAAGCTGATTACAACCACTCTGGAAATCAGTTTGTCAGTTCCTCAGAAAATTGTACATAGTACTACCTGAGGACCCAGCTATACCACTCCTGGGCATATACCCAGAAGATGCTCCAACATATAACAAGACACATGCTCCTCTATGTTCATTACTTCTTTCAAGTCTTGTAATTCTTGTCAGTTACATGGTACCCAAAATGAAACAAGTCAATACTGAATGGATTAATAAGTGAATTGTGTTGAAGATCTAATGTAATTTGCCTACAGCTTTTGCTGCTTCCAGTTGTGGGTTTTTGGGTTTTGTTTGGTTTTGGTTTTGTTTTGGTTTTTTGGTTTTTTGTTTGTTTGTTTGTTTGTTTGTTTCATTTTTTGGTTTGGTTTTTCTTTTTTTTTAATACATCACAATATTTCCCATCCTAGTTTCCCTAGAAACTGAGGAATTTCACACCATGTGTGTTCAGAGAAACATCACCAGTCTGAGGTCCCACTACACCTGGGAATAAATGAAGATGGATTGTGGAGTCCCTGAAATTACAACAATTAGAGAATCTTTATGTGTAATGCAAATGCACATAGCAGGAGGAACTGTCTTGTCTAAATAAATGAAATGGTTTAGATGACTCCTCAGTGTATTTAACACCAACCTGTTTTAATATTGCCTTTGAGAGTTTCAGTGTGAGGCCAAATGAGTCTTTACTCTTCAGTCTGTTCTGCACTACCATGCATACCAACTCCCTTAGCAATTGCTCTCTTTCAACCACAACCTACTAGCTTGGGCATTGAACCCTTGCTTTTTCATTTCTGAAACAAAAATAACATATTAACTGTCTCTATGCCAACTGTTTCTGCACAGTGCTGCTCTTTGTGAAAAGAGGGTTATTTCTTGAATTTAGAAATACGACTTCATCTCAAATATGTAACCAGTGTGCTCATTGTCATCATCTTCAAAGTCCCTTAGAAATATGGAATGGGGATAGTGAGATTGTTCAGCAGCTAAAGGCATTCCCTAACAACCCCGAGGAGCTGTGTGTGAGCCCTGGAACACACATGGTGCAAGGAGAGAAACTAAATCTGACCTCTAGATATGCATATGTGACATATATACACTGCATACATACATGCAAATACACATACATGGCATACATGCATATACACACAAACACACCACACACACACCAATAATGTAGATTTTTATTTTCCTCTCTGTAAGAACAAGTATGGATTGAAGTACCACCCTTATGGACACACACAAATAGCCACACCCATGTTAAAAATTTTACAATGTGGATTGATTGAGCTTTCATGATAATAGAGAATAACAATATGTTTTTTAAAAAAAAGAATAAATAGCCAAATTATCTTGAGGCATCTTTAGGCTCCTTAAGCCCATTTCTGTGTCTTTTTCAACTAAGGCACAGAAGAAAATGTATGAATGAACTATAGGAGTCCACCAACCCCAGTGCAACCGATGTCATCTCACACCATCCGACCTGCAGAACTTCTCCCTCCTTTGTTATAATGATCTACCTGTTATAACCCCAATTTATTTGGTAAATATCTCCATTTATGACCATGAAAAGTTCACAGAGCTGCTTTCACATTGGAATATGTTACTTGAGGCTATCTGAATCTGTGTTCCTAGGCCATGGTCACTCAGATTTGCCTCCACTCTAGGAGGTTTTTCTATGACCCCTCAAATGGCCCTAAGTGTTAGTTGTCTCTCTCCGATGACTGTGGAAGGAAGCACATTCAGTAGTTCCTGGTATGGTCCCCTCCATAGTTTCCTTTCTTGAAAGCCCTTACCTTCCACAGCTGGGATGGTTCTTTGGACCTTGAGCTCTCATATCCATAAATGGCAGCCTATTTGAAGTCAGGGAATGTATTTTATTCCTACGGTTCTAGCCAAGCCCTGTTGCTAAGTTGAAGAGGGATTTAATGTGGTTAGTCTGATTTCCTATTAAAAGTTCACCTGAGTTCTAATATATTTGAGTGGCAGGGAAGAGAAGTTCTCCAACTGCTTGATTCTACAAGATAATGTGTCTGCTGAAAAAAAAAATGCAAGTCAGTTCCGGCATGGTTCTAGGCATTTGTTCTAGGTTTACTCACTAAATTTGCAAAAGATTATCAAGTTCCTATTTTGCACAGTAAAATGTGTCCAGGAGATTCTTATCATTTGAAGTAAATAACAAAACCTGGACCTGCATAGT
This sequence comes from Mastomys coucha, assembly GCF_008632895.1. Lineage (NCBI taxonomy): Eukaryota > Metazoa > Chordata > Mammalia > Rodentia > Muridae > Mastomys > Mastomys coucha. The sequence continues at coordinate 60,866,605 of NW_022196915.1, forward strand.
GACCTCAGCAACTTCAAGTGCCTGCCCTGGTCAATTCCAGCAGGGTCCTCCCTTGCCAAGAAGCCTCTTACTAGGATATACAACTGCCGACTAGCTCTCATAGAAGCCCCACAATGCAGAGCGGGTTGTTCTCTCTCTCTCTCTCTCTCTCTCTCTCTCTCTCTCTCTCTCTCTCTCTCTCTCTCTCTCTCTGTCTCTCTCTCTCTCTCTGTCTCTCTCTCTCTTTCTGGTTCTAAAGGCCTTTAAGGCCTCTCTGTGTCTACAACTGTTGCTAGGTGCCGCCTCCACTTTTGTTGGGATCTATACTCAGACAGATCTCATTCATTAGCCACAATCAAATCAGGAGCTCTTTTATTAGGAAATTCATTTTTTCCTGGACCCAGAGACATAGCACTGAGGCTTGTTATCTATGTTAATTTTCGTTCATTCAGTTAATTCTATGTCACTCCAGGAAGCTCCAGTGTTAATATTTTGACCCGGCAAATGGCAAAATGATTAACTCAATCATTTGAAACTCCGAACATAAATTTTCAGCTACAATTAGAACACAGAATGGGAGGGAAAAGTTGGTAACCTGTGCTCTCTATAGTAGTATTCAACGGGGAAGGTTAAAGAGGGAAGTGGTTCCATTCTGTGAGCCAAAAGACTGTTTAGTAGGTTTGGCAAGGCAGTTCTGAGGTCCAAATTAGTATAAGAAGTGTTTGTTTACATATGCAAAGTCAAACTGGGGACTGACACAAGCCTTGAGGCAGTTCTGGCCCACGACTTCTGCTTGAATACTTACCTTGCCTTTTCTGAGTAGATTAAAACTAGGCTCCTAATCACCTCAAGTCACCATGTAAGATACATACAGCTTTAAAGTTAGAGCTCAACTCACACTTGCCAGTGAGATTAATTTGAGAACCATATAGCCTCTGAAAGTCCTCCTCTTGGAAGCCACTATGTTCCTGTCTCATTTTTGACTACTTCACCAGACTCACACATCCATAGAAAAAGATTCTAAAGAATTTCCAGAATAGAACCTGTGGATTTCCCATGATTTATCACTCTAAAGCCCATTTGAATTCTAAAACAAAACGAAGGCCTTTAACATAATTAGAAGGGCCAACTTTCAGCTCAAATGGTTGGCTCTTTGTCTCCCAAGGTGTTATATGAATGCTGTGTACAACCTCATTTTCTTGACTTGCTGATGATGTGCAACTATTAGATGCATCACATTTAATCCTTAGGGATCAAGGATTACAGCGTTTTCTCCCAAGTTCGTGTAAATTTACAACAGTCCTAAAGCAACTATGATGTTGTCAAACTGCACTTGTTGAAAATTTGATAACTATCCTCTTCTCCTCCCCACCTCTCCCCTCTCTTCCTCTCCCCTTTCCTTCCATCCATCCTTTTTTTTTTTAAATTTTGGATAAAGATGGGTGCTATTTGGGGCTGATTCTCCTTTGACTCGGCAAAACCTTCCCCATCTGTTTACTCATGAAAGATATGGCCTTAAAACTCTGGTTAAAACCAGGTAAGGTGGCACATACCTATAATCTTATCACATCAGAGGCTGAGGCAGGAGGATTATGAGTTTGAAACCACCTTGTGCTGTATAACAAGTACAAGACCAGACTGGGATAGTCTGGTATACAGACTGTATAATCTATATGAAAAGAAGAAAGAAGAAAGAAGAAGAAGAAGAAGAAGAAGAAGAAGAAGAAGAAGAAGAAGAAGGAGAAGGAGAAGGAGAAGGAGAAGGAGAAGGAGAAGGAGAAGGAGAAGGAGAAGGAGAAGGAGAAGGAGAAGGAGAAGGAGAAGGAGAAGGAGACGGAGAAGGAGAAGGAGAAGGAGAAGAAGGAGAAGAGAAGAAGGAGAAGGAGAAGGAGAGGAGGAGGAAGAGGAAGAGGAAGAATCAAATGAACTCAGGAAACCCCCTTTGCAGGAGAGAGAAATGTCTTTACCGGAGAAAGAAGTGTCTATATATTCAGATCTGGGTGATCTCTCAGCACTGATCATTCATTCTGGGCTGTGAATTATTCTTGTTTTTCTTGTGAGCTGAGGGTGCCTTAGAAATGAACTGTCAGAAGGAAGCAGAGCTCAGATTCCCAAGAACTGGCCTCAGCCCCTACCAATACCCAGGTTAAGCTGCCAGAAGGAACATGAGCTACTAGTACAGTTCTTGCTCCACTTTGTTAAAACCATTCAAGTTAATGACTCAGAGAGACAAAATAAACACAGCTTTGTCAAACACCAGAGGTTCTCCAGAATAACGGTGGTTTGCTTATTACTATTTAGGTGTTTGTGTGTGAATCGAGAGGTAAACATCAGGCTTCTTTTATTGCTCTTCACCTTAGTACTTTGTTTGCTTGCTTGCTTGCTTGTGTGGTTTTATGAGGTTTTTTTGGGGGGGGTTGTTTATTTGTTTGTTTGTTTGGTCGTTTTGTTTGTTTTATTTTGTTGAAGCAGGGCATCTCACAGATCTTTGATTTCACTCTTTTCAGCTAGACTAACTGGCCAGTGAGATTCCAAGATTCTCCTGTCTCCATTCCTGATCCTAGCACTGAGGTTATAGGTACAATGTGAACTCATCTTGCCTTTTCATGAGTTCTGGGAAATTTAAACTCAGGTCTTCATGCTTAAAGAAATGTTTTACACACTGAGCCATCTCCCCAGCCCGTAGATGGGCCTAATACTATTATGCTATTATGGAATGGCAAGAAGATAGTCAAGAGAAGAAATCCTTCACGAGATTGCTGATTATATAAGCTGTCAGATGCCAAAGAAATCTGTGAAGAATGAGTACTGTCCATATTACCTAAACAAGGAAAAAAATTGTCTGAGTGTATGGCAAAGAGTTGGAAGTTCAGAGCACAAATGCAGAGGAGAGGCAGTTTAATGGTGCCTGCCATAGGGATCTGAGTAACTCGGGAAGGAAGGAAGGCATGGGTGCTAATTCATGATCGCACCCATGTGTAGCCACTGTAGAATGAAAGCATTGCTAAGGAACTCTAGGGAACTTGCTTTGTTGGTGTTTTTAAAATCCTTATTTCACAGGCTTATAAACAATACCTTTTGGATATTTTTTCTTCCCAAAGGCCTATCAACAGCTATTAGTGATGTCCTTCCCATTGAATGTTACTATTTTAATTTAACTGGTACTACTCTTTATAAAGAAAATCCTTTAAGAGATGATTTAATATTTATAACATTTTGGCATTCAAGAATACTGCTCAGTTTCCTCTTTTAGGCCATGTTAAGAAATTTTAAGAAAGTGACTCAACTCATCCACACACCGTGATATCTTTAGTGAGGCGTTAGCGGGCATGCCTGTTGTGTGCGTACCACATAGTAATTGTACTTAATGTTTGTTTCCTCTCTGTCCAGCACACAAATTGTGCTGCTGATGACCAAACCTGGCAAAAAAAAATAGTGATGCCCATGCTGTGTCTAATATGTGACAGCGTAAGCTTTTATTCCTCGTCACAGGAAAATACAAAGTCTCTAAATAGAAGATGAAAAGATTCCTTTCTGAAGAGCACCAGCAGCGGTTCCCCAATAGCTTCTAATAATACTGAGTGGGAAAGAACAGTACACTGAATCATAGCCTTGCACTGTTACATAATGGTTTAAGGTCAGTTATGTAAGGAGACAGACTAATAAGGCAGAAGTACACTCAGGCTACATTTGTGCAAGGACCCGACATGCACAGGACAGAAATGACAGCCAGCTGGCGGTGGTCACATTCATGGTCTGATTTTACCCATCAACTCCCCAGCTTGCTCTCTGCAGTGAGCTCTTCAAGCTAGCTTATGCCTTACTGTTACAGGGGACATGAAAGGGTAATTTAATTTCTAGTAATTAAAAGTGGTCATATAAATTTATTAAGGCATTTTCCATTAAAAAAAAACCACTAGGTCTCAAGGAGTCTGAACATTGGACTTATTTTTGCTTTTACATTCGTATATTTTTAAATTAAGATACAATTAAATATAATTTCCCCATTCTCTCCCTACACCCTTTGTGTTGCCCCCATCTCCTTGGAAATTGATGACTTTTTTTCTGCTATTATTAATATATTACAATGTACTGGTACATATTATATATGTATAAATACATACATACAACTACAACCCACTGTTTTGGATATTTTGTATGTACATGGCTTCCGGGTTGATCACTCTACATTGGACAATTTACAAGGGGGTGATTTGGTGTTTTGTATGTGTATGGGTGTTTTGCCTACATGTATGTCTGTATACTACCTGTATGCCTAGTGCTTGCAGGGGCCAGAAGAGGGCATTAGATCCTCTGGAAATGGTGTTACAGATGGATATGAACCACCATGTGGGTACTGGGAATCAAACACAGGTCCTCTGGAACAGCAGCCATTGCTCTTAGCCACTAGGATGTTCCCAGCTCCCAGACTTGACTTTAGAAGACAGGAAGTAGAAATCCTAGGTGTGCAAGGTCCACCTTGGCTATCCTATCTCTCTGACATTATCTTAAGTAGGGCAAAATCAAACATTTTCTACTTTGGTATTATGGACTTGAGTCTTAGCCTACCCTTAATATATTTTGAATTTTGGATCAGACACTTAACTTCTTCCAAGCTTCAGTTTCTCTGTTATAGAATATGAATCATCTTCTTTACCTATATCAGAAGGTACAAAGAAGGCAAAAGGGATAGGGAAATGGCTATGTGGCAAAGGGGCTGTTGCGTAAACCTGAGTACCAGGGTTTAGATTGCTAGCACACACATAAATTGTGGGCATATGTGGCAGCTCACCACTTTGGAAGAAGAGGTGGAATTACTAAAGCAACCTGCCTAGCTTGACTACCTGAATTAGAGACACCTGGGTACAAGTCCAAGAGTGTGATTCAATACATAATTGAGAGATCGATGAAGAAAGACATCCAAGACTACACTACCTATGGCCTCTGCATGTGGACACACATATGTCTGTTCACATCCTCCTATACATGTGTACACACACACACACACTCATACACATTCCAGAAAAGGGCAAAGTGTGATAATATATGTCCAGGTGCTTCATAAGCTGAAGTGAGCTATACAAGCATAAGATGCTACAGTCCTACAGTTTCCTCCTCAGGAAAACATAAAGAATGACATCCAGGGGAACAGGTTAGGATAGTCAAGTATTTTCTTGACACAGGCTTTGGAAGGAAAAGGAAGAGAAGGGAAGAGAAGGGAAGGGAAGGGAAGGGAAGGGAAGGGAAGGGAAGGGAAGGAAAAAAAGGAAGAGATACAGATAGTCACCAAATTTAGTTTGTTTTTTCTAATGCCCAAATAGAATATTTGTACTTCTATCATAATGGGCAAAAAAAAAAAAAAAATACTGCCAAAGAAGGAAAACAAAATAAAAATATAACACAGTGTACTTTCATTTCACCCCTCCCCACAATGAGATTCAAATATATGATTTGTGCAGGATGTAGGTCAAATGGCACACACTTGAGTAAACCTTGACTGCAATTTGCAACCAAGAAAGAAGGATAAAAGAGATTTTGGTTGGAGAAAAACTAAAGCAGATAAAATTACCGTACAATGTCTGATATTTCTCAAAAGTACTCCAAGGGGTGATGAGAGTAGAGAGGAGGGCTGGTGACATTGGCCATGAGGTAACAACTGACTAGAATCCATGATGTGTTCACGTCCAGCTATACTCTCTTCTCTAGTTTTGTCTTAGAAAATATCCATAGTATTTACTCACCTGGAAAGTACCTATAGATAGCAACATGGACAGCTGCATCTGCTAGCAAGCCTGGGTCAACAAAGAATGATCTAACATGTTTAAATGGCTTCTATGCTGATGAATCTTCTTGATGTCATAATACTTGATTCATGATTCATGTCGTAATACTTCTTGCACCACACTTTAATCCAGCTCCTATATCTGAGGTCAGCTAACGACTTCAGATTGCTTATTTCCATTTCATTACCTTAAGGTAGTTGCTTGGGCTGGTTCTTCACTGAATGCAGAAGTGGCTTGATTGATACATCCTTCAGAATATAAGCAGTTTCAGTCACATTACTTATTTCTGAAGATAGGGACTCCGGAGGAGGATTGAGTCCTTTCCAAGGTCAAGGACTGGATCAGCCTTCTGGCTAATAGCTCCACATGGCTACCCTGGGCTTCAGCCTCTCTTGCTAACAGAGACTTAGCCTGCCCTCTGTTACAGATTATCTTTTAAAAATGATTTGTGCAGGGATGGACTCCAAAGATAGAAATGGTGGCTAAGGATAGGTGCTTCAAGAGGGAGGTAAGTTTACTTTCCCCTATCAAATATCAGAATTCCTAAAATGCAAAGTTACTAACATGACCAACTTCACATGAAGGGAGGTTCTGGCCTTTTCATCACCAGTCCAGTTGGGAACTGGTCTCAGTGAACCAGTACATAAAGTATGCTGGTGTCTATCTTGCATTCCAAATCATAATTAAGTTCTTTGTCACTGACCTAGAGGTCTCCTATATTGCCTTCAGGGACAGCCACACAATCAACTATTATCATGCAAGTAGTATACCATCTGAGACCCTTCATAGATATTGTCATTGCTAAAGCCAAATTGGTAGAGCAGCTGTGACTGGCAGGAAAGCGACCTGTGTTGGAATATTCTGAAGAAAGAAAAATCTTCAGGGAATTTTATTAAGAAAGACCCTAGTTAAAAATTAGCATTGGCTGCCAAGTGAGCTCATAGGTATCATGGGCATGTGTCACTGACATGTACTTTTCCATGGCTACATGGGAGCCCTAATGGATATTTACTGGACGTTAAAACTCTACATGATTTTAATGGATTCAATACCAAGAGGGAGCCTCATATTGGTTGTGTTAATTTGATATTTTTTTTTTATCTTTTTAAACTAGTTCTTTGGAAGTTACATAAAAGGGGCCTTGAGAGACTGCTCAGTGGACAAAGCACTTGTAGCACAGACATGAGGCCTGGAGTGAGGGGCCTTAGAACTTAAAACCCTGGCAGTGGGGGCAGGCTGAGTCAAAGTATCCTCTGAGTAAGCTGGATAATTAGATGAGCTCTGGATTTAGGAAGACACTCTGTTTAATAGAGAATGAAGTAGGAAGACTCACAAGTCAGCTTTAGGTATACACACACACACACACACACACACAAAACAGGAACGTACAAGAAAGCTATACTTCCATCACTACTGAGAGAATTAAGAACTCACAATGTATCTGTAATTTTCATTGTCTAAAATACTACTACTACTACTAATAATAATAATAATAATCAACCAAGTTTAAAGTCTTATTTCAAAAATTTGGTATTTCTTATGAAGTTAAATGTGTCAATTTTGTGTAAAATAGTCAGATTGTCAAAATAATCCAGAGGCCATATTTTTGTAGAGTCAAACCAAGACCAGGGTTCCCGAACTACTGATAAATCTCTGGTGTGGTCCCCACCATGCCTAATGGTAACTCTTCTTGACAGGTTAAGTGAAGATTTTGTAAAAATAAAATTATATATACCAGATCTTGACTTTAGTTTCTTCTAGCTTTGTATTCTTGACATATTTATTAGAATGCCATAGTTAGATTTAAAGAAGGAAGAATAGAAAACCTTAATAGTCTCAATCTCAACAGAAAAGCAGAACACCTCAATTATTGACATTTTAGTGAAGTAGGTGTATGTGTAAGCTTCAAGTAGGTTTGTAAGTCTTCTTGGGCCTGTAAAGAGTTGTTAACTTACATTAATACATGCAGCTATGTATTTTTAAAAGGGATAATAGTGACAATGACTATCAAAGAAGTAGGATTTCTTTCCTCTAATTTTCTACTTAACTACATCCATGACGTTTTACTTGAAAACTGTCATAAAAGCAAGTTGATTGATATTTATATTCCATACATATAATAAAACTCCTTAACTAAAATGCAAATTGAATAACTGTGGCTTTATTCATGACCAGTGGGGTAAGTGGAGAAGTCAACTCTGATGAAAGTGACTAGAGAATTGTGGGGGAAAAGAGCTTCCACAAATTTGTAAAGATACTAGATTGTAGTATCTAGTGACCCTTGAGGAACAATTCCTGTGGATGAGGAAAAGACTGGAAATACTTGAAGTTATGCAAAACATCTGGATAAAGAAATAAGTGAGTAAACACTGCTTTTGAAAGCCTAAAAACAAGAGAGAAACAACTCACATAAGGGAATGTAGTGTCAGTGACATTTCATGTAACTGATAGGTCAAAGTAGAGATGGTAAGGCTGGATATTCAGAGTACAGATTTCTGAAGAGAAAAAAGTGCTTAGAATGATGGAAATGGACATGTCTGGGTATCTGTGGTCTGGCATCAGTAGATACAGAAGAGGCTAAAAAAATGGTGGAGGCACACGGCCGTGTCATTTGAAGGTGGAAGTGAGGCACATTCTGTGGATCACTTGGATTTCCCTCAGTGATACGTGAGACATGATCACTAGCCCAGACAGTGCATGGATCTAGATGAAGATTGTGCAGAGACAGCTAAGGTTTGAAATTGTTAGAAAGGATCAAAGATGAGGCTTCCTAGGGAACTACATTATCTTGCAATCACAAAATCATTGCACATTAGCAACTGAATATCATTGGAGTATACTGTGCATTACCTTCACAAGCATGATTCTTCTCTTTTTAATTTAACTTTAGTTTTTTAATTTATTTTTCTCACACATAATACATGGAATATTAACCTCCCAGGAATATAAACTGAACACAGCATAACAAAACACAATAAGATCCTCATACCAGGGACGGGCGAGACAACCCAGTAGGAAGGAAAAGGTCTCAAGAGCATGCAACGTGATTCTTTTTAATGAAATAAAGGAATGGTTCATTGATATGTCTCCATTTTACTCAATCTGGACCCACCTGTGATATCCTACTTGTAATTAAGTGAGGGAATATATAAGGTTATGTCTAGCAGAACAAACAGCACCAGGAGCCTTGGTTAAAGGATTCTGGTTGGCAAAGATAAATCTTGGAAGCTTAAGCCAACTCCCAAAAGATATACTGGTTTGCTTTTGGTGGACAGCTACCTGTTTTCATCAAAAATGTAAAAGACCTAAAACCCTCACTGCTTTTACTTCGAAAGGGTTTGTTTGTATTCTATGGGACAAAAGTTCAGTGTCCCCTCTCTCAATTCCTCTCTCAATCGATTTCCCCCTCTCCCTCTATCTCTTCCTATTTCTCTCTTCCTTCCACCTCCCACATTTTCTCCCTCCCTTCTTGATCTAACTTCTGTCTGGAAGAAACGAAATAAAGCATCATGAATACTCTGGAACTTCTACTCATAGGCTTTTGGAGTTTTCCTGGGATATGGTATTATCTGCCCTCACCTTTGGTGACTAGGAGACCAGGAATCCCCACAAGGTGTTCCATAAGTAATTGTTCTTTACCTAGTCCAGAAACCTCACATCACACACATGTTAGAACCTTTAGGCTGCTCTTAGATATAAGATTCTAAAACTCCTGAGGGCCATGATCTGAGGTACATCCTTTACACTAAGAAGAAATTACATGACACAAGTAGTTCAAGATCAAGTACAGTGGAGACATTTTAGTGAACACTGGCTTCATTAAGAAGAATCATACATGTGAAGGTACAAGGTCTGCTATAAGAGAAATGCATAGATAAGACAGGTTAAACAACAACCTTTTTGTCCCCAGTTTCTGGAGCCTAGGAAGTCTGAGATGAAGCAGATCCAATTCCATTTTTACATGACACTGCTCACTGTGAATTCACCTAGGAAAAGCAGAGTCTGATTCACCGCATTATAAGATCATTATATCCAGTCATGAAGGTCTCATCATAACCTAACTATTCAGATTTCATTGTGTGTGTGTTGGGGGGGGGGTCAACTGGACCAAAATGTAAGTCTGAACTTATAAGTCGTCATGCACTGAATACTGCACTATCAAGTAACATAGCCTTGCTAATTTCCCTTCCAGACTGAAGACTGTCTTTCAGGGTGCGAGGAAATTTTGGGGGAAGATTTTATACATCCAATTTTTTAACTCATCTTTGCTATTAAGAACCAGAAATTTTAACATAAACTATTGTTTGTTCTTGCTGTAAGTGTGGTAGTAGGATGATAGGTGTCAGGGTTGTTGTTCATTCAGACCAAGGTAATGTGATAGAGCATGCAGTTATTCCTGATGCATTTAAACTGGTGTGTGGCATCCTGAAATTCTGACAAGAGTCTGCTCCCACCTCTGAACAAAGAAACAGACAGAAACAACACTGCCAAAATGCTTGGGGAGAATTATCTTGCAAAGTTTTCCTCCCCAGTGAGAAAGAATGGAATAATTATAACATGATTCCTTGTTTCTGTACTGTTTCCATTGTATTGTTACCTTTGTCTTCATCTATAAATGTGTATGTTTATTTTCTGTTTCCTCAACTTTTGTGAAAAATTTTGTGGTTATCTTTGCCTTTGTAACTTCTTGCCTTTTTGTTTTGCTTTAACAAATTTCTATTAAGAAAGAGAGACTGACCAGCAAACAGCTGTGGAAATAAAATTTATTCAAAAGTAAGTGTGCCCTTATATCCTCCAAGAGATTTATTATTAATTGTAGATGTAGCCAAGGTGAACTTCTGAGGGATTATGCTCAAATGTAATCACTTATAAATTATTTATAGCAATTGTATTCTGAAGCTTTTACTTATAGAATCTTAGTTTGATATAGGTTGGATCATCTAAGTCAACTATAGACCAGAATTTTACAATAGTTTTAAAGGTGGAGGCACAACCAAAATGAACCCTTATCTTCTACAATCACTCTCACTCTCGTTGGTGAAAAAAATCTTTGACATTGAATCAAAATATGCTTCCTCATCAGTTCCATCTATTGATCCCAAGTCTGGCAAATCCACCAGAAAACCTTAGGGACATTTTTCCTGCAAGAGAGCGCTTCAAATAACTAAAGTTCATTGCCTTGTATATTTTAATCTCCTCTTCAGTAAGTTACTGGTTTTAACATCACATTAACATTCTTCGTGTTATTCTGATTAAAGCTATCTGTCCTTTGGGTTTGTTCTCAATGTTCCAACCTTTGTTCCAAGATCAAATTGCACCCACATCTCATGTGTTTTATCCCTCAGGTAATTTAGACACACTGCCTTACATCTACATGCTAAGAAAATTTAACTGTTAGCTCCAAAACAATTGAATTGAAAGGTTTACCAGGTAGCATCAAAACATATCACTATGAAAGTTTAATTATTAAATTTAATATTTACTTAAACATCTTAACAGTTTTTTTTTAATCTGTAGGTTAATTTTATTTTAAAATCTCAATTAAGTTCCGATGGCTGAAGAGAAATGAGTTCTGGTCATAACTTAACTGACATGTTAAAACTGACTCCAAAAACAAAATCCATAAATAATGGAAAAAGGCAATCTGTATTTATAACTGTTATTTATGTTTTAAACAAATGTTAAAGGCATCAATACATGCCTATAAAAGTCTATAAATGTTTTTAAAATTGGCCTCTAAGCTACAAGGTAAAATTTTCATCAGAATTATCTAAGGTATACAGGATAAATAAAAGTGGATGTTCTGAGGCCCACATCAGCCCTCCTAACCTGATAGTCTAAAACACCAGAGGTTGCAATTGGCAGATTTTCCCCAATTACTATTTTGTTTTTTTGTTTCCAACTTGTAGCATAATTCTTTGTCCAGCAGGCTGACATTTGAGTCATTCTCTTATTCCTAATCACGCGGTTCTCTTGTTAACACTACAACAAGTTTGCTTACCTGGGGCTCAAGGGGTAGGGTTGAAGTACCAGGCGGTAATAGCTGCTCTTGAGGAGAAACGGAAAGAAAAGCCAGGATCCATTAGTGGAAGAAGAAGCAGCTATTGAGGCTATGGAAACAGGCAAAAAAAGAACATGAAGAAGAAAATCAACAAGTTCACAGAGGTCCTAAAGAAAAAAAAAAATCCCTATAAAACATTCAGCATATCTGCATTTTGTGTCATTTCCTACAGGAGATGAAATTCTAGACATAGTGGATGCTAATCTGATAAAAGTGTTGGAAAAGGTAAAAGATTTGTCATTGTGAAACTGCTCATAAAAAATAAAAATAGCAATTTCATTGTTACAACTTCAGTGAAAATCAAGTGTATTCATTTAATGCCTTGATACAAGAAGAAAGAGAAGGGGAGGAGGAGGAACAAAAAGAGGAAGATGGGGGGGAGGAGGAGGAGGAGGAGGAGGAGGAGGAGGAGGAGCAGGATAAAATCTTGGGGATGATTTTTTAATACTAGATTTTCCAGCATATCTGTCCTTTTCTAAAAATGAACTGAGCAAAGAACTTAGAAACAACTTTGGCAACAGAAATTGACATCATCTCGGACTCTTCAGAAAGAAACACAAAAATAAACACTGGCCACATGCCTGGCCATATAAAGATTGGACCCAGTTCTGTATAATGATGGAATGTTCAACACGCTCAAGCAATTCTGCTATAGATTAGCAAATCTTAGAAGAGATATTTATATTGATGTTTTTATAACCATAAACTCACAGAAAGGAGAAAGCCAAATGTAACAGCATTTTGGAAACTGGGAGCCTTTGAGCAAGTGACAACTTGTATGTCAAAGAAGGAAGAACCAAGCTCTCACTTGGCTGTGGGTAAAATGGAGAATAGCCTGAATGGCACAGAGATGTTCAAAGCCAAGAAACCAGAGCTAGGGAGGACCTGACTTGGTGAGGGGTGATGGCGAGGAGCTTCATTTAAAGACACATGAAGGACATTACTTTATATCAGAGACTCATATCATACTGGAGGTCGATTCTCCATAGAGAAGAAGGTATAGACCTCACAACAGTGCTGAGAACCTCCTGGTAGGTCTGATGACTGGCTGTTATACTGAAGTTGTCAACTTGACACAAACTAGAGTCACCTGGGAAGAAGGACCTCAACTGAAAGCCTGCCTTTATCAGATGGCCTGTGAGCATATCTGTAAAACATTTTCTGGATTGCTAATTGATTGAAAAGGGCCTAGTCCACTATGGGTTGTATATACATATGTCTAAGAAAGGTAGCCAAACATGACCCAGTGTTATTGTGAGGAAGCCAGCAAGCAGCATCCCTCCATGTTTTCTGCTTCAGCTCCTAATTGAGCTCCTAGTCTTAATCTGATGAATCCCTCTCCTTTCCTTGTTGCTTTTTGTGGCATTATATTTGTTACAGCAACAGAACCAAACTAGAACAGATTCCAAGTTCAGCCTCATTATGCTACAAAAGAAGCTGAAAGCTCTCTAGGAAACTAGATCAATGTAATAGAAAAGATCTAAAGACACCAGTTCCATACTTGGTGATTTAGTCACTAGATCCCCAGAGAAAATATAGTCTGATGCCCTGAACTCTGGTTCTTTGTTTCCATCTCTGATTCCTATAGGAGCAAAGAGGGACCGCTAGTGATCTCTGGAAAACCTCTAGGGCATTGGGGGATATAAAGAGGGAGAAAGACGGAGACCACCTGAGGGAAAAAAAAAAGAAATTTCAAATGAAATATCCTAGGGACTAGAGAGATGACCCAGTCAGCAAATTACTGTCACAGGATCCTGAGGACTAGTGTTCATGTTCCTAGAACCAAGAGAAAAAGCCCAGAAATGGCACTTTGAATCCCTATACTTCTACCCTTGGGAAGGCGGGTCAGTGGCAAGATATTCTTGAACAACTGATGAGCTCTAGGTTCAGTTGGGGGCCTTGTCCTCAAAAGTAAGGCGAGGGTGATAGAGGAAGACAATATAAAACTCTTGTCCCCACAAACATGCATGCACATGTACATACAAACACACATAGACTCACCATGTATGTGCACACACAAGTTGTACCTGCAAAATGTTCTTGTATAAATACACACAAAGAGAACACACATACACAGTATAAATTAATATCTCAAGAGAAATAAAAGTATTGTACCTGAGAAACAAGACTATAATGGTCTAATAAAGAATATTTATGGTTGTAATTTTCACACCTTCTGGTATAGGAGCCCTTAATAGTCTTTAAAAATATTAAGAATCCTGAAAAGCTTTTTTTTACTATGATTATTTCTATCAATGTTATTCATATGAGAGCTTAAAAAAAACTCTCCTAAGTAAGTATTTGCAGAATAGTCAGTATATCATACAAAAGACTTAATATATGACACAAATAATGCATTACTGTGAAGAAATCATAAATCCAAAACAAAAAATAAAATGTGGTGCTTGTGCCTTTGTTTTACATTACTTTTCCAGGTCTCTGTAGCATCAGGCTTAATAAAAGCAAGCTGTTTTTTGTGTCTGTGTCTGTGTTCTACCTGTTGTGACACCGCACATGAGGTCATCTCTGGAAAACTCTCTGCTCAAAAGGAGAGTTATTAAGAGACAACCATCTCAGAACCACTGCGGTACCATTTTGCCTCACTGACTCTTCGAAAACTAGCAGCTCTCAGCAACTACTAGCAAAGACATGGAATAGGGAACTTTTAAAAAGTGAAGATTTAGAAAACAATGAAAAGGCAACTAGTAGAGGGTTAAACTCATTTTTAAAGGACAATGTCACTCAACTAACATAAAGAGTTTCAAACTGAGCTAGAGACGATGACAATGCTACTACAAAATGACCTGAGATCTTTGCAAAGCTGATGGGTTCCATAGGAAAGTTTTGTCAACTGCTGAAGTGAATGAAAGACTCGCAGGAGGTCACATCAGATACAGGCATTTCTGAAATGGTTCTGAAGAAAATACCATTCATGTAGGAGGGAAAATAGTTCAGACCGAAAGCAACAGGAAAAAGAAACTTCAAAGTTCTCAAAAGCAATTCTAGAATCTAAAAGGATATTGAACAATGGCCTCAAAATCCTGGAGGATAATTACAAACAAGACAGAAACATTGAAATGCAAGATGTCCGGAAATTTTTCTTCATGCATCCATTCTCAGAAAATGTGCTCAATGAAACAAGTCCTTCACCACACACAAAAGCAAGAAGACAGCAACAAAAGGCAAAAAATACAGAAAGACAAGAGACCAGCTTGGGACCAGGACAGAAAGAATGCTGTGCAAAAGTTGGTCAGAGGTACCAAGGACAATATCTCTAAAAGGTAGGCTTAAGAAGAAGTCCATGCAAAGAACACACTGAGAGAACTGTGAGCAGGCTTGGGATTAAATCAATGTTGCCTTAATGGAAAATTAATCAAATTTACAAAATGAGGCATTATGAAAGATAATTAAGAGACAAGGCAAAGAAGAAACTACAAGTACAGCTCACTAACAACAGCACAATCTTGCCTCTACATATTCTTAATAATAAGAGATCTAACAAAAATATGAGTATTGAGACAAGCTAGTGAGGGGAGATAAGTGTGGGTATGTGAAGCAGGACAAGAGAAAAAGAAAAGCCATAGCTAATTTGTCAACTTCCATGATAACAATTCCATAGGTCATATCTGAAGCAGATTTTTAAAGTTCTAATATAAATATGAAATGTGCACTCATGGGAATAAATTATAAAGACTGGCCTAAGTAGATTAAAGGGGGAGCCCCTATGGAGAGATAATAATACTATTTTTTAATCCCAGAGTATCATGGCTGCTTAGCTGACTCTTTAATCATGTGTGCACTTGATTATAATACATTTGCTTAAAATGTTGAACATGGCTTAAAAGCAAAGTAATACAATGCATCAATTATGAAGAATTGGCTCAAGTGAAAGCTGGTGTAACTTCCTCGTCTTGATGGATCCTCTTAAGCATTTGAGCATTTCAGCCAATAGCTCACATTTGTCACAGAGCAAGATTACATTTGGTTCCTCAAAGAAGTCTGAACATCTAAGATAAAACTAGCTTCCCTAACCTGTGCTCACCGTAACAACGCATATTTGCCAGATAATCCAGGTTTGACAATCTAAACCCTTGGAGAAGTATTTTTCTAAGCTAATTTTTTCTTTGTAGAGGGAATCTTGCCATCACTACATAGCCTAGAACTACTGGTCCAAAGATAGATGTGTGCTAAGCTCAGTGTCAGTCTTGCGTGCAACATCTTAAGAATAAAGACAATGAAGCTTCATTGCATGGGACTTAGATCAAGATATGGAATCACCTCTATATATCTTGGGTTCCAGTACATGGCAACTGTTGTCTTTACTGCTATGTTTTCCTTACATACGCTGCTGATAATGAAACACAGGAAAGGAATTCTGCCAAACTTACATGCCAGCCCAGATATTTCTGCACTTATTGTACCATTCAAGGGATCCAAGGGCGATAATAATCAGTATCAAGTCTGCCACAGCCTAGTGTTTAGAAGATGCATTCAACAAATATTCGTCAAGTATCTATTTGGCTTTAGGACTTCAGCTTTCAGCAACTATGGTATATGTGTATTTAGCTCAGGTACATGCTTGAACTATTTCTATGTATTGGTCATAACACTGTGGCAAATGGTCTCCGTTCTTTCCATTAAATTCTACTCTGCGTTGCCTGTGTTAATCATCCACGTTATTCCGTAAGAGAACTGGAGCTACTCAGTGCCTGGGAAGAAATAGCCATCAGATTTCCCATGGATGGTGGTAGAGTTGCCAGGCCGGCACTTTTCGAAAGGCATTCCTTTATCTCGTACAGTCCATATGCAGCTATGCTGGAGGAGTGCTCTAGTAGCTGGGCTGAAAGAATTGGAAGCTAAAGCATAAGGAACAGAACACGTGGACATTCTGGCATTCACTTCTACTCTCTGTCATAAGGAACAAGACATGACAGATCCTGCGCCACACAGAGGCAGCCAGCAGTAACTGCAAGCAAGAAGTAAATTAGGTTCTTTCATAATGGTGGGTAAGACAGGCTCTGAGAAGTTTACTGTTACGCAAGGCAGAGAAGGTATAAGGAAAACAGAAAGCCATTGGGGTTTGAAATGAAATACCTAGCTGTAAGGATAAGTTCTTGGTCACAAAATAGAAATACTGATATTTACTTTTTAATAGTCATACTTACTTTTCAGACTTGTTTGAAGTATAAAATAAAACTTAGAACCCTTGAAAGCACTGGATGCACTGTTGTCCTATCAGGCACCAAGACCCCGATGCAGGTCAGTCTCATTTCTCCACAGAGAGTGCTCTGCAGTGGACAGAAGGCCAGTGAATCTAGACATTCTCTACACAAGAACAGAGCAGGCATATCCAAAACTGACACTCCCACAGGACAGGTTAGAGACATTTCTTCTCAGTTATCCATCAAGACTTTAAAAATAGGGATGGTGCCCCACAAACATGTCCATATCCAAATCACTGATATCTGTGATTATATTATTCCACAATAGTCAAGACCTGACCACTGAACTTAGATTTATGCTCTTTAGAGACTGTCTTAGACTACCTAAGTGGGCCAGCTCTAATCAAAATTATTAGAGAGAAGTGGGAGTCTCAGAAGATCTGACAGTGGAAGAGGTTGAAGTGACGCTGTCATTGGTTGAGAGCCACAAGTCAGCAAATGTGGGTAATGCAGCCCTGCCAATACCCTGCCTTTAGCTAAGTGAGACATTTTCATATTGTTGAACCACATGACAATGAAATTCTGTTGTATAAGGCACAAGATTACTGAGAAACCATCACAGCAGCCCTTGGAAACACACTCCACTTACCTAAACACCCTCTGGCCTGCTTCATCTCCTATGAGTTTCAGAGAGATGACAGATAGAGTTGCTTCAGCCAGGCCTCACCTCATTTTATCAACTTTTCCAGTAGGTGGCCCTCCATGAAGCATATGCTCCCCTCTGACCTGCTCTGCTATAACTTTTAAAAATTGCCACCCACATGCAGAGTGGGTTGGATGTGTCTGCAGTCTTCCACCACTTCCTATGACTAGGTGAGTAAGCCCAATTTTGAAGCCATGTTTTAAAAATATGCTAGGAACAACATAGGTAAGCCACACTCCCAAGTCTGGCTCTTATGAGTGATAAAGCTGATTCTTTCATCTCCATCTGTCTCTTTTATCTTCAGAGTGATTCAGAAATCAGGAAAGGGGAATCTAGTTTTAGGCAATTAAGCTCAAAAGCTGTATCAGAGAACAGAATGAATCTTGGTTCTTAAGAAGAGGCAGGACAGAATCCAGGACTTGATTAAGCTTTGTGGAAGACACAGACTGCTGCTGTGGGAAGGGGAGAGAGTGTCTCATTGAAGCTGACATCCATAAAGCTCACCCAGACAATAGTAGGGAAGCGAGCTCCTGAGATATAACTCATCTCTGTTGACACTGGTGGCATACTGGAACAAGCCAGAGAGCACGGGTGAGGTAACTAGCAATGTCATTCAAGCCATTAAAAACTGAAGCTGCAGCTGGCATTTGAGATGCCACCCCATCAAAGACAAGACCCCACCCTGCCTACAATTAAGGTAAGACCACATTCTGTGTCCCCAAAACTGATTTTCTTCAAATCCAGGAATAATACTATAAGAAGAGAAGGTGGCATTTTTAGGCTTCCAGAGAAAGGAAGTTGCCCCCCATTTCCCCATAAATTTTCCACCGATATCATTAAAATTCTATTTCAGACCACAAAGAGAATAATTCAGGGCAAAAACAAACACTCAAAGCAGTTCTTCAGGGGTCTGATACTATTGATTTTATCCTACATAGACTTGAATTTCTCTTGACTCAGAACCATACCACATGAATGGGAGAGATTTATCATGCTCTCCATAGGCATGGAACTAACAAAAGTTTTATATTTCTACTTTATTTTATTTTATTTTATCTTATTTTAAAGTTAGAAGGAAGAAGAACATATTGACAAGAACATTAGGAAGATATTGATGGCAATTATCGGTCATTGCACAAAATCGGGATGTGGGTTGGTGGCTGGAGAGGTTGACTCTAAGGATTTCAGTTACTATCCCCACTATCATGGCAGAAGAGCTGCTAAGGTTCAGCACATTTTTTTCCATTTACTTAGTTACTTACTTACTTACTTTATATCCCAATATTAGCCCTTCCTTTCCTCCTAGTCCCCACCTCATACAGCTCCTCCCTGAATCACCCCATCCCCTTCTCCTCTGAGAAGGGAGACACCCTGCCCCCAGTATTACCCAACCTTGAGACATCCAGTCACTGTATGACTAGGTGTATCCTATCCCCTCCCACTGAGATCAGACAAGGTGGCCCAGTTAGGGGGGAGGGGTTGACCAGCAGGAAATAAACTCAGGGACAGGCCTGGTACAGTTACTGGGAGACCCTCATGAAGATCAAGCTGCACATCTGCTATGTAATATGTGTGCACATGGGATGGGGGTAGGGGTAGGTCTAGCCAATGGTTTGCTCTTTGTTTGATGGTTCAGTCTCTGGGAGACCCCAAGGTTCCAGGTTAGTTGACTCTGTTGGTCTTTCTGTGGAGTTCCTATCCTCTTAGGGTATCTTAATCCTTCCCCCAACTCTTCCACAAGACTCCCTGAGCTAATGTTTGGCTGCGAGTCTCTGCATCTCTTTCCATTGGCTGCTGGATGGAGCCACTCAGAGAACAGTTATGCTAGAATCCTGCCTACAAGCATAACAGTGTCAGAGATTGATTCTTGTGCATGGAATGGGTTTCAAGCTGGGCCAGTCATTGGTTGGCCATTCCCTCCATCTTTACTCCATCTTTGTCCCTGAACATCTTGTAGACAGGACATTTTGGGTCAAGGTTTTGTGGGTTAGTTGATATCCTTGTCCCTGCACTGGGAGTAGTGCCTGCCTATAGGAGGTGGCCACTTAAGGCTCCTTCTTCCACACTGCTAGGAAGCTCACTCAGCTTGAGTCACCACTTAGACACCCCACGCACACTGATGCCCAGATCTTGGGCATGTACTAGAGATGCCCTGCTCTACCCACTGCTGATTTCCATTCTATCTCCCCTGTTTCCCTATACCTGATCTCTCACTGCTCTGTTCCCCTCCCCACTCACTCTCCCACCCACCTCCTATAAAAGAACCCTAGCCGTCACCATCCCTGACTTTAAGCTGTACTACAGAGCAATAGTTTTCAAAAAATCATTTTAGGAGTATAGAAAAAGACAGGTTTATCAATGGAATCAAATCAAAGACTCACACACATACAGACAATTGATTTTTGACAAAGAATCCAAAATCATACAATGAAAAAATGGAGAGTACCTTCAACAAATGGTGCCGGTCTAACTGGATGTCTGCATGTAGAAGAATTCAAGTAGATCCATGTTCACCCTGAATGGATCAAAAACCCCAACATAAAACCACATACACTAAATCTTATAGAACAGAAAGTGGGATATAGTCTTGAACTCATTGGTACAGGAGGAAACTTTTGGAGCAGACCACCAATAGCTCAGGCACTAAGATCAACAATTAATTAATTGGATCTCATGAAACTGAAAAGCTTCTGCAAGTCAAAGGACACCATCAATAGGAAAAACTACAACCTATAAATTGGGAAAAGATCTTCATCAACCCTACATCTAACAGAGAGTTAATATCCAAAATATATAAAGAACTCAAGGCTAGGCAGTGGTGGTGCATGCCTTTAATCCCAGCACTTGAGAGGCAGAGGTAGGGGAATTCCTGAGTTCAAGGCCAGCCTGGTCTACAGAGTGAGTTCCAGGATAGCCAGGGCTACACAGAATCTCTAATGACTGAGAAACACTTAAAGAAATATTCAAAGTCCTTGGATATCAGGGAAATGCAAATAAAAACAACCCTGAGATTTCACCTTATACTCATCAGATTGGCTAAGATCAAAAGCTCGAGGGACAGCACATTCTGACAAAGATGTGAAGCAAGGGGAACATTCCTCCATTGCTGGTGGAAGTGCAAAGTTGTACACCACTCTAGAAGTCAATTTAGTAGTTTCTTGGAAATTTGGGAATAGTTCTACCTCAAGACCCAGCTATACAACGGCTAGACATATACCTAAAAGACGATCCACCATCCCACAAGGGCAAATGATCAACTGTGTTCATAGAATCTTTATTTGTAATAGCCAGAAACTGAAAACAATCCAGATGTCCCTCAAATGAAGAATGGATAAAGAAAATATGGTTTATTTACATAATGGAATACTAATCATCTACTAAAAACAAGGACAGGATGAAATTTTCAGGCAAATGTATGGAATTAGAAAATATCATCCTGTGTGAGGTAACCTAGACCCCAAAAAGATATGCATGATATGTACTCACTTATTATTATGGATTTTAGCCATAAAGTAAAGGATACCCACACTACATTCTACAGACCCAAAGAAACCTAATAACAAGGAGGGCCCAGGGGAGGATGCTTGAATCTTTCTCAAATGGGGAAAGAAAAAATTACTAAAAAACAGCACTTATTTTTAAGAGCAGCCTGAGAGAGCCTAAGTTACTCGAATAGGGGATAAAAGACAATTGCATAATGTCAGAAGGTAGAAAGCAGCCAAATATAGGAAACAGGTCCTGTGGCCTCCTCATCCTTGCCTTTGCTAATCTCATAAATCTTTAGAAATAAAGCCAACTAAAGCCAGAAAGATTATCAAGGGCATTAGGAACAGGTGCTCATGGAAGGTGAATTCAGAGTCCCTGGGGGCAAGGGTCAGGATGAAGACCATAGTGATCATCTGCAGGTGACATGGGGGAGTGGTGAATAAGAAGAGTAGA
Organism: Mastomys coucha; assembly: GCF_008632895.1. NCBI lineage: Eukaryota > Metazoa > Chordata > Mammalia > Rodentia > Muridae > Mastomys > Mastomys coucha. Next base: position 60,888,232 of record NW_022196915.1, read on the forward strand.
GGACAGCAAAGAGGAAGAGTTAGTCCCACCCAAGAAACAGAAGGAACAACACAATTCTCTCTTCTTTCTGTTTCTAGAGTTTCAATTTTCTCTTCACAAACACTGAATCATATTTATCATATTCTGAATCATATCATATTCTCAAAGTCATATTTAGACAGACCCTATGATAATGTAAGCAAAGCATAAGTATTTACTTTGTATCTAAGCAAAGTATTTTCAGTTTCACTTGATGTATGACAGAAAAGTGTTACTATGAAAGGAGCAATTACAGGGTAACCTCCAGTTCTCAGACAAATAGAGATTTGCTACATCTTCATTTACAAGACTTTAGTTAGAATAATGTAGTGCTGAGGAGACATTGTGGGAAGGAGGCTTCCTCACTTTTCCACAAACTTAAGGGGGAATAAGACACTGGGTACAATTCCTTCTGCCTAGAGTCCACGTGTAGTGATATGTATAGTAAAGCCTATAGGTCTGGCTTTGAGTGAAATGCTTTGGCAAAACTTTGCTATGTCTGGTTAATTGGTAGAAGCTGAAAATGTGTTTTGACATTAAAATGTGTTTTAACTGTTTAAACCTTGAAGAAATGTTGTTTGTCTGGAAAGTCTGCATTGGGTACTACATGAGAGCTTGCAGATGCACAGACCTCTGTCCTAAGACACACCTGGCAAAGTTGAAGTCCTTATGGCTAGCCACGGCCAAAAGGGGATGAAATTTGTGTGGGTTGTCTGCTCTCTTGGGCAGCCAAGGGCAAGATAGCTTTTGTAGTTGGAACTTTTCCCAGATCCAATTAATTTAGAGTAATGATTGAATAAAAGTAACTGGAATGAGCTAGTCTGGGTAAGTCTTTTATTCCAAGAAGGCTGAACCCCTCTGCTCATTCAGAAAATGAAGGCCTAGATCTTGACAAGCTTCTCTCTCTACTGTGGCACCTATGACCAACAGCAACCAATATTCATGAGGTTGGCTTTCAGAATGCTGATGACATTGGAATTTCTCACAGAAAGGCATGAACACTTTATGACATACATTTGACTTTCTTTTTTTTTTTTT
>NW_022196915.1:60889675-60966973 GCF_008632895.1 Mastomys coucha
TTATTACATGTTGCAGTATCTTTTGGGTATATGCCCAGTAGTGGTATGGCTGGGTCCTCCGGTAGTACATTTGACTTTCTAAAGAGGCCAGAAAAGGAAGCTGGATCTCTGGGGCTGAAGTTATAGATGACTGTGAACCATTATGTGAGTACTGAGAACTGAACCTGTATCCTCTAAAATGTGCTTTTAAAATGCTGACCAATCTTTACAGCCCCTAGGATACATTTTAATTCTTTAAAAACATGCAATGTGTTTGTTAAATTCCTCATCTAGCCTATTGAGCACTGAAACTATGTAGGGCACTGAATAGGACTCAGAACACAAAAATGAGACATATCAAAGAGGCTGTCTGTTAAGCTGTTCATAATCCACATAAATAATAGATAGACAGACAGACACACACACATGCACACACACACATACACACACACATATATATATTATATATATATATAAAATTTCCTGCTTAATAAAAGTTGTCAGTGTAACCTCCCAAGTGGGATGGGAGCTGCCTGGGTCCCTGATTAAGGCACTAATTTTATTCTGAAGGCTTCACCCTGATGCACTAATCAGTTCTCAAAACTCTTTCTTTCATAAGCTACTCTGTTGGACATTAGGGCTTCACATGAATGTGTACAGAATGTGGACACTCAGTCTCCAGCACCCAGGATGGACAGATTGTTATAAATCTATAACCCTAACAGAGGATGTCTGTGCCAGCTACTTTTGTCTGAAGGCATGAGAGTTACTATATAAAATGTGTTCCTTGGCTTTCAACTGCTCCTTATTGGAAAAGACATGCTAAAATAAGACTGTAATATGAAATTACCTTCATCTCCTCTTACTGTGTAGACATTGTTCTAATAACTCATTTATATTGTAGATTTCAAAATGATCCAACTATGACTGAATTTTTAAAGTGACTTCATCACAGACATTTTTTTCAAAAGTCTTGGTCAAGGTTTCAGAGCCTTCTCACAATTAACTCAAACAATGACATCAAGCAGGAATGTTTTAAAACCCTTTCCCACCACCTGCAAGATATAGGAATTCATTTTCTCCAAACAGAATTATTACAGAGTCCAGAGATATGCTCACTTCCTTTTATATTTGCAGTTAAAAGCCTGGAAGTCTGATGACTTTTAAAATTTGATTTATATTTCACACTTAAAATTTAGGGATGTTTTGAGAAGTCTAGATAGGTATATCCTACCACTCCCTCCTTGACAACTGGGAAGTTGACTGCAAGATTGTGTCTCTAAGATGGGTACTTTTCCTGTTCTATTTATATTCACACATACATACATTTTATATATGAACAAAATATAGATGCATACATACATGCATGCATACATACATACATACATACATACATACATACATACATACACACACACACAAAAATATGGCAACAGCAGCCTACAGCCATGGTTATGGCCAGTTCCTCACTAAGGGTCTCCCTTTTCCTGTTGGGTAATAGAGTTTCCCTTTGACTTATCTTCATTTCTTTTCGTTCTTGTTCCTTTTGGGATGGGTGGGAATTGAGAAGAACTAGAGATCGAACCTGAGGTTTCATGTGTGCCAGGCAAGTGTGCTATAGCCTGAGATTTCTTTTTTCATTTTTGAGCAAGGACTTACTATGTCCCAGAAGCTGAGCTTAAACTCAGTCTGTGACCCAGACAGGACATCCTCAGCCTCTCAAGTGGCTGCGTCATAGATACTCTCATCAGGCAGAGTAGCTTGTCCTTTTCCCATTAGTACTGAGGATGCCAGTCCATCCATGCTAGCCCCTGGCATTGCTGTTGTATAAACTCTTGTGGCCAAAACAGAAGACTAGGGTCTCTTCTGACTAATGAAATACAGATGAGGGGGTAACTTTCAAATGTATCATGCAAGTCTTCATTCCAGAAACCATGAGATAATCAGAAATATGAGGAATTTCCATTGTTACTCACTATAGATCAACTCCGAGTATATGGATGATTAAAAAAACAAAGAAACGAACAAAAAACCTTGTTTTTTGGAATGTGATTATATTCTGTGTCAAAATAAACTGCTAGGCAAAGTCCATGAAAAATCTAAGGTTTGTTTCACAGTCTCTTTATGATGTTTTATTACTATGGCAGCTTGCTTCTCTGTTACTGTCGTAAAAGCACTCAAGACCAAAAACACCTTGGGGAGGAAAGGGTTCATTTCATCTTATACTTCCAGCACAGCCCATCCTTGAGGAGAGTCAGGCCAGATCTCAGGGTGAGAACCTGGATGAGAAACAGTGTTCCAGCACAGACCATCCTTGAGGGGAGTCAGGGCCAGAGCTCAAGGCAAGAACGTGGATGATAGATACTGTTCCCTGCTTCAGTCTCTGGCTTACTCACAGGTTCATGTTCAGCTAACTCTCTCACACAGCCCAGGATTACTTACATAAGAATGATGTCACCTACAGTGGGCTGGGTCTTCTTCTATCAATTGTCATTTAAGACAATCCCTCACAGATGCAACCAATCACTCAGTGGCATTATAACAGAAAGAGATAAATAACAAAAACAGGAATGAGAACCTACTTCATATAAGTGTAATAGAGAGAATTAAACTGTTATCATGGGACACGAAGCATGGGCATTTGTATAAGAGGATAGTATTTTGAACTCTGATAGTTGGGAAAACATTTTTAAGGATGATCCCCGAGCTAAAAGTAAGATGAGAGAGAGAGATGCCATAAGAAGACTTGGTGAACCACAAGAGTGACTGACTAGAAAGAGATAGGGAATGGGTAGGGATGTAGTCCTCAACCAGAAAAAAATGAAATAGAGATGTAACTCAAGTCCCCACAGCCTGCAAAGTTCAAAGGAGGGAACCTGAGAAACACATCAAGACAGGGAGATGGCATGGATAGTTCTGGAGAGCCCCCAGAACAAAGGTAGAAGGCTGTGGCTTATCATAGCTTTCCTGAACCCGTAAGTCTTTTTTATTTAACATTTTTCTTGTAGGGCAATGGACTATGCTGGGAAATTTGGTAAGGTTGAGTAGGATCAGAAACCCTGAACTTCATACTAGGGGACAGTAGGAGCTTTGCCTGCTCCCTGACCAGGCCCTGGTCATACCCTATGGAGAGAAGATCATATGCTCCAACCCCTCCACATGCAGAAGAGGCATCCCTAACATCTCAGGCCAAGCCAATAGAAAGCATCTGCTGTCAGACCCCAACCCACCCTAAAATATATATAAGATCCAATCCAGAAGAAATAAAGGTGTGTGAGAATTACTCCATCACAGATCATCTGAGAGCTTCTGTCACTTCCTGGGGAAGAAGGCTCTCTCAAAGCTTTCACCCCTGGAAGCTGTCTGGGCCCCCATTTACTTCCCACCAGGTGACCCAACCTAGCCACTGCACCTCATCTGCTAGCCCAGCATGTACTCACAACCCCCTAGACTCCCATTGGCTCTGGGAAGACATTGAATCAGCTGTGGGACTCCCCTCTCCCCTTCAGAGCGTGCAATGCCCTCACAGATCTTCATGTACAGCATCCAGTATACAGACCAGCATTTTCTAAATTCCCTATAACCTTCAGAGGAATTAAGTAGAATAAAATATTGTTTATAAACTTCCACTCTATCTAGTCTCAGACACATGTTAGTCTTCACAGCCTCTCTGAACTGTATCTTTGACAACTCCAGATGTACAAGCCCTTCCATTGCCAGTGCTTAAAACAAAAATGTGGATTCAATGTCAAGAAATATACCAAAAACTTTTAAAAACCATTGGCATGTGGGTCAAAACTGACACAGAACCAGAAGTATGTACAAAGCTAAATACCAAACACACACACACACACACACACATACACACACACACACACACAAAGAGAGAAAGAGAGAGAGAGAGAGAGAGATTGCATATGAACTAGAGAAAGTATCTAGTAATTAAAATAACCATCAACATAATTATGTCTCTCAATAAGATTAAATTTAATCTGGTCAATGTGATGGATGTAAAACTAGGAAACTGATATAAAAGTAGAAATGAGAATGAATCAGCCCCAGAATATTAGGTTATATAACTCATACTTTGGAGATTAAAAATAAAGAGTGAAATTACTTAATAACTTCTGTCAGTGGCAGGAATTATTTATGTTGGTACAATGGTTATGATTAAATAGATAAAGATGAATAAGAACATGAAAACTTAGTGTGAGTGTGAAAGCTCCCAGATGGCAGGAAATTCACAAATTATCTCATTATTATTTTTCAATATTTATTAAACATTCTGTTTTCCAAATGGTACCATCCATAAGCTTCCAAGAAAACAGAATTAGGTAAAGGATCGAACATAGTTTATGGACTTAGAAAGCAATGATAAAATTGACATTTTTTTCACTGGGTGGTCTTTCCACCTCCCCTTCAACTCTCATTTCCAATACAATTCAACAACCAGTTGTTGCGAAGGTAGTAGGGACGAGACAGTGAGTTATAAACAAGGATATAACTATACTTCAGCCTCCTGTCAAAGCTGTCAAGTCAGAGACTGCAAATCTGTCACATGGGTCTTAAATCTCTCAGATTTGACTGTCAACTAGAGGAGCAACTAGACTGAATTGATTCATTCATGGTCAGAATGACCATTAGGCTTAATTCTCTAATGGTCCACACCACCCTGTCTATGGTTCCTAGTTCTTCATGTAGAATGTCTGTATCTTGCAGGATTTCAAACATGAAAGGCTGACATGAGCAGTACACCAGTGAGAAATGCTGGGGATTTATATCAACTTGAGCAGAAATCCACTAGAAAATACCTCCTGCCCTCTTTCTCTCTGGGATGGAGGATACTAGGGAATTATTATGTTTCCTAGGGTAGCTATGCAAAACTGTGTTCTTATTTCTCTGCACGGTTGAGAGATCCATGATTTACAAGATCATTTACCTACTCCAGGTCACTTCTTGACTCTTTTAGTGTTCTCCATAGCTCCTAAATAAACTGCTTGCACCCAAGCTTCACTTCAGAGTTCCCTTTTACTTTGAAGATATCCAACTAAGATATCATTTGTTGAGATACCTATGTATTAGAAGAGAAAATGTTACTCAGTTGGATTTCCCCAGTACCACTGGTAAGGAAAATGGATGTCATAGACCATCATCAACTCTTGCCTCATCAAAACTCATCTTTCTGACCTTACAACCGTTGAGCCATCCAAGCTCTCCTGTCAGCCTACAAGTTCTCTGCTATTGCCCAGCCCATGTCAGAAATGATGTTTCATTATTGGTTTATACAAGTTGTGCTTGTCAGAACAGAATCTCAGGTGATCTTCCCCATGGAAGACAAGGATAGACTCTCGTGGCATTATCACTCAGCTCACAGTCTCTGCAAGGCCACAGTTGTTGGGCTTGTTGTTTTTCTTTTTAGGATAAGAGGACACATATTTTTTTAAATTATTATATATCCTTTATCACAAATGGGAACTATCTTTTATTATTCAATCTAATGTGAGTGGTGCTTTAAAGGGAGAAAATGTGTTTACATTATGGAGTCATCTGTGGGTCAACAGGAACCACAGTCTTCTCCAGGACCCAACCACCTCCATGACAAAATCTACAACCCTAGTGTCTGTTCTAATATATTTCTTTGGTGTGTTAAATCTAACCAAGTCCCAGTGTCACCACTGGTACTGGTATACTTTCTTGGTGTTTGATGGTACATGGGATGGAGCCATATCGGGTCACAGGATCCATGGGCTCAGCAAGTAATACCCCTTCTTCACTATGGTGCTGACAAAAATTGTCAAAGAATTATAAGGCAACAAGCAGGAAAGAGACATGCACAGAAACAACTTGGTTCTGGTGAAAATGATAGCCAACATTGCAGTTAGTGTCTAAAAGGACATGGGAGCTTTTCCTGACAAATTCCCCCACAATACCACCTTCCCCTCCTAGCTCATGACTGTAGCATTATTGCTGAGTCTACCACATATACTAGGACAAATGCATGTGAGTCATATTTTTCTCCCAAAAGAAAAGGATTAAGATTGGAGATTACTTGCTAAATTAACAGTTCTGAAATCCCTGGTGGGTTGTCACATCTTTGCTATTGAATGTGAGTGAGGGGCAGAAGCAGTCAAAGAGGGAAGAGCCAGGTGGACTGCACTGCAGGAAAATAATCATCAGGAATGGGAAGATCTCTTGTTCTCCAAACTGCCCAACAGCCATTACAGTGTGAGACTGCATAGTAGTCCTGTTAAAGAAGTGTAAATGGAACCCCAGGTCCTGTGATCAGAGCCTCATCTGTCTCATGCCTGCCCTGAAGCTAATCCAAAAGTCCAAGTCTGAATATAACATAGCATGGTTACTTTCAGTCTGATAACTATGCTATGGCTTCCAATAGGCAAAGAAGTCCTATAAAAGATGAAAAATATAAGCAGAATGGTTTGGGAAGATGGTTTGGGGTACCACAGATGTGCACATAACCATGGTAGAAGTGATTGACACCTCTCACAGCCACCTTCCCACTTCATCTCAGTTTCATCGAAATACAAGGTGATACCTGACATTGTCTATAGACAATGCCACATGGGTTGGAATGATATGCTGTCCAGAGACTGCTCCACCTGGGAATCCTTCCCATATTCAATCACCAAACCCAGACACTATTGTGGATGCCAGCAAGTGCTGGCTCAAAGGAGGCTGATATAGCTGTCTCCTGAGAGACTCTGACAGTGCCCGACTAATACAGAAGTAGAGGCTCACACTATCCATTGGACTGAGTACAGGGTTCTCAATGAAGGAGCTAGAGAAAGGACCCAAGGAGCTGAAGGGGTTTGCAGTCCCTTAGGATGAACAACAACATGAACTAACTAGTACCCTCAGAGCTCCCAAGGACTAAACCACCAACCAAAGAGTACACATGGTGGGGCTCATGGCTCCAGCTGCATATGTAGCAGAGGATGGCCTAGTCAGTCATCAACAGGAGGGGAGGCCCTTGGTCCTATGAAGGTTCTATACCCCAGTGTAGGAGAATGCCTAGGCCAGGAAGCAGGAGAGGGTTTGTTGGTAAGCAGGAGGAGGGGGAGAGAACAGGGGCTTTTCTTCTGAGGGGAAACTGGGAAAGGAGATATCATTCAAAATGTAAATAAAGAAAATATCTTTAAAAAAAAGGAATAGCGACTCTAGTTGCCAGGTGGGGTGGAACACAACTGTAATCCCACAAATAAGTGTAATCTTTACCCCTCATCAATGGTACTTCTATTTGCAGCAGACAGACTTCATGACTGAAAGCTACAATCAGTCAACATGCAGAGTTGCGGAGTACTGCCCCAGTGGATGCATCTACAACACAACTCCCACAGATAACACTCAGGGAACACCGTGGAAGGGGAGGAGGAAAGACTATAAGAGACAGAGAAACAGAATTTGCTGTGAGAGCGTGTCTCCTAAGAAGGTCTGAAGCTACATCCATAAAGACTCACTAGCATAACAGCTTACATGTGAGCTGGACAAGAACAACAGTAGACACGCTAAGGTGGATGGGGGAAAACCTATGAGGCCTCAACACATCACCCTTTGCTACACACACGTGTGCACACATGCATGCATGCACACACACATACACACACACACACACATGTATGAAACAATTAGTGAAAGGGTGGCATGAATTTGAAAAGAGCAAGGAGGGGGTACCTGGAAGGGTTTAGAGAGAAGGAAGGGAAAGGGGGAAGAAATCAGCTACCTCAGTAAATGCTTGGCATACACATCTCAGACTCAGGATGAGCACAGACAGCCTCCCACAGCCAAACCCAAAACCTCACATAGAAGCTGCAATGAAAAGCATCAACCTCCAGGAAGACAGAATTGATCCTCAGGGTTGTTACATTATAGTCAAATGTTCAATTTTCAATTAAAAAAAAAATACTGGAGGACGTAAAAAGAACCCAGAAAGCAGTCCAGAATTTGGCATCAAAGAATCTGGGTTCTATTCCACAGCATCTCCTACACCCCACCAGTGGCAACCAACTCCATCATCCCTGCAGGAAGCTCGGGAAATCAACATGTCCCTAGCCTCAGCCTGCTCCTAGCCACCCTAGACTATATAAGACTTCTCTCCACACCACCACCACAATGCTGTCAATGAACTGCACACTTAAAATTTTATTGAGATAACTCTCATGCTATAGGCATTTAACCATAAGAAAAATAAGGGAGGGAAAGAAGGACAATAGTCTCTTCCTAAAAAATAGAGTGAGCCTTCATGACCATTTCCAGAGGCTGAGGATTATAACTAACATGAACATGCATGTCATATTAAACACAGCAACAGCTCAAAATCATACCGTAAGTTATGAGAAATTTTTTTACAGTTCTTTTTTTTCTATTGGATATTTTATGCATTTACATTTCAGATGTTATCCCCTTTCCGGGTTTCTCCCCTGGAACTGCCCTATCCCATGCCCCCTCCCCCTGCTTCTATGAGGGTACTTCCCCTTCCCACCCACCCAGTCCCACCTCGCCACTCTGGGCTCTAGCATTCCCCTACACTGGAGAATGGAGCCTTCACAGGACCAAGGGCCTTTCCTCCTATTGATGTCCAACAAGGCTATCCTCTGCTACATATGTAACTGGAACCATGGGTCCCTCCATGTGTACTCTTTGGTTAGTGGTTTAGTCCCTGGGAGCTCTGGGTGGTCTGGTTGATTGATATTGTTGCTCTTCCTATGGGGTTGCAAACCTCTTCAGCTCCTTCAGTCCTTCCCCTAACTCCTCCATTGGGGTCCTCATGCTCAGTCCAATGGTTGGCTGTGAGCATCCACCTCTATTTGTCAGGCTCTGGAGGAGCCTCTCAGAGGACAACTATAACAGGCTCCTGTCAGCAAGCACTTCTTGATATCAGCAATAGTGTCTGGGTTTGATGTCTGTATATGGGATGGATCCCCAGGTGGGGCAGTCTTTGCATGGACTTTCCTTCAGTCTTTGCTCCACACTTTGTCCCCGTATTTCCTTTAGACAGGAGTCATTCTGGGTTAAAAATTTGGAGGTGAGTGGATGGCCCCATCCCCCAACCGGTGGCCTTGCCTAACCTCTGGATATGGTCTCTTCAGGTTCTCCCTCCCCTTTGTTGGGCATTTCAGCTAATCTTAATTGCAACTTTTAAGACAAGTTTCCCTTCAGTTATGAAGCATTTTCTGTATTTCAAGGTCCAAATCATTTATCTCCTAGGAGAAAAATTTTTATACAACTGAACAGAAATTGAAAGAGAACAGTTGAGCTTAACCCACTTAAGCCATAAAATGAAGAAAGAAGCCTTATTTCTAGTGTAAAACATTTTAATATGGACAGGGACATATGTGAAATATCCTTCAGGACAGAAAGGACAGAACTACATGAGGCAATAAGTATTTAATTCAGCTCTTCAAAAATAGGATGTCTTTATAAAGCCTGCAAAGACTGTGAGAGACCATGGCGGCACACTCGCCTACGGTTGCCAGGTAAAATACAGGATTACCCAGCCGCATTTGAATTTCAAGTACATAACAATGACTTTAATGTGACTCTGTTCCACAGACTGCGTGGAATATGCACAAAATGTTATTCATCATTTCTCTGAAATCCACACTGATTGTGGATGCCCTGTACTTTCACGTGCTGCGGGTGGGAGGGCAGGGAGGACGCCTACTCTCTGGGTTTAAGAGGTTAACATGCTTGACATGCCACACTGGGACAGAATGACATCACTCCGAGTCTTTAGATTTATCTTTTGTCTAGTTCATGGAAGTGTCAATAACCAAAACATTTCCCTAAAACATAAGACCGTGTCTCCAGCATGATTTTCTTCACCGTCAGCCCCCGTTTATCAATCTTTGTGGGATCCTGGGAAGTCGGTGTTCCAAAGTCCTGACATGGGACTCTGTGAGGGTAGGGCTAGGCCACTGACCAGGAAGCAAGCTAGGCACCCAAATATTAAAGCACTATCCAAAAAGCAAGTGGCAATAGTGAAACCCAGGGTGGAATCCCGGCAGTGTGAGCTGCAGACTGGCGCTAAGCCTTATGCTTCATTAGTTGGTTTTTCTGTTTGTTTTGTTTTTGTCTTTTTCCCCAGCTTTAACTATGGATTTAAGTAAACCATTCTGAACTATTCTACTACTTTACAATTCTGCTCCAAGTGCCCTACAAACACTTAGAAACATTCCCCCACGTATCACTGATCTCCTTTAAAAATATATGAACTATTTCAAAAATACTTGACTAAATCTGGTTTTGTTGGTTTCGATTTAGAAGTTTGAGACATAGTTTCGTGATGTAGTATGGTCTGACCTCAAATTCATGAAGCTCCTGCCTCAGCTCCCCAAGTGATAGGATTTCAGGTGTCTGCAACCACAGCTGGATTAAATCTGTCCTTGCTGCTTTGTTGGACATATAATATAATAGATGATAATTTTTTTTTAATGCAGCTAGTTCTACAACTAAAATTATTATCAGCATGGAGCTGGGGGAACACATGAGTTTCCACCCCTGAGGGGCTATTAACAGTTCTTTGTGGACAATCCCTGGCTCTACATCCATGCATATTTAGGCAGCCCAAATTGGGCTCCATGGATTATTTAAAAAAAAAAAAAAAGGTAAAGGACATGAAGTTTGGAGAGGGAAAAGGAGTGGGGACCAAATCTGAGAACAGTTATGGGAAGAATAGGGCATTCATATGACCTAAAAACATAGTATGCATGTACAATATCATCAAATAATATATACATTAAACAAAACCATTGTTTGTGTTATATAAAGAGATCTTACTGCCTAGTCTCCCAGATTTTATAAAGATGCCCATCTTCTCTCTAATAAGCATGGGATTGTGTAAAATTGACCTATAAAAAACCTTCTAATTTCAAATCTATGCAGAACTGTTTATACCCTACTAGTAGAGTCTCTCTAACTCTTACCCATGGTCACGGTTTGATTGTAGAATTCCCTAATAGGAACATGAGTGTGAACCCACGGCCTCCAGTTGTTGAAACTGTTCAGGAAGGCTATGAAACCTTTAGGAAGTGGAGCCCTGCTGGAAAAAATGGGGGCTGTGCCTTGAGGTTTTATAGCCCAGACCCATTCCTGTGCTCTCTCTGCTTCCTGTTCTAAACTGTGAATGGACCCAGCTGCACAGCGCTTCCATCACAGACCTGCATTAGACCTGCTGGTCTCCCCTGCATGGTGGATTATATCTCTTTCAACCATAAGACAAATAAGCCCTTCTTCCCTTGAGATCCATATAAGCAAATATTTGATGACAGCAAGAAGAAGAGGAATATTCATATAATATATACCATGGGAATATACCATATACTCAGTTGCTTGTGTTATAGAAAGAACATCAAAAGCTTAGTTCTGGGACTACAGCTGACTACAGCTGATTTTCACCATGTCAGCTCAAGCTTCATTCTAATGGCTTTTCTCCCAAAGAAGGGCTGTCTAGACTTTGTGATGTACTGGCATGAATTAGATCTGTTATCAGTTCACCGTGTATTTGTTAAACGCTTATTCTGTCACAGGCACGGTAATAAAGATAGGGACAAAGAAAACAAATAAGGAAGAGGAAGAAGATAGGCGGTCTGTAGGAAAGGAAGGCAGGCAATGACAGTTCCTCCTCTGGGTTGCTGCATTAGTCAGCTTTCTAGTCACTGTGACAAACTATCAGACAGACAATCAGAGATGCTCTTCATTCTGCTGATGAAGCTGACTGTGTAGTACAAACACAGAGTAACACTCAGAAACGCTGGAGACTGACAAAGCTGCTGATACCCAGAGCCCTTGTGGACACCGAGGCTGTCTTGTATTCTCTGATTAAGGTGGTCACAAGTTTTACCAGGATACTGCATTTATAGGACCTCATACACAAACTGCTTGCCTTGACCCCAGTTGGCTGCAGTGTACACAGAGCTTTAGCATTTCTTACTGTCTCGTCTCCTTAATAAATGAGTGTGGGGAGAAGAAGGGGTGAGGTTACGTCAGAAAACTACAGCTTACCATTGGGACAAGTTTATTGTCTAAATTTCCCTTTTAATTAGATCACGTTATCTGCCAAGTGAAAATTCTCATGTACTGTCAGTCACCCAGAGAGATAATACTCTCGGTGTGGATCTAGATTTGGCTCAAATTGAATTTTGTTACCTTGACAGGATTATGTTTTCTGTCACAGAATACACTGGCCAGTTATGAAACCATTTGACTCTGACAAGTGTAAAACTGTAGTGTGGAACTGTATGAAAGCTGCAGAAATTCTTATCTCTTAATGTGTCTGTCTTTATAAATTTCTCCACATAAAAACATAGTACTCTCTTATAAACGCTATATGCCAACAAAACCTAGAACAATAACAAGTGTGGGATAAAAGATGTAGGCTCAGGTAAGAGACAGATGATGTCCTTTATTTGCAGATAGATTTATCCACCATTAAAAGAGATGAACATCATAGTGAGAAAGGAACAAGCAGAAAAAAAGAAACACAATAAGGAAATATCCATGTCACTCATAATCAGTGGAGAGTGAATTAAAACTAAGATGCCATGCTTGCCTGGAAGTTTGGAGTAGATCTGGATGAATGGTGGGATCTCACAGGCGTAAGGCAAGGACATGAGTACTGTTGGAGGGAGGGGTATTGTTGGACACCTTGCCTTAATCAATAAAGTAATTTAAATTGGTACAATGCTACCTAAGAAATTCCAGGAATTTATCCAAAGACGTATTTGTAAACTTATACCTAGAAAATGTATTCAAGTTGATGAGTTAGAACAGTGGCTTGCGTCAGGACACACCACACTAGGCCCAAACAGTTCCACATGTAAGAGGTTTAATTGGGAGGGGGGGGGTAGTGGTGGAAAGAGAAGAGGGGGAGAGAGACAGAGAGGGAGGAGCGTTCCCCATAGATAGAGATGGATAGATAGATAGATAGATAGATAGATAGACAGACAGACAGACAGACAGACAGACAGACAGACAGACAGACAGATAGATAGATAGATGTGGTGGTGGCAAATAAGCCCAATGGATTCTGGGTATGTGGCTGCTGTTGCCTTGGCAACATGTCTGTGAGGCCTGCCTATGTGATGTCACAGGTTTCAGAGGCCCTGATGTCAACATACCTTCCTTCTTGTTATTACAAAGAGAAGGAAAGAAAAAGGGAGGGGGAAGCCGATGGTGAAAAGGGAATGAGGCTGTGTGGCTCTTAAGTTCCTTCCTGCTGTCTAGGGGGCATCATCAATGGGGGGTGGGGGTGGGTGGGTATCTGACTTTCACCATCCGCATCTACTTGGTAAACATTCGCATCAGGTTCCTCTGTGGACAGTGGCTCTTCTGTGGGCAGTGGCTGGTAATCCTGTAACAGAAGGTGATTAATAGTTTGGTTAGAAATTTTTTGTATTTTTTGTTAAAGAAATGTAGAAACAAGATTAATGAGACAGGGAGTAAATAATAACACCAGGAAGATGACTAGGAAAAAAGGTACAAAAGGGAGTATCCACTTCCATATAGGGTTTTTGAAAATCCCAGAACTGGAAGTCTCACGGTCCCTGAAATTTTTTGTCTGACTGTAGCTCCTGGATTTTATTTCTTACTATCCCAGATGTAGAAACAGCATTCTTCTTGGAGGAACAGGCAAAGACCACCTTCTTTAGCTGTTAGGACATATAGCCCCAGTCTGTTCTGAAGCACTACGGCTACCAAATAATCAATCTGGTAGAGTCCAGTAATTGGATGACAACGGGAAAATGGTGTTCAGCAACAGAGGGGTTCTGGACATCCCAGACTCGGGGTTCGACCTGAGAAGCTGGTAAAGGAAATAACATGGTAGTGTTAGTAGGTTGCCTGGCTAGGAGAAGGAGCAGAGGAACTGCTGGTGAGCTTGGGTTTAGGCAAATGTGGGGAACAAAGGAAATAAGGCTCCCAGCCTAGCTAGAAGATCCCTTACCAATAAGGGGACAGAACATGTTGACACTACCTAAAAATGCAACTAAGTGGTGGGGTCTGAAGAGGGAAGTAAGGTTGTCCTCCTAACCCAACAATAGGAGAACCAGAAGGAGAAGTGGGTCCCCAAAACTCCATCAGGACCAAGTAAGTGGCTTCAGTGTCCAAGAGAAAGGAGATGGACCGCCCATATACCACAATATCTACCCGGGGCTCCCTGCTAGTGATGGCAGTGGTCGGGTCAGGGGAGCTCGGGCCTTCTCAGTCAGCCATAGCCAAGCCTAGGAAATCAGTTGGAGGGTTATCTGGGAGTGATATCCCTTTGTTCTGTGTAACATGAGGGCAATCAACAGCCCAATGTCCCTCTTGATGGCACCTAGGGCATGGCCCTCTTGGCTTGTGGTAGTTAGGGCAGGCTTTTGCCCAATGATCTTTTTTACCACATTTGTAGCAGGTACCTGATGGTCTCTGAGTCTTAGAAGACCATGAGTCTAGGGTAGTGGCTGGGGCTGGTTAGATAGCCTTTGTCAGCATATGGTATTTTTGTTTCTGGACTTTATCATCTCTCCCATGGTACACTTTGAAGGCCAAGCGCTAAGACTTCTGCCTGTGGAATTAGGGGTCCCCCCTCCAGTTTTTTAAGTTTAGCTCTTATGTTGGGGTAGCTCTGGGAAAAGAAGTAGGTCATCAGAAGTTGCTTACCTTCTGGGTTTTCAGAGTCCAGACTGGTATGCTGTAATAAAGCCTTTGTAAGGCATTCTAAAAATTGAGATGGATTTTCCTGCTTGTCCTGGACAACCTCTTGGAGTTCTTCAAAATTTACTGGCTTTAAGGCCACTTTTCTAAGACCGGCCAGCAGGCATGTAATAAACCTGTCTCTGGCTAAAATACCACCTGTGGAATTGTAATTCCACCGGGGATCCTGGTCTGGCACTGTCTCAGAGCCAATTGGGTATGTACCATCTGTTTGGTGAATTCCATCTGCATGTACTCTTGCCTCTTCCCAGATTCGTCTGTGTTCCTCAGGAAATAAATTATTACTAAGAATCATATGAACATCATGGAAAGTCAAGCTATAAGACTGAGTGATATATTGGAACTCTTTAATAAACTTGGCAGAGTTAAAAGTATGGGACCCCAGCCTGTTTTCTATTTGAGAAAGTTCACTAAGAGAGAACAGAACACGTACTCTGACAAGGCCGTCTACCCCATCAGGAATTCATGGCTAGCTTCAATTCTCTAAGAGTTTGAAGCCAGCTGTATCAGTAAGCCAAGCAGAAAGCAAGAAAGAAAGAAAGGAGAGAGGGAAGAGGAAGGGGTGGAGGGAGGGGGGAGGGTGAGAAAGAATGTATACAATAGAATGGGCACTTTTTAAAAAAATATTGTATATTTAAATAGAAAATATCACTATTGTATATAGCCAAATCACCTTAAAGATCCTGGATTTCGTCTAATCTCCAAAGCTGAAGAGGGTGGGGCCTGCTTAGCACTTGGATGACAGAAGATGTATGTATTAAAGCAATTTGTTGAAATGTATATTTGCAGTAATATGGTTGATATAAAATAAAATATGGTGTGTAGCTATGTAGTGGGTTGAAAGATGCTGTTGATGTGTGGTTAAACTAGAAACTCTGATGTTGGCAAAAATGCCCATCCTGGGCAGTGGGAACCCTGACGTAGGAATGAATTCAGTAACAGAAAATGTCAACTTTCTCCTTAATTCCATTTGCCTTATGAAAACTTCCACAATGCTTATTTATTACTTTTATAATTTAAAAAAAAAAGTTTAAAGAAAGCAATAAAACAGTAGACTAAGCTTACACAGCTCTTCCTTATAAGATGGTACTTCCAAGCATGTGTAACATGCTTGAGGACAAGATACTGGGTTGCCACGGATTGGGTTGCTGCGGGGACCTCTTGTTCTGCAGGATGAGAGTTCTGGTCAGGTGGGCAAAGAATTGCGCAAATGACAGAGTCGACACAAGAAAGTGCTGAGTCTGAGTGCATTTCTCAAAAATGGCATCAGACTTTTACAGTCACTATAAAAGAGAAATGAAAAATGTGGCAGCTCAGAGGTTGAGGTACATCTGAGGCTACCTGAAACACACTGGGTCTAAAGCAGCCACCTCTTCGGGACAGGTGCAGCACTCCCCGGGCCCAAGCGCTCCAGGCCTCGGGGGCTGCGGACTGCATGAGGCTCGAAGCTCGAATGCTCTCTCTCGAATGCCAGAATCTTGAATCTGAATGTGTTTGCACAAAGTGAAAACCAGGCTTATCTAGTATACAGAAAACAGGGTGAATGACAAAAGTCACGTAGGCAGGCAAAGGCCACATCAGGGTCAGTAAGATCAGACAGCAAGACAGAAGTCACTTAGGCAAGTGATGGTGGGTAAGATCAGGCATCCAGGTTCAAAGCAGAAGAGCAGTGGTGCCCTTCCCGCTGGGGCTATCTTGGCAGTCCCAAGCTAATTCTCTGGGTCTGTTGGAGGCAAGCACCAGGAAGTCCCATTCTAGCAGTTCCAGAGAATGCTCTTAAGTGAAGGAATCCCTTTAATTGCTTTCTGGTATGTAAAACAATTCTGTCTTCTGTGGGACTGCTCTGAGAATTCTAACTATGTTTACAGTTAGCAATAGTGCCTGACCTCTGTCCCTAACTCTGAGGACACCCTGTCTGATAAGGCAGCTTCCTTGTGAGAAATTCCAAGCTAACGACAGCTTGGTAATGAATTAGGATATATTGGAATGCTGTGCTGGCCAGGGAACAATGTTTAATCTTAGTTTTAACTATTTACGAATCATATCTTGGGGCACCTTTATGCCTGAATAAGAAGGCATGTTGACTATTAGAAAGACTAACCTGGAACACATCTGAGTTAGGAGATGCCAGCGACTGACTGACTACCAGGAGGCAATCTCTCTTTGAAGTTGTACCGCCTCTGGTCCATGATCAGGCCTCCAAGCCTGACACTGTAGACTTCACTGGAGTAGATGAGTGGGCGTGGCACTGGGTGACCTGGCTTTCTCTGTGGTTGCACTGTTTTTTCAAGGTTTTCATATTCTGTAGGTTAATGTGGATAAAACTGTATCTCAAATTTTTGGTAGTCCTCTACATTATTCTCCTACATGATCTGCTTAATATTCCATACTTAAAATTTGACTTCTTGTGGCTTCTAATTACTGACAACCCCAAACCATCTCCTAAAGCTCACAGTTTGGGCTCTGAACATTTTGCTAAAGAATTGTCGTTGCCTATTGAGTTCCTCGGACTCCCACCTGCCCCTTTGGCATCTCCACATCCTCAATTCTAGCTCCAGTGGAGCTGCTCTCTCCCTGGCAAAGTTCCCCCATGCAATTCCTAAGGCAAGCTACAATCCCTCGCATCATATACACAACAAAGAATGAACTCCACATTCCCAGGTCACAACACAAAAATCCAAACAGTATAAAATGCCAGGACAATGTGCACCCTCAATCACAATATTCCTACATAAGTGTTCTTCAATAAGAATCACCAAGATGAAACATAGGACACATAATTTAAAAGAACAACCATAAATTTTTTTGAAGAACTCAATGAATTTAATGATAACATTATAAAAATATCAACTCAACAAACTTAAAGAAGATACCAACAAATGTCTGAGTGGTATCCAACAAAGCACTAATATGCAGCTGAGTGAAATAACTAAGACACTTTGGGATTTTAAAACTGAATTCAGTAAAGAGATAGGAATATTGAAGAGAACTCAAGCTGAAAATAAGATGGATTTTAAAAGAAATCCAATTAGAAAACTCACAGGGAAGCCTTACTAGTGGAATGGATCAAGTAGAAGACAGACTGTCAGGCTAGAAAGATAAAGCAGGGCCTTAAGAACACAGGAGAAAAACATAAAGAAAAATTTAAAATACACAAAAGGAAGCACTGCAGGACGCCAGGACAACACTAACTAAATCCTCAAGTTTTAGGCAAAGATAAAGCACAAGAAGCCCAGGTCAGTAGCATGGATCAGATCTTCAATAGAACCATAGAAGAAAGCTTATCTAAATTCAGGACACACTCATGTAGATGCCAGAAACACACAGAATATCCAACAGGCAAGAAGAAACAAGGCACTTCTAGTGACATATTATACTTAAAACATTAAGAATGCACAACAGAGAATGTACTTTATTCTAATCAAGGGAACAATTAACCAAGAAGACATTACAATCCTAAATATGTCTGCTCCAAACTCTTTTATACCCAAAGCATACTATTGAACTGAAAGACACAGATTCTTACATTTTTGGTTGTAAGCTGAGCCATTTCTCCAGCTCAACATGAATTAATTCTAACTCAGCAATAGTAAGCAATTTTAATATTTTTGTTCTCCAATAGGTCACCTGGACAAAAAATTAATTAGAGAAACATTAGATTAAGTGACATCATACATCAAATGGACTTACCATATCCCATTCAAACACACACACACACACACACACACACACACACACACACACACACACATTTTATTAGTAATCCATGGATTCCCTAATTTAGATTCCCTAAAATGGGCCACATCCTAGGACAAAGTCAAATATTAACAAATTCAGAAAAACTGAAATGTTTCTGTGTATCCTGTCTGACCACAATGCAATAAAACGTGAAATCAACAGCAAATGAATCTCTAGGAATTATATAAGCGTATGAAGGCTAAAAAACACGTTTCTAAATGATGAACGAGGCAAATAAGAAATTGAAATTCTGGAACTAAATAAAAAATGAAAGCATAGCACAATCAAAATCCTGGGACACAGGGAAGTTCAAAAGGAGAAAGTCACTGCTCCAGGTTTCCATATTAGAAAATATGATGATAAATAAATCCCCTAATGATGCAAATAACAATTTAGAAAACTAAACCATGTCCAAATCAACAGACAGAAAGAAATAATAAAACTCCAAGTTAAAATTAATTAGATAGAAACAAAGAAAACAATACAAAAAAAATCAACAAATCTAAGAGCTGGTTCCTTCAGAAGATAAACAGATTGACAAATTCTCCATTGAGCTAACCAAAAGAGAGAGATGGCCCAAGTTAATATACTCTGAAATGAACAAGGAAACATTATAAATAAACACCAAGGAAATTAAAAACATTTTAAGGGAAGTCTTTTAAAAACCTATACTCCATTAAGTTGGAATATTAAAGACTTAACAAATTTCTTGATTCAGCAAAACCACCAGTATTAGACCAAAAGGAGATCAACAACCAAAACAACTAGTAAATGACAAGATTGTAACAGTAATAAAAAGCCTGAGACTAAAGAAGTCCCCACCCCAGGTGAGTTTACAGCTGAATTCAACTAGACTTCCAAAGAAGATGTACAACCAAAACTTTTAAAATTAATAGACGAGAGCGAGAGAGAGAAAGAGAGAGAGCTCCCAAATTTCTTCTATAAAGCCAGTATCACTCTAATACCAAAGCCAAATAAAAGCACAAGAAAAGAAGAAAGCTACAGACCAAGGTCCCTGATGGACATATATGCAAAATTCTCAATACAATATTTACAAGCCAGATGCAGACTCATATCAAAATTACCATCAGCACTGACCATGATTAAGTTGTCTTTATCCCGGAAAGGCAGAGACAGTTCAACATACATAAGTCAATAAATATAATAAATCTTGTACATGTTCAGATAAAAAGAATCACATGATCATCTCAATAAATACACAAAGGCCTTGGACCATCCATGGAAATGCAATGCATTCTCCAGGACCTCCAACATTCTCTTTCCATTCTGTTAAACTGCATGCTATATTTTTTCCATTTTCTTGAACACTTTTCTTACTACTTTATCCATTTTGATTTCCCAGACAGATCATTCCTACTTGCTTACTTTTACTTGAGGACATTAGGCAGGTGTGATTTAAAATTCACTTTCTGCTTTGCAATATTTCACAGTATGTTTTTATTTCCTCTGCTCAAACTGCCATGTGTGGAAGAGAATTCCTGAACAGAAGCTATGTCTGCGAAGATGGGTTGATAAGAACCACAGGGATACGGAGGGATGGAACACTGCAGGTCCAGTGCCAATTAATTACCTTATCTGGGGCTAGTTTTTATCTCCTCAAATAACAACTCTTTAGGCATCTTTGTGTCAGAACTAGCATCCTGTGACTAACAGATAAAAATCTTCTGGAATCTCTTGACTTAGCTGATCACTAAGTTGCATGAACACAAAAGCTAAGAATGTCATCAGATAGCATCTGAGGTGGATAGGAGAGAGTCTCCCATCTTGCTATCTGTAACTATCTCTCTGATGTTTTATTAATGTATTTTTAATTGCCTTGATTTATGGCTTTATTTGTTTTGCTACTATGAAACATCATCAAACTGCTTCCACTTGGGGACACGGCACTCGAGTAACTTAGGTCCATGTTTCCTAGGTCTTAGTAACTAAAACTTGGCTCCAGAATAAACACTTTCTTGTTCCTTTGAGTGGAGAGCTGCTGTTTGCACTGCCACATGACTTTTCATTCTTTCTGATATAAAATCTTCTCCTGAAATAATTGTACTTCTATTCTTAATAAGGCTGTCATTCTTTGTTTACAAACTATATGACTCTGTCTTCCTGGAGACCTCCCAACACTTACCTATCTTTGGACTTCTCTGGGTATTCAACTGTTAGATAATCTCATTTTGAATAGCTTCCAATATTGATGAGACTCAGGGGAGTGGCAAGTGAATTAAGCTGAGTTGAGTTTCTATGTGCCTTTTCTTGGATTAAATTCTTACTTCTGTGTGTGCAAGTCCAATCGTCTGCTTGGTTTAGCTGCTGCTTCAGCTACATGGCCTGTGGCATCTAGCTTTACTGGTAAATGCTTCTACCTGTTCATAAAGTGGGTGATTTTTTATTGCACCCCCTAAAAAATATACTAACCTTCAAAAGAAGTGATCTGCTCACACACTTCCCATTGGCTACAGCTGAGACTCTTGCACTGACCCCTGAAAGTCTGCATCTATAGTAATAATGTTACCTTAAAGGAACATGCTCCATGGCTTCCCATACCATTCCCTGAGCCTTTAAAACTCGGAGTATTTATAGATATCTTTAGGTAATCTTTTAATGTTCTTCCTCAAATTATGAACCATGTTTTTTATTGAGTTATGAATTGATCCTTTGTGATTCCCTCTAATATAACACAATCGGAACACACTCCATATTCTTCTAGAGTGCTGACATGTAGCTGGTTTCCATACTTAGTTTCAACATGGATGCATGTTTCTCCCTACCCCCAAACCTGTATTAGAATGTAGGCATCACTGGTAGTGTTTAAACAGACTTCTTAATTTTGTTCTCATATTAACCTTTTCTAGAAACTCACCAGCCCTTTTGAACATGCATGATGCATTGTTTACATGAGAAGAGACAAAGAACTGGGCTCATGTGACATTCGCTTTAGATGACCAGAGTGAGTCTGAGTCATTCAGCCTTGTGGGAACATGATGTTTCAAATTGTGTGCAAATGCATTTAGCCACCTGCCTGGACTTAACTTGGTTACTGGGAGTGGATCAGAAAGACAGGAGACCTAGTATTCTTTCCAGAATCAAGGGGAACAGGAGTAGACCAGGGAGTTCTTTAGAAAAAATTTAAATAGAATACAGAGGGCAGGATTGTCAAGATTAGAAGAGTTAGCATCTCTGGGAGATAGAACCAGGCAAGAGACTAAAAGGGGGGTATTTCCATGGGGAAGGGTGATGGCAGTGAAGAGGTGGAGCAAAAAAAAAAAAAAAAAAAAAAAAAAAAGACCTCAAACATTAGTTGAAGTTTAAAATGCCAGAATTTTCAAATTAGCTTTCCAGAAAGAAAAGCATGAGGCTTGACTGTCACAGACTCATATTTCAGACTTTCTTTCAACCATTATAAGCCGAAAGTGACAACTGGTCATTACTATGAAAAGTACTGGTCTCACAGGACAGGGTGGTGGGCACAGTATTGCTTCAGACACACCCTCAGAGACACTAAGGTAAAACTTCTTGACATCATCATCCTGGGGCTGATGGCTATTCTTGGTTGTCAACTTGGTTGTCAACTGCATCTATAATTAACTAAAACCCAAAAATCAAGGGCACACCTGGGAGGGATTTTTGTCTCAATTTGAAGTGGGAAGATCTACTTCTAATACAGATCTTGAGGTGGGAAAACAAATCTTTATTCTGGATCTTTATTTCAAATCTAATCTTGGCCTTACTTTTTGCTGGAGCCTTCATATGGACATGGAAGAAGGAAGACTTTGTGGTTAACCTGCTTGCCTTCACTAGCAGTTCCATCCCTTCACTGGCACCAGCTTCTATGTCTTTGGAACTCCAGCATGTACTGAAGATGAGAAAACATCCAGCCTTGTGGACCGAGCAACTAGTGGATTCTTGGACTTTTCCTTTCACCACCGGCATTGTTGGATTGGCTGGACCACAGCCTATAAATCACTCTAATAAATCCCCTTTCTATATACAGAAAGAGAGAGGGAGAGAGAGAGAGAAACAGAGAGAGAGAGAGAGAGGAAGAGGAAGAGAGAGAGAGGAAGAGGAAGAGAGGGAGGGAGGGAGGAAAAGAGAGGGAGGGAGGGAGGAAAAGAGAGGGAGGGAGGGAGGGAGGGAGGGAGGGAGGGAAGAAGGGAGGGAGAGAAATAAGACAGGGGTTCATTCTATAAGTTCTGTTACTCTAGAGAACCCTAACTAACACAGGGACCATGACTGGATAACCACAGACTTTTTGAGGACACTTGAGCCACACTTAAAGCATAGCACTAACATTGAGTTCAAGATCTCTGGGAGCATGTCCCCAAATTGTCATGGGAGGCTATTTCTTACTTGGTGACATAAGCTATTCCTGCCCTAATGTATTGTCAGTTGCTGTCCTCACCAGAAGTCAAGCAATGGGGCCACCTAATGCTAGAATACGAACTCAAACCATGAGCTAGACAACCAGTTTATTGTTAGCATCCCTGGCTATCTCATGACAGTGTAGAATAAAGGAATATTATTACCAAGAAGTCTAATTCCAGATCTCAGGACTACTATAGTACTGTATTGTCGTGCTTCAAATGAAGGCAGGCCTCTTGCAGCAAGATGATACAAGTTATCTGCATCTCCAAAGCTAATCAGATGACAATCCTACATGCTTCATCACTGCCAGCATTACAATGGCTTGCTATCATTTCCAGCTTTGCATAAGTTAACTCTCTAAGTTTGGTCAGTTTATGTATAATAAAACTATTATGCAAAATTCTTTCCTCCATCTGCTAGAAATTCATAAAACCACCAATTTACAGCCTTACCTGTAAATTGCACTGAAGCCAGGTATCAGGAATATAAACTCTAGATCTGTTGAATATTAGCTATCTGACTTGAAGTCAGGAAAGTCAAAGCATAAATTGATTTGGAGAATACAATGGAAAAAGCCCACAAATGCCAACTGCTGAAAATAGGCAAAGAGCTGTCACTGTGGTTATGAGATGAAAGGGCAGGCCTTCTAGAAAGCACATAAACAAGTAATACAAATGTTCTGAAATGGGGAAGCCTATTATTTTTAACAGCGGTTTTAATTTTCAGTTGATCATTGTTTTTCTTGGTATGTATCATTGTACCTTTCTACGCACCCACACCAATCGGCACACTTACATGCTTGCATGCAAACACAGAGGCAAGTTGGTTCCTCTGATGCTCTGTTATTCCATTCAAAGAAAAGTTTCTGGCAAAACAAATAGCCAGCCTGAATGGTATGTTAAAGCATTGTTCTAGTACTGAGACCATCCTTCAAGCATTCATCAACAGCTACTTTCAGCACTTGGCTGACCTTTGAGGCATCTTTGTCTCCAGACTTTAGGAAATGAGGTTTCTTCCACACAATAAAATGATGCCTGTCACAGTATAAGATCTGCTCTGTACTCAGAGGGCAAGGATAAATCCTAGCAAAACAGCTGTGAAGTGTTGGAAATAAACACTATGAAAACTTAACATATCTTGTGCTAAATCATAATAAAGTCTAAAGCCCCTTTATCATATGTCAAAACAAGGCTAATTCTATGAGTACTATGTAGATACAAGTTCTGTTGGGATTTTCTCTTACTAGAGATTTATAAAAATTTTTAAATGTATATATTTGAGGGGTACTTTATGTAGCACAATACATATATAATGTGTACTAAAAAAATTAGAATGTTAAACATTCCCATTTTTAACCATTTATCATTTGTGTGTGTGTGTGTGTGTGTGTGTGTGTGTGTGTGTGTGTTATAAACATGTTTTCCTTAGGGACATTTTAGAATCTTGAATGGTACTTTTATCTTGTGTCCTAATGTTTTTATTCCTTTTCCATCCTCACAGGTGACTCAGCTGGTGACTTGTTCCTTTATGAGGAGGACAATTATAGGGAATCAAAACTACTTCTTTGTAGGGTAGAGATCAGTCCATCAAACACAACTTGCTATATTACATATAGAGTTTGGCTGTGGCTTTCCTGAAGAACTGTCTACATACCCTAACATGTATGATAGCTAAATAGTTACCAGGGTATAAAAGCCTTCGAGACACTAACTAAATGCCCATAAGGAAGACAGATTTGTTATCTTAGAGACTGTCATTTTCATTAAGGTTTCATACCATCAACAAAGAGGTCATTTCACCTATACCTCTGCTAGAGAACTCATATCCAGAATATGAGAACTAAAGAACTAAAAAAAAAAAAAAAAAAAAAAAAAAAAAAAAAATCAATGTAAAACATGTCCCTTTCAAAAATGGGCCTGGAATCTAAACGGAGAGTTCTCAAAAGAAGAAAAAATGTCTAAGAAGTATTTCCAAAAGAAAAAATTGTTCTTTGTCCCTAGCAATTAGGGAAATACACAACAAAACAATCTTTAGATTTCCTCTTATCCAAGTAGAATAGCAAAGATCAGCAAGTACCCAACAACAAATGATGAAGGACATGAGGGGAAATGTGAACAAAATGAACACTTTTGTATGTACACATATATCTGTGTCTATAATAATAATTATTAAAGAGGCCATGAATTTCAAAAAGATCAAGGAGCTACATGGGCAGGTTTGGAGGGAGAAAAGGGAAAGGAGAAATGATATGATTATATTATAATCTCAAAAAATAAAACGTAAAAGATATTGCAACACACAAGGAGACAATGTAGCCCTCAGGCATGCTCACAGGGCAATATTTATTGACCATCTTCTACAGGCCAGGCCCTGGGTACCTACTATGACATCACAAAGGTTTTGCCTTCTACCTTTAGAGCCTTGTCAGAAAAGACAAGAACAACAACTAAACATGACTCGGAAGAAGAAATAGTCATAAAGGAAATAAGTAAGGTTCAAGTCATACAAATGGACAAACCAGGACTGAGTCCATTTGTAATACATCCCGAGGATGTGGGCAACAATTTAAACGCAGTATCGTCTCCTCATATCAATGTTCTGTGATTTCTGTTGCCTGTTGTCAGGTGCAATCAGAATACCTTACATTAAAAATATCTGAACATATTCAAAAGCTTAGATGCATACTGTTGTCCTCAGTAGCATTCTGACCACCTGTGCTTTCCAGTATCATCCCACCCTGGATGTGAATCACACCTTTACCCACTGCATCCACACCGCACATGCCACCAACTGGGAGCCCCTCAGATACTCTCATGATGGTCTGATTGTCATGATTATGAGTATGTTTATATTTAAGTAACACTTATTTTACTTGATAATGACCTCAAAAAGGTAAAGGTAATATTGCTGGCAATGTTATACAATATGTTATAAATGTTATATTTTGTCACCGGTTGTTATTAATCTTTGCTATAACTAAAATAATGCTTAAATTACTGTAAATATTAGTGTGTGAAATCACATAAATGAGAAATGTAGTGCATCCAAAATTTGATGCACTCTTCACTTGAGCCACAGACCTGGAGTATAGGAAAATTCCCCTGAAGAAAAGGAGGACTTTCAGGATGTAAAACAGTCTAACCAATGAGTAACAAATACAAGGAAGGGCCAATAGGAAAGCAGAAATGAGCAAGTACCAGAAATAATATAAATGTGCAAGGAAAGAATTAAAGCATAGAGAAAAGAGGAGGCAGAGACCAGATAATGTTGGCCCTCTGATTACGTCAATGTAGAAATATAAGCATGTAGAGGAGTCCTAAGCCTGAGTGCAGACTTAAAGACATTGCTGCAGCTGTGAGGTGCTGTGTAAACCTGAGAGCCAGGAAAGAAAAAGCAGGGACTACTGGTTGGCCATGGCAAGGGTTGAAGTTATAGCTTGTAGTAACTTGGGTGAAGAAGCTAGGATAGCATTGACTGTCCTTTCTCTAACACATTTTGTTTGAATTGTCTATTAAGTAACTAAATTGGAAAGAACTGGGTCTATAAGTTTGGTGGTCAGATCACAAAGAAAACTGAGAGGACCTGGTCAGAAAGAAACAGCTCAGAGAGAAGAACACACAGGATTGTTTAAAGTTATGAGACTATCTGAGATCACAAAGAGAGAGATACCTGTATTGTTGTACCCAGACTGTGAAACCCCCAAAGAGACCACCAGGAACCACAACTTCATTGCAAGCACCCGAGAGTCTTCATTCAAGCACAAGTTCAGGCCACAACCTCCCAGGCTTAGCAAGATAAGAGAACTGCCCTGAGGTCTAGGGGAAAGGAGTTTATAAAGGGAAAAACTGCAACCAGGGATTTCCAAGACTTGATTGGTGTTCATGATTGGGTAAGAGGGTAAATACTGGAGAGAACCCAAAATGAAATGAAGATGGGTTAGAAAACTCAACAATACAACTATAAAGCTCAAGATAAAGCCTTAAAATAGAATGAATCAAAAGGACAGAATATGAAGACCCAAAGATAAAGGAGAGCAATTAGACGATATAAGCAAAGATACTGAAAACTTGAAAAACAAAACACAGGAAAGCAATATGCAGGATATATGTGTTACCATTGAAAGACAGGACCTTTGGATTATAGGAATAGGTGAGGGAGAAAAATCCCAGGCAAAAGAAAACATAAAATGTTATGCATTCTTAGCAACTCACAGAACCTTCTGTAAAATAGACCACATTCTGGGACATCAAACAAATCTTAGCAAATTCTTAAGGATTAAAATGACTCTGTAGCTTATCTGACCATAATGCAATAAAACTTAAAATTAGCAGCAAGCAAATATACAAAAAGTACACAAACTTATTACTGAAAATGACTGAGTCAAGAAAAAAAATAAAGAAATTAAATAAAATGAAATTATTACCCCAGAAACATGTGGGACATATTAAAAGAAGTCCTATGAGGGAAATTTATAGCTACAAGCTCCTACATTAAAAAAATAAGAGCAGATATAAATCAATTATACAATGCAAAATTTTGAAAAATAACAAAGCAAATTTAAACCCAGTAATCAATAATTGAAATCAGAACTAAAATTAACAAAATAGAAACAAAGAAAAGAATGCAAAGAATCAACAAATCTAAGAGCCGGTTCTCTGGCAGGATAAACAGGATCAACAAATTGGTTCAACTTAACTAAAAGAAAGAGAGGATCCAAATTTAGATTCACTAAAGAAACTCAGAATATTGTGAGAGAATACAAACAAACACAAATAGCCCTGTACTCCATTAAGCTGAAAATAATATAAATGAAATGGACAAATTTCTAATTTCTAGATTCAGCCAAACTATCAAAATTAAACAAAGAAGGTATCAACAACTTGAATAAACCCATAACAAATGAGACTATGACAATAAGAAAAACCATTCCAATTAAAGGAAGCCTTGGCCTACATGGATCCACAACAAAATTCTTTAAGGCTTTTGTCTTTGTTAGAGTTTCCATTCTTATGATAAAATACCATGACCAAAATAACTTGGGGAGGAAAGGGTTTATTCCAGTTTACAACCCTCAGGTCACAATCCATGACTGAAGAAAGTCAGGGTAGGAACTCAAGGCAGGAACCCGGAGACAAAAACTGAGGCAGAGACTGGAGAACTACTTCTTACTGGCTCAATCTGCATGACTTTCTCACCCTGCTTTCTTAGAGTACCCAGGACCACCCTCCCAGAGGTAGCACCACCCACAGTGAGGCAAGCCCTCCCACATCAATAACCAATCAAGAAAATGTACCACAGGTTGCTCTCAGGAAAACTCGGTGGGGGCATTTTCTCAATGGAGTTCCTTCTTCCAAAATAACTCTAGTGCGTGTTGAATTGACATAAAACTAGTCATCACAACTTTCAAAGAAAGTGTGTACCCAGTAATTCTTATTTCATTCAAAGAAATAGAAACAGGAGTACTCACAAAGTCCTTCTATGAAACAAGTATTAATCTAAGGCCAAAACCAAGAAAAGACACACACACACACACACACACACACACACACACACACACACACACACACGTACATGCACATGTACATGCACACAAGCACGCACGCACACATACACACATATGCACACACAAACACTGGAGAAGGGTGTTTCAGGAGAAGGGAACAAACGAGGCAAAACACAAATATCTTAGCACAGATCCAAAAAGTCTCAATAAAATACTTGCAACTACAATACAGATATACGTTAAGAAGATTACACACCATAACCGAGTTGGCTTTATTTCTGAGATAGACAGATGGTTCAACATACACAAGTCAGATCAATAAATATAATAAACCAGTTAGATCGACTTAAAGACAAATTTCACCTGATCATTTCAATAGATGCAGAAAAGTGCTGACAAAATTCAACATACCTTCATGATAAAAGGCTTAGAGAGAGCAGAACTAGAAAGAATAGGGCTCAAGATGACATTAAAGGATATATAACAAACCCACTGGCAGCATCCTCCTAAACGGAGAAAGCCTTGATGCAATCACACTAAAATCAGAAATGCAACAGAGCTGCCCACTGTCTTCATTTATTTTCAATATTGTGCTCAAAACACTCACAGGAAAAATAAAGCAAGAGAAGGAAATTTAAAAATACAAATAGGAGAAGGAGTTAAACTATCTCTATTTGCAAGCTGAGATAGTATTACTAATAGGAGGTCTTAAAAAAATTCTACCAGAAAAGAAATGATCAACAATTCCAGCAAAATAGGTGGATGAAAAATCAGCTTGCAAAGGCCACTAACATTTCTGTACACCTGCTACAAACATGGAGAAAGGGATCCTGGACACACATTCACTCATGATAGCCTCAAAGAAAATATGTAACTAGAAATAAATCTAACCACAAAGGTGAAAGACCTCTAAAATGAAAACCTGAAATGCCACATCCAACCTCTCCACTGAGCCAGCTCCTGCACATGCTTCTTCTTCTCTAGGGTCTGGCCTGACAAGTGGATCCCCCTGCCTCTTAAAGGAAATTCCTTTTTCTGACATGACACTAGTATAGAAAACCAAAGCCAATCAGAATGCAGAGAACAAGTGAGTGTGTGATGCCAAGCCTCCTGTACCTAGGGCTCAGGAAACAATGTCAAGGGGCAGGAGGCAGGGGGCATTAAGAGCCAGAGAGACAGAATACGTGCTGTGATGTGGTATTTCCTAAAAATGTCCAGGAATATATGCCAATGAAGTCACAACAATATGGCTGTGTAAACAAGACTTGAACAAAGATGGCATGTTAATGTACAAGAGGAAATCTCATGGGGCCCTACCCCTAGCCAAAGAAGTATAGACAATGAAGGAATATCCTAAATGGGAGAAAACAATCTTCCCCAGCAAAGAGTCTCCGAATTGAATATTCAATACCAAGTGTCAACCAGCCTTAAAATCCTAAAAACAGCTAACATTATACAGGTTAAGTAGATTGCCTTTATTTACTTAGAAATGCACACACACACACACACACACACACACACACACACACATTCATTTTTAACAAAGGAAAAGAGATCAAAAGTCATCAATTGAGAGTGTAAAGTGGGGGAAACATGGAATGTTGAAAGAAAAAGAAAGGGGAAAATAGTATAATTATGTAAAAAATGAAGAGTCATGGTAACTCAAGTAGTTGGTAAAGTTAACAAAAATACAAAACAAACTGGTGGAGTTCAATGTGCAGTGAGCATGCTCAGTGTTCTGCATCAGTATATCCAGACAATGAGAAAATAAAGCAAGTGTTAAAACCAAATTCCTCAAATAATAATTTTTAGATACTACTAAATTAAAACCTTAAAAGCTTACATTGACTAATTATCAGAGATAAATCACAGAAAAATAGAAAGTATAGAAAAGTGGATATCAACACAAATTATTTAAAAGGAAACTTTTATTTTTATAAAAGGAAAATTTTATTTCAAAGCACCTAGTACTATTTTATATTAAATGGTATGAATCAGAAGTTATTTTAATCTCAATTTCAAACTTAAACTCCAAAGTTTCAAGAGTATATCAGAACTAGAAAGAAGAGTCCCATAT
Source organism: Mastomys coucha (assembly GCF_008632895.1). Classification (NCBI taxonomy): domain Eukaryota; kingdom Metazoa; phylum Chordata; class Mammalia; order Rodentia; family Muridae; genus Mastomys; species Mastomys coucha. Next base: position 60,920,059 of record NW_022196915.1, read on the forward strand.
TTTTAAGGCATCTCTAAAAATGACAGTGGCTCTGTATCTTATTCTCAATCCTTAAGAGAATAACCTTAAAAGGGTAAAGTTCATCTATTGAAGCCAAGTCACACAAATCACAAATGACTGTGTAGCCAGCAGACTGGCTTTGGGGGTCAAGGTCACCCCTCGTCATTTGTGGCTGAGGAAGGAAGGAAGGGGTATAGAGGTGCGGGGCAGGCAGCAGGGCACTGTGGTTCACAGTCTACTCGCTGGAGCCAGACTGTGGGGCTCAGCTTTCAGATACTCCATTTATAAACAGTTCAATCATAGACAAAATATCTGTAATGGGTAAACAGGCCCAGAACAAACAGTATCTATCACACAGCAAATCAATCAGATGATATATGCTACTGATACAGATATCACAGAGCCCAGATATAACTTGTGTTAAAAGCCACAATTTACATGAAAATATGAAGGTATGGGAACATGGGGGGATATTCTCTCTGTATAATATATACTTGTATGATTTTTTTCTTTTTTTAGTCTTACTAGGAGGAAATAGTTCTAATGGTTAAGAATAGTAAAGTGTGAAGTATGGGAAGCCTACAATGGTCCTAAAAATAACATGAGTCCATATCTTACCTTACCTGCTCTGTTGTAAGGTTCCTGCAGACACAATTTGTTCTTATCGATCTGTTTATTGTTCATCTCTTAAACTCTAGCACAGACCTAAGGCTAAAAGGAGTATCTAAAGGGTGGAATTGAGAATTGAACTGATTTAAAGGAAAGAGGGAAGGCATTTTGAGATAACAGAATATAAAGAAGTTCAGGATTCAATGTACCTTTTAAGTTTTGAAAGTCTGCAATTCAAAGAATGCCTCACCATTTACTTTATAAAAAGAAAGAAAATCAAAAGGAGGAAATGGAAGAAAATAGGAATTAGAGACTCAGGATATTTTTGTTCTTGTTGTTATTGGTTTTTTGTTTTGTTTTGTTGTTGTTGTTTTTAAATTTGAGACACTGCTGGCATGTTTATAAGCGCATGTCTAGCACAGGGTTGGAAAAGTGACTTTGAGCTTGGAAGGGAAGACTATGAAACTGTTTGGAACTTACCTGCCTAAAGGTGTGAGATGAGCTAGGAGAACAGAGGAAGTGACCAAGAAATGTAGGAATAAACAGGGAGACAAGAGAGGCCAGAGCAGGATCTGGGGGAAAGAGAGTGCTGGGAGAGTTTTGTGGAGTCAGATGTGGAGGGGACAAAGCAGACTTCAGGTGGTGAAGAGGTTCATTGCAGCAACCTGATAGGACAGGCAGGACTTCCCTAACCAGCCATCCCAACCTGATAGGACAGGCAGGACTTCCCTAACCAGCCATCCCAACTACCTCAGCCATCCTCATGAGCATTTCCAGAAAAATATCACGGCCAACAGACTTGGCTGCTCTTTGGCAAATTTTATTAAGAGTAACATGTTCTCCTTGTGCCATTAAGTGCTGAAAGATCAGCATTGACATTCAAACATTATATATTTCATACATTTGATTAGAGAGGACCTGTAAACTGACATTCTTGCAAGGTAATACCAACATTTTATCTCAGACAGAACTCTTCCCTAAACAGGGATTTGCTTTGGTAAGGTTTATTTTGCTAAGCCATTGTGTTGAGTCATTAATTTCAGATTCTTAGTAATTTAATTTGGGCTTGACTAAAACTCTCTTCTGAAGGAGTGGCACAGTAGCTAGATGTTAACTGTTGTGCCTCAGGTGGGGATGGATGACTCCGAGGAGAATGAACCTTCCAAAAGGCAATGGCTAAGAAGTCAAAGGCAGCCATCAAGTTCAGTGAAATAAATTAGCTCCACAAACACAAGCATGGTGTGCTTTAGTTTGCATGTAGAAGCCTGGGAAGGGGACATCAAACTGAGAGGGGGATTAGCTGTGAATGAGGAAGAGGAGAAGTAGAGGTGAAAATGATCAAAACATTTTATGAGTGTATGAAGGTATCATAATAAAAATCCCCTTGTATAATGAATAAAACATAGTGATAACATTTAAACAGAACTCAAAAGCAAACAGAAAAAAAAATGGTATTTTTTTTTTCATTGTGAGGCTCTGAGTAACTGCTGTTTAATAGGTCTGTGAAGAATTTGGACAAGCAGTTTCTGAGGCAAGCAGAGAACACCCAGAGGTGGGGAAAAAATGGTGGGACTGGGCATCCTGGAGATTTGCCTTGCCTAGGAGAGGTACTTAATGAACATCTTACTATTTAACACTTATTTTCATGGATTTCTTAAAAATTTAAACTCCTCTTATTAAAATGTGAGGTTTTACTTTGTAACTGACTCCGCAGACCTTCCAGGTGCTGTGATACCTGGCATTCACCCAGGCTCCTGCAGACAGTTTTGCAAATAAATGGGGGATAGCTACTGGTGTTGTCCACAAGAAGATGCTGGACAAGGGAGTTGTGTTCTCTTAGCTCATGACAGGACCCTTCTTCCTTCCTCTGAACAAGGAGTCTTCCATCCTAAATGTTGATTCCACGGTGCTACCTGGCTGTTGCTAGTCGGGTTTGATCTTTCTGTCTTCTACACCATAGGCACCACACCACGGGAGGGGAGCACATGTAGCACCTGGAGGACTTCAGGGGGAGGAGCACATGTAGCCCCTGGAGGACTTCAGGGGGAGGAGCACATGTAGCACCTGGAGGACTTCAGGGGGAGGAGCACATGTAGCACCTGGAGGACTTCAGGGGGAGGAGCACATGTAGCACCTGGAGGACTTCAGGGGGAGGAGCAGGAGCTGTTTCCATACATCCCCGGATTCAGAACAAACGTGACTTGCAAACAACTTGGTGCTTTGTACTGACAGTCATAGGAGCTAATGTTCCTTGAGTGGACACTGTGGTTTGATAATACTTACTTTTTTTTTCTGGCCTTAATTCATCTTTTATTTGTCACATAATCCTGTGTGATGGGAGCGTTATCTCCATTTAACAAATAATAAAAAGTAAGGCCCTGACTAGTTAGGAAACCTTCTGTAGGTCTTGAGATGAGTCAGTACAAATTGTGATAATGACAAGAATAAATTGACTTACAACAGTATATAAGAAAAGTTTGCATGCACTGGGATATGTAACACACTATACCCTTCGGGGAATGAGGTCACTTATGCACAAATGAGGATAGGTAAAGATAGTAAATATGGATACAAATAAGGATAGTAGGATTGGGGATGTGGATATGTGAGGGAGAGTGCTTGCTAGGGAAGCATGAAGAACTAAGTTTGGAACGCTAGCACTCATTTTAAAAGCTGGGTGTCGCGGCTCCTGCTGTAATCTCAGAGATGGTACATTCGAAGACATGCAAAGAGGATTGCCAGGTTAGCCCAGCCAATAAATGGTCAGCTCCAGGTTCAGACAAAGACTGTCTTAGGCCAGTAAGGTAGAAAGCAGTATAGGAAGGTACTTGGCATGGTCCTCTGGCTTTCAGCCATTCCCTACATCCATGCATATCACCAACCTCCCCCCCCCCACACACACACAAATGAATGAGTGAATGAATGAACGAACAAGGGTAGGTTACAATGTTTACAAACAAAAGTGCCAACATGAGCATCTAAACTTCAACAAGTCTCTGAATAGCACTTTAAATACACACAGAGACCAGTGAACACAAAGGCAGATTTCTAAGAGAAAGTATCTTCGAAGCATGATGCCACCAGCATCGCTGGTGTCCTGGCATCACTTTAACCTGCTTCCAGCCCATTCGTCCACACCATACAGGCTAGGAACACTGACATTCAAACACAGTTTAGCTTTGATTCCGTATAGAAGCCACCAAAGAGAAAAAGGATTTCTCACAGTGTTGGGAGGCTAAGAGGTTAATCAGTGAGCCCAGGAAGCATTTGTTACCCAGGCAGGAATAATTAATGGCTTAGCTACAATACCTCATTTATTTTGAGAGCCATGTATCTGACACTGCTTTCCTTGGCCCTTTGCAAGGCCTATCAACAACCCATAGACTGCCGAGGCATTAATTATTTTCAGCAGTCAAAACACAAGCAAATTAAGCCAAAATCAGCAGTGATCAGCGATAACCACTCCAAAAAGCAGGCAACTAGGCATGTGCTTTCCAGACAGGTTACTTTCTTATTTTCTAGGAAAGCATCAGTACTCAAGAGAAAGTACTAACAGGAGAATGATTGGCACCAATAAAATGGTCTAAAAGGAATCAACACGTAGAAGCGCGTGCACACACACACATATGCACTCATACACATGAATATAGGCATGAACACAGGCAAGCACAAACACACGCTCACATGAACACAGGCACAAACACAGGCAAGTATACAAATACACACACATGAACACAGGCACGAGCACAGGCAAGTACACAAACATAAACATATACATATATACTCACGTGCACACATGCACACACATGCACACATGTGCACACACAATGATTATCATCAGAGACTCTAAGAATGATTGATGATCTTGGAATGCCAATAGAACAACCAACCAAAAATTCAGTATTTCTCAGACAGATAAAATAGCACAATCATGAGAAAACAACAAAATATTACAAATACAGGACATTCTAGGTCAAAAGAGGGCTTCTACAAGTTAAAAAAAAAATAAGAGCAAAAAGGAAAGATAGAAAAAAAACATGAAGCTTCAAAAGACAGAAAACAACACAAAAAATGATTCACTGAATTCTGAATGAGAATTCCAGCAAGAAAAAAAAACTGAAAAAAAAATCAAACTAATTCTTTTTAAATGTTCAGAAATGGAACCATATAGATTTTCAGATTGAAAAATCCTCTGAGCTTCCCCAGTGCAAAACAAAAGAGAACCCTGAAGGACATCTTCCCCAGTGACAGTTTTCCTTTACAGGAAGATTTCTGCAGAGGTTTATTCTTTCAAATGAGGCTCTAGCCAGGGAAGAATTAGAATGGCCCCAGGCTACTCATTGCAACTTTAGACCACAGAATAATGATTTACATGTTTCCAAGAAAAATGATTCCTTACTTAAGTTTCTCTGAGAAACGGAAGCTACCAAGCAGTGAGCTATAGCTCAGGGCACAAATAGAAAAACAGCAGTGCAAGGAGAGCCCCAAACCGGAGCTGTGTGACAAGCAGGAGAGCCCCAAACCAGAGCTGTGTGACAAGCAGGAGAGCCCCAAACCAGAGCTGTGTGACAAGCAGGAGAGCCCCAAACCAGAGCTGTGTGACAAGCATAATGATGGCCTGGGCCCGACTGGCAAACGCCAAAGCTGAAGGTGTTAAGATAAGTTGAAGAGGATGAAATGCATAAAGGAAAAAAAAAAACTTGGAGAAAAGAAGTCAGTTCAACAAAGGGGGTAGTCTTTGAACACTCAGTGTGGACCTTCACATTTTTAGCAGAGATTTTTTAGGGAATGGATTTGTAGTAAATACCTGAAAGTTAAATAAACTAAAGTGCAATCATTTAAATTAAAATACATAAGAAAGTAATAATAGAATATTCAGTGGTCTGACTTAGGAACGTGCCTCAGTCATGACACAGGAACTGACTATAGATCTATGTAAGGGAGAAAACAACTATAAATGTATGGACTAAAGAAATAAATGAGGGAATTATATTTCATAGCCTACATTAGGACTTTCAAAAGAAAAAAAAATCCAGCTCTCTTTAGAACCAATTATTTCCCAATCTAGACAAATAGCAAAGACACTGCTAAACCAGCTATAAAGTATCCAAACTGGGTAGAAAGAAATACAGAAAACCACAAGCCAGGAACTCCACTTTCTACAAGGAGACCCAAGGAACCTTTGAAATCATAGTCGTATACTACTCAATTAAAATAAAACTTCATGCTAAAGAAAGGCTTTCAGATTACTTGATCTATAAATTATTTGGTGACTTGAATTTTGGCATTTGATTATTTTTCTTAACTTTTCATGTAGCCTTTGGTTTATTTCATCCTATGTGGTTTGGGTTTAGAGTAAGACTAGAAGGATGTCAGGCTGGGGAGGACAGAGGAGGATCACCTGATGGCTTGGCTTCCTAAGACAGATGGGGGTCTTTAACAAGAGCCATTTCCTGGGAGAGATAGACAGAGATGCTTCACTCGGGTGAAAAGTGTGACACAGCACCAACTGACACAGAAGTTAGAGGCTGAGGAAAGGGAGTAGTGGGCAGAAAGAGATGTGTATAGAAAGTGCTGCAGCAGTTATATACCAAGAGTAGTGATGCAACAAACAGGGGGGATTGCTGATGGAAGAAGCAGCAGCAAGATGATCTCTGCAAAGGCTGATGGGAGCAAGCCTCCCTGGCTTAGAGAGCAATGATTCCCTCTTATAAAGAGAGAAGACCCATTCCGAGATATCAGAGGGAGATGATGGAAAAAACTGTGTGTTTGGAAGATGAAGCACTCACCTGATTGCAACGATTTTTTTTTTTTGAAATGTGCAGCTTTTTCAGGCAGTGAAAGAAAACATTTTTCTTCTAAAAGTGATAAAATTGAGCTGTATTGTCAGAGCAGAAAATCCAAATTCTTTTAGGATAAGATATATATTTGTTGGGGGAAAATATCTCACTATGGTGTCAAGCTGTGGTATGTGTCTCTCAGGAATGCTAAAAGATGCTCAGTGTGGGTAAAGAAAGAAATACATAATTTCACTTAGGACAGAAATACTACCTAAGAAACCATTGTAACATTTGAGCTCAAGACAACAAAACCGAGCACAATACTTCAAGGTATTTCTCAGGACAGTTAATGGTGGGCAATTTCAGAGTGCCAAAATACAAATGATCATGTATTAGGTATTTCTAAACCTTATTTTCTTTAATTCTCACAGTCATGTGAGTTAGTATATACCTTTAAAGCATGATAAAATGGGGCTGGCAAGATTGTTCCACCGATAAATACCCTTGCTATCAGATCTGAAGAACATAGTTCCATCCCCAGAACCCAGTGGGAGAGAACTGACACCCACATTTGTCCTCTGACCCCGACATATGTGCCACAGTACATGTACATGCACACACACATACACACACACACACACACACACACACACACACACACAAATGCATACATAAATAAATGGAATAAGATTTTTTTAATGAGAACATATATTTAAAAGGTTAATTCAATCCATGTTGCACAGCTTCCCAACAGCTGGAAAGAGGGGGATGGGGAACTGCCTGAATCCTAAATCCATTTTTGTCTAAGTCTATGTATTTAATTTCTATGACTTCAGGAAAACTCTAATTTAAAAATCTCACTTTAGCTACTGCTTCAAATTTTAAGAGAGTCAGACAATTTGAAACTTCATTTTCTAGCTTTCTCATAATCAATTATCCATAACTCCTCCCCGACCAGTGCATGCGAAATTCCCCCATCTCTCTCAAACTACATACTAATGAACTCTGTTCAGGCTTACTTACCAAGGACTATGTATTGGTAACGTTGGGGGTTGGTCTTGTGCACTTTATATTCAGGTGCTGATTTCTATGCAGAAATTTGCCTACAGTCTGAACTGTGGCAAGGTCAAGCATCTTTGATCTCAATGTTATGTAAAATTGTTTTCCATCAATAAAGAACTGATTCAGCCTATTCCTGGGCAGAGGAGATAGGAAGACAGACAGCACTTCCTATCCCAGTTTAGGGCCTCAGGGGGAGAGAGAGGAAGGAGAGAAGAACCACAAGGAAAGAAGAGAAGGAGTGGCCATGAGGCAAGAGATCCAGGAGAGTTGTGAGGAGCAGGTTGCCAAGGGACTTGCCATGAGGGCACACATGGGACAGAACCAAACAAGGGTAAGACTCAAACTACAAGTAACCCAGGGCTTGTGGCCAGGAGGTAAATAGCTTAGAGTGTTAGGACAGATGAATATCTGTCCAATCATAGTGCTTGTTAATAAACTTAATAGGTATCTGTGTCAATTATTTGGGAGCTAGAACAGGAACAGATAAGGCTCTCAGCCTTAAGCTACAGCCTACAGGTTACTCTTTTCTCATTGCTGTAGCCAAATGCCTAACCAAAAGTAACTTCAGGGAGAAAGATTTATGTTGGCTTTATGGCTGAAGGAGTAGAGACTATCATGGTGTGAAGGAAGGCAGGGTAAGTCCATGGCACCAGGAACAGGGAGTCCATGGCACCAGGAACATGGGAGTTCATGGCAACAGGAACGTGTGCATCCATGGCAACAAGAACATGTGTATCCATGGCAACAGGAACATGTGCATAAGACTGCTCAGCCCTCTGCCAGGCAAAGGAAGGGGAATTTTGATATTTATCTGGCTTCTTTATTCTCTTCTCATTTACTCAGTACAAGCCCTCAGACTATGGGATGGTAATCACTCAGGTTTGGGAAGGCTCTTCTCATCACAGTTAATACTCCCTAGAAAGGGCATCACAAAAACACCAAGAGCTATGTTTCCCAGGTAACTCTAAATCCATTCAAGTTGACAGTGAAGGATACCCATCATAAGTCCACACAAACATGTCACTTTTAAACCAAAATATTCTACCCACAGTCCCCAAAAAATCTCAGAGTCATCTCATAAGGCGAAATGCAATTAGTCTACTAGGACCTCCACGAGTCTCAACAGTCCTAAGCCTACAGCTTTAAGCTTTGCTCAAAAGCTCCAAAGTCTAAATTCTTTCCTGGGATGTTAAGCAACCTCTTAACTTCAATCTGCTACAAATTCAAAGCACAAGAAACACATTTCCAATATATGATGGCTCAGAGTTAACATTCTCATGCCAAAGGAGAAAAATCGGGGTACACCAGGAAAGACTGATTCAAAGCAAGACTTAAGTCCAGTAGGGGTCCTGTTGTTCATTGCCTAGCTCCAGGATCCTTCTGAAATTTCAGTGCAAGCATTTTGATGGTCTATAAAACTAGGACTATGGGAAAAAAATTGCCAAGTTTTGTAGTGATCTAGGGGTACATTCTGACACCCTTTTACCACAGCGTAGAGCCTTGATGGGTGTGCCTGAGAAAACAACTTCCTAAATGGTTGCTTTCCGATGAAGAATCACTTTGTGAGCATGAGCGTTAACTGTCAACTTGAGAAGAATCTGCTGCCACGCCCACTCCAATGAAGTCTTGTGACAAACTCAAAAGCTCCCCCACAGACCTGAGGCAAAAGGCTTCAAAGGAAGCCAGTCTCTTGGAATTCATTCGTTGGCATTCCATAACTCAGAGGTAGCCCAGATTTGTCCTTGCATTAGTCAATGGGAGGTCTTGCATGCTAGGTGCCCACCAAGATATGATTTACTAATAGCTAGACAAAATTGGACATTGCTCTCTGACCTTTACCAATGTTCCAATACCTTAGCCAAACCCTGGCTTGGAATTTCGTAGAGAGTGTTACACATTCAGACTAATTGCCTCCAGCATTGTTAGGGAGATGATGAAGGGGGTAGAGCATTGTACTTCCGCTGAATGGTAGTTGATAATCCCAGGGCAAGTTTAACTAAAATCCTCATTTCAGTCTTGTAGGGCTTACCACATTAGAATTGTAGCTGAATCACTTCCAGGAACTAGATTATTGTTTTGTTTTGGGTAAAATTAGCAAGAATGGGATCCCTGGGCTATACCTCTGCTAACCCAGAAGATTAGCTTAGTGGGTGTTTACTAAGGATGGATGGGACCTTGAGCCTACTGTGTGTGTGTGAGAGAGAGATAGTGTACTGCAGAGTATTGGAGCTTTGGGCCTCTGCCCTCCTGGCTGGCTCACCCACAGCCCCTCTCCCCACCCCCCAACTCCAGCCGGGCCCCCCATAGGCCTGAACATGCTTGGAGCCCCGGAAGTGCTGCTGCAGTCCAGAGGAGATGGCTCCTGTTTTAGACCCAGAGTGTTTCAGATGGCCTCAGATGTACCTTGACCTCTGAGCCACCTGACATTTCTCTTTCATTTGTAATGACCATAAAGGTCAAATGTTTAATTTTAAGAATATATATTCAGATCCTACACTTCATTATGTTATGTCTGTCTGTCATTTCTTCGCCCACATCTTGCCGACCTCATCAGGACCCTGAGAGAGGCCAGGGCTGGCCGGCCTGCGGCAATCTACAATCACTTAGGAGGCCCTTCCAGGTCCAACAAGAAAGGACCATTTAACCTCTGAGAACAATTGCAAGAAACATGCTATTGAATGTAGGTTTATTTTCTTCACATAACACATCTGAGTTGAGGTTTCCTCTCTCTCTGCTCATTGCAGTTCTTCCCCACTTCCCCTCCTTTCCCAATCCATTCCCTTTCTGTCTTTCATTAGAAAAGGTCTTCTAAGGGATAATAATAAAACATAATAATATAAAATATAACCTAACCCAAATAGGACAAAACACACACACACACACACACACATACACACGAGCCCAAGAAAAGGCGCAAGACTCAGGTACAGTTGCAGAATCCCACTCATTCACACACTCAGCAATCCCATAAAGAACACTCAAGTGGAAGACACAATATATATACAAGAGTCCTATGGTATCAATAGAAAGAAAAATATATAAATAAAATAATTTAAAAATATGAAAAGTAATAAAAGAGAAATAAAGAGCCCTGACACATTATTGGGGCATGTATCCACTTTCTCTCAGATCTTGGACTCCATTGGATGCAGACCCTTACAGGCTCTGTGCATGCTCCTTTGGTCTCTGTGAGTTCATATGTATACCGATCATATTGATGTAGAGAGCCTTGCTTCGTTGGCGTCCTCCATCACCACTCCCCTGGCTCTTTGTGCCTTCTCTTCTTCGGGGTTCCTGAGCCCTGTGGGATTTGATTTAGACATCCCATTTAGGACTGAGTGTTCCAAGGTTTCTTTCTCTGCATAATGTCTGGCTGTGGGTCTCTATGTTTGTTCCCATCTGCTGCAGGAGGAAGTGTCTCTGTTGATAGCTGAGTAAGGTATTAATTTATGATTGTAGCAAAATATCATTAAGAGTCATTTAATTGCTATGGTTTTTTTTTTTTTGGTTTTGTCTTTGTTGTTTGTTTGTTCATATTTTGTTTTGTTTAAAACAGTAACATTTGCTTTTGCCTTAACTCCCTGGGCTATCCAGTCTCATCATCTAACCAGTGTTAGAGATGGGTTCTATCTAGTGTAGTGGGCCTTCAGCCAGATCAGATATTGGTTAGTTACACCCACAGACTTTAAGCTACCATTTCATGAGCACATTTTGCAGGCAGGACACCATTGTAGATAGAAGAGTTTGATGGGTGTTTACATTTTCCTTTGGGATGGGGTAGAGTGTCTAGCATGTGAGGGATTGCCTACAGTAGCTTAGCTGGAAAAGTGAGACCCACACTAAAAGTAGACAACTACTTCTCTGGTCATGGAGTGTATGAAAAGAAGAAACCTAGCTAGGTCAAGTATTCCTCACTGCTTCTTGACTATGGATGCACTGTGACCAGATGCACTGTACTCTCAAGCTGTGAGCCACCCCGAGGAGGCCCTTCTCCCTTAAGTTGCTTCTGTTCCTTTGTCATTATAGCAAGAGGAATAGTACCTACCTAAGGATGGGGAAAGCTGTCAGCAGCTTTTCTCAGTTCAGATTGTCTTTTCAAATGAATTTGCATTTTGCAGCTAGAGCCTTTGATGGGTAGGGCTTTGCCTCTGAAGTGGCTTCCTTTAGTGTTTCAGTGAAAGTGGAAGATTCCCTAACTGTTAATCCCTTTAGCATTACAAATGTTTTCTCTGTACTCTCCAGCTAGTAGTCTGGCGTATGCCAGATTAAACTTGAAACTTGATCAGAACTAGAAAATCTGCAGAGCCGCAGACTTCACAGATGTCTGCATTAAGATAGTACTTTCTGGACAAGGTATCTGACACACCAGGTGCACAGCAAGTGCTTAGTCAGGATGATTTTTTTAACTCTTTCCTTCATAGCATATTATAAACAAGAAAAATCTATAATCATAGAAATGATTCCCAATGTAAGTCTTTAAAAAAAATCTGCTAGTAATCTGGTATTTGCCAGTTGAAGACAGATCAATGTGAGTTCAATGCTAGCCTAGGCTGCATTGAGAGACCTTACATCAAAAATAAATGCATAAACAAACATCACAACCACAATAACAAATAACCTATTATTATCCATGTACTTAGGAAAGTTGTCCCTGTCACTGATATCTTACTGCAATCTAAGTGTCTGTGAGTGTGAGTTGTTGTAACCTTGACTTTATAGTTTTCATTTCTTACAACATCGTGAACTAATGAAGAACATCTGGTTCAGTTGGAAAGGATTTTCAAATATTAGATAATAAAACACATTAACCACAATAGGTTTTAAGGCTGTGTGCGGCACCTGCAACTATACTGAAAGATCTGTCTCCTTGACACATGCTTTCTGATGGTCCAAGGTCTGATCAACTAACTCTGAATTAGTGGCCAGAGGACTAAGTGGTGGTACATGGGTATGACATTTCTTATTTGAGTGTCACAACACACAAGAACTGACTAGAAAGTGTCCTGAAGCAATAAGAAAAATGAAGTCTCAGAAACTAAACACTAAAATGCCAGGTACATGGACCAGGACATTAGGTGGAATGATGACAGCTGTTGGGATGTGTTTAAGAGTAAATGACAAGCAAAACCTAGATTGACTAAGGGAGTTGGAAAATGACTAAATGTCTTTCTTAATAAGCCAGGCATATTACTATATAAAATATGGGTAAGTTTTAGAGATGGGCTAAATGATAAAATTATTCTTCTGATGAGAGAACATCAACTTCAAACTTCCATTAAAAAACAAAAAAACAAACACAGATGCTCTCCCATGATATACCAACAATCACCAGTTGTCAGAACTTGGTCCAAGAAGAGTCACGCAAGGGGAATTCTGATTACATGTGAGAAGACTCCACGAAAACAAGACAAGAGTCTTGTGATCTCAGTTTTTTGAAAAAGCACAGAATTGTTCTTTGGAATGTGACTGATGTTTTAAATTGTTATATAAACTATCTCCTGAAAAATTGTAAATTCAAAGCAACCCTTAAGAAAAAAAAATAGTACATGGATTATTTATAGAGCTTGACAAGCTATTTCTAAAATACATGTGGAAATGAAATAGGCAAAACAAAAAAGGAAGGGACATGCCTAAGTAATTTGTTAAAGAAACCTTCATGTCACATCACTTTAGGAAAGTTATATACTTGTTAAATATCAAAACACTCTATAAATTTATACCAAGTAAAATGTCATCCTGGTGCCAGAATAAGCTTATCAAGCCGCAGAAGCATGGGTGTCACATGAAAATGCCAGTCCAGTCCAAGACAAAGGTGATTCTCAAAATAAAAGGACAAATTAGGATTTAAATATTATAGTGAAAATGATTATTTGCTATGTACAAAGTCGTTTAAGCCATTTCCTCACATAGCAAGGCCATCTCAGAATGAGTAAGAAAGCTAAGTGCTGTTCACAGAACAGAGTAAGTCTTCACCATATCACGGTATGAACTGCCTTCCTGCTTGATGGGGGAAGGCTGCAAAAACATGTACAAGACGAGGATTTAGCCTCATGAAAACTTAGAGTTTTCTCTGTATCAAACAAGTTTTTGAAAAATAAAGACAAATAGTGACTAGAACACAAAAAAGATAACCAAGAGAGACCATCCTATGCCAGCAATATGGAGCTCTCTCCCAATAAAGACATCCAGCAGCCACAAATACCTAAGAATGGAGATTTCTTCTTTCTGTTCTTCTGTTTTTTCCCATATTGATACTGTTTTCAGAGCTAAGTAAGCCATTCAGACCATACCTCTGAAATTGGTGTTAGAATCTGTGTTACCCCTGAGACACAAGCATAACCAAAGACTAAGATTAAATATATTTCTACTCTTTTTACAATAAAAATCAGGGCTGGCAAGATATCTCAGTAGTTACAGATATCTCCTACCAAGCCTGACAACCTACATTTCTTCCCTAGAACCTACATGCAGGAAAGAAAGAAAAACTGACACTCGGAAATTGTCTCCTAACCACAGCATACATATATACATACATAAATACATACATACATACATACATACATGTATACATACATATGTATATGTATATAATATATGCCATGTACACACACAAAATACAACTAAAGTCTTAAACTGTGTGTGTCTGTATGTGTGTGTGTGTGTCTGTGTGTGTGTGTGTGTGTGTGTGTGTGTGTGTATGTGTAGAGAGAGAATGAGAGACAGAGACAGAGGGAGAGACTGAATAAAAACTCTCATTTTGAAGATGAGATGTGAAACACAGAAACAAAGTATTTTACCAGTAGCAACTTTTCACCCCCTGACTCCCCCCACACAATCCCTGAACCAATGTGGGGAAATCAAAGGTTCCACTCAGAAGCCATTGAATCTAACATAAACTACAAGCAAAGCAAAAAGGAAACTTATAACTTCTACAAATCAAACAGGGTTCCTCAAAGTATGGTTTTCCCCTCAGCATCAAGCATTTACACTTCCACTGGCTCCAACACCAACTTGGGGTTAAGAAGTGTTTTGGGTTCTCTGTGGCTAGTTCTGAAAACAGATGGTGGCACTAGAGCCTCTTATTATAAAACAAAGAGTGATCCATCCTTTTACTTGATCATTATAGGGAGATACGAATCAAACATAATTAATAAGGGGATAGGAATGATATATAAAATGACCCTCTACTTTAGGTAGGCACAAACCTAGATGCTATCTTGGCCCAAAATGAAAACCATAGAGAAATAAAATCTTTGCTCATTAATTTTGCAGAGAGCATCAAAATGATATACCTTACTAACTTAGGGATACTCTTGCTGTGACAAAACACCATGACCAAAAGCAACTTGGGGAGGAAAGGGTTTATTTGGCTTACACTTCCACATCACAGTCCATCACTGATGGAAGTCAGGAGAAACACAAGCAGGGCAGGGACCAGGAGGCAGGAGCTGATGCAGAGACCATGGAGGAGTGCTGATTACTGGCCTTTTTTATAGAACCCAGGACCAGTAATCCAGAAATGGCCCCACCACCAGTGGGACCATGCCTCCCCTATCAATCACTAATTAAGAAATGCCCAACAAACTTGCCTACAGCCCGGTCTTATAGAAGCAATATCTTAGAGGTTCCATTCTCTCAGATGACTTCAGCTTATGTCAGGTTGACATAAAACTGAACAGAACCCATACCAAAACACTATGTAGAATAGTTTTCATACATTGGAATCACCTTGAGAGTTCTGTAGAAACACTGACTTCTGGGAATTTAATCTAGGTGGTCTATTGGTCAAGATGGAAAGAGGGACTTTTTTAAGGTTCTGGTGATTCTAATACGGTCAAAGTTGAGAACCACTGCCTTAGATGTCACAATATAAATTCCTCGGTGTGTTTCAGAGGTTCTCAGTGATGGGTTGTATAAACAAAACAACAGGGAAAAAACAAAAGAGTGCACCTTCAAGGGCAGTAGACTATATGTAAATATCATGAGCAGCATAAGAGGATCCAACAAGGTCTAGAGGTGACAATAAAAACATCATATCTTATGTAAAAGACAATAATATACATATGAAAATAAGAGATGATAACTCACCCAGAATCTGTAGGCTATGTTTGAAACAGCCAGGATGAAGAAGAGGGGAAAAGAGGGAGAAAGGGGGAGGAGAGGGAAGAAGGAGGAAGAGGAAGAAGAGGAAGCAGTAGCAACAATAGCATCAGTATCCATGGACTGCCTATAGCATTGGGTTGGGCCTTTTATCCCTGGCCTCCTATTATATCCCTAACTTTCCTGCAGAGGCAGGTGTTATCAGGTAGCTATTGTGATTTCTATTCCACAATGAGGAAGCTGGCTCAGAGACATAATATAACTTCACCAAGGTTATCCAGGGCCCATGCTTGTACTAAAGTTCATATCTGTCCAAACCTTACACTCTATTTTGTCCAGATTATTAATGGAATTACTAAAAACAGACTTAAAAATCCATCAATGTGACAACTATTTCTTCCCATGAGATGGGTATTCACCCTTACCATGTGCTTACACTTGGCTCATTGCCAACCTCTCATTGTCTGGAGGAGGCCAGGAAAATTATGTCAATTTGATTACTAAGACCATACAGTTTCACACTGAACTCAGAATCACCATTTTAAGAGAACTAATTCAACTATAGAAAAGTATACTAGATTTTCTTCATGTTCTGTAAGGATGTTAGATTTATAAATTAGCTTCCCCTGTTCACACCATGGATGTTGACATTTTACCTTGCCATTTGTAGATTTGGCTTCTTAACCACATTTAGATAAGTGACATCTCCCCAAGGCTGTTTTCCCTCTGGGACAAAGCCCCGCCCACTGTTCTTCCTTGCTCTGAAGTTTTCCATACATCTGGGCTAGGTGAAAACAATTTTGTCAACCTGAACATGAAGGTTATTTCTGTCACTCAGTAGCTTTGGATTTATGTGACTTTGATCTAATCATTTTGTACCAGAAACTTCCAAGTGCTGCTCTAGAGCTTTCTATCAATACATATTTTATAAGTCCTTATGGTTTCCTGGCTTATAATCACATTCTTGAAATTAATTTGATGTCCAAGCCCCTTTGGTCATCATCCATCTTATTTGTAAATGTCACTTCTCAGCAGTTCCTTTCCCTGGGAACTATAAATACAAATCCCATTCTTGGTGTGCTCTCTGCTTTGATGAGTCACAGTTTATTCTGACCTTCTCTTCCTCTTATCTCTTTCTGCAAACCATGGACCTACAATCTGAGCCATCCTGTTCCATGCCTGTTCTGTCTGATTTGCCTGTACTGTATTGGTTCAGCTCTTGGCTGGGTACCATGGGAGGTGGTGTTTGGGGCCCTTTCATTCTTCTTTCTTCTTCTTGAGAGAAATAGAAGCAATTTAACTGCCTTAGCCATGAATCAAAGTCACTTTCACCTGCTTGGGGCTTTTGATTCACCAACTAGCTGAACATTCCCAAATATACTCCCTAGCCATCTAATTTCTTTGTCAGACTGAATGTCTGCTGGGCCTTTCAATATGTGACAGACACACAATTGCAAGTGGAACAGAGAGAGGGGGGGAAAAAGGGATGGTGCTCATACCTCCTCCCATGGCTTTGTCTATTTGATTAGTTGGCACTCAGAAAAGGGCTCCAGGTTTTGAGCTTTCAACGTCCCTGAGCCTAGAGCAAGAAATAACTGGCCAAAGAGATAATTTGTACTCTAGAAGAAATGTCAGGCATCAAGCCTGGGAAAAATGCCATCATGTTAATCATTGAATCCACAGTGAAAAGGAATAGGCTGGGTGGGGAGGGCAAATGGCTGGAAAGTCAGTCCATAGCAGAATTCAGCTTTCACTAGCCTCACAAGACAGTCTGAGGAAGAACTCAACTCCATCCCAGTTTTGAAGCTTGTTGATTTTGAGTTGTTGGTTTAACCTTCCACATGCCACAACCCTGTTTATCCAAATAAGAGTACCAGCCTATGCCCATTGTTCTGTGGGAGAAGATGCAGTTCCCAGGAAGCATCCATTTTTAAGAATAAAAACCGAAAAGAATACACATCAAAGGACTAAAAGTGAGGGGAAATGTTCAGAAGCATGAGAATCAACAGAAGGCACTGCTAAGGTCAGCATTTGCACAATATCAAATAGGAAAGGACGCTCGGATTTCTCGGTGCTGAGTTCCCCACGGACGCCAACCATGGCAGTGCTCTTGCTTCTGCTGAGGATGATGAATGAGGCATGGGAAGAGGAAGCACAGATTCAAGGGCACTATAATCATGGACGCCAGTCCTCAAACTAATGAGCACAACTCATCTTGTAGAGCAAATAAAACACTCTACATTTTCCATGCAAGATGTGTGGTGCTGGAGGAAACAGCTAAGCTTCCCCCCCATGGTTAGAACCTGCAGCTGCCACAGCTTCAGACCCTGAGCACCTTCAGAAGTCACCAGAGAGTAATCACTGAGAAAATTAAGTGCACAGAAAGCTTCTTCTCAGGAGAAAGAGGCTGTCCATCGGGATAGCTACCACGTGAAATGTGAACCAGAGTAAAGTACATGACAATTACTTTTGCTACCAGCAAATGCTGACTCTACACTGTGTTAGGTATAGTTAATAATAGAATATCCTGTGGGCAGAGAGCAGCATATCAGCACAGAGAGATTCTTTTGACTGTGATTGAAGTGAGCATTTCAGAAGCCAGTTTAGAACTCCATTCACATCTCACAGAGAAACAGGATGAACTCTGAAGTCATTCTTTGCTCATTAATCCAAAGTAAAAATTGTTATTGGGTGGTTCTCCTGAAGACAGAAGGATATGTTGCTTTGCCTGGCCTCCAAAGATTTTATGTGCATATACATTAAGTTGCTTTAAAGTCAGAGGACCTCCCAAAACTAGTTGTTTTTACTTCTGGGAAAAGTAATAGTAGAGGTTGTTGTTTCTGTCTCCTTAGATATACCTTTTACTTTGATTGATCACAGTGTGTGGCTCGTAACATCACATGGCTAAAACCATGAGAGAAGTGGAGGTTGTTACATTATGAAAGTGAGACTTCTGTTTTTGTCATGAGCATCCATTTTCTTTATTAGATTGAAACTTTCTCTTCTTAGCTCTCCTGAGGCTCAACTACTTTGGCCATCCATAAGAGATTTTAAGTCTATATTTGTCATTATTATATTAACAAGGGACCACAAAAGAGTGCTTAGTGATATTTTTATTGTCCAAGGTGGCCATCAACCAAAGACCCTTTCTAATAGAATATGTTTAAGTGAATATATTTTATGTCACATATATTATGATGTGTATATGTTTTATACCTATATAACATATTACCAAATTGAAAAGATCTCCAGACTTATGGTACTGATTAGGAGTTATGGCAGCAATGAACAGAGGGACAGATAATGTAAGCTAAATAAATGCCTGCTGGTGCTTTCATTTTCACTTCTGCAAGGGAAAATTCCACGTGCCTATCCACAGCTTCTCTCAATGGCGGTACACTGCAGTAGCACAACATGTACAGTAGGGTGTCGAGATGAATACAGTGGACTGGGCTAACTCAGGTTTTGTATTTTCTCTTGAATTTTCACTTGGAAATGGGAGTGTTTATTAATTTCTCCAAGTTTATCACAAGCATGGACTCACATATCCACTACCATAGGCAAAACACAGAAAAGCTGCATCCAGAAGGATCACTTGTGTTATTCTTTTACACTCAGACCCAGATAAGTCCTACTCCTTTTTAAAACTGACCCATTCTTCATTTTGGTGACTTATCAATGCTATACAATACAATCACACAATATGTAACCTTTAGGGCTGAGCCTTTTAATTGAATATGATGACTTTCTTGAGACTGACCCAAATTGTTGAGTATATCAAGAATTGTCCCATTGCATTTCTCTGGAGAAGCTTCCCAAGAGTACAATTACTGAGTCCAAATAATTAAATATTTGGTTTTAGAAAAAACTGCCCAACTGATTTACTACTTTTCACTCCTACTTTCTTTCTTTTAAAAGAAAAAATATTTATTTATTTATTTATTATATGTAAGTATACTTTTTCTTCTCGCTCCAGCCCCACTTGCTCGTTGTAGCTGTCTTCAGACAACCCAGAAGAGGGCATGAGACCTCATTATGGATGGTTGTGAGCCATCATGTGGTTGCTGGGATTTGAACTCACGACCTTCGAAAGACCACTTGGCACTCTTAACCACTGAGCCATCTCTCCAGCGCCCACTCCTACTTTCAATACACAAGCAAGCTGATGTCTCATGTTCTTGCCAGCACTTGATGCTTTCGGTCGTTTTCTAACCTTTGCCAATGCTTATATGTGTGTAGAGATATCCTGCTCATTATAATGTGCATTCTCCGAGGACCTTTTGACAGTGTGTATATTTTTCATTATATTCTCTTTAATGAACTTTATGTTCATTGCCTTAGTTTCTGCCTCTGCTAATATGACAAAACACTGGCCAAAAGATACTTGGAGAGTGAGTGTCTTAGTCACTGCTTTATTGTTATAAACAGACACTGGTGGGTGAAGGCAACTCAACTGGAGGCTTGCTTACAGTTTCAAAGGGTTAGTCATTGTCATCTGGGGGGAAGCATGGCAGTAGGGGGCACTGGAGCAGGCAGGGGTGATGCTGGAGGAGTAGCTGAGCAGCATCTTGATCCATAGCAGAGAGAAAGACACTGGGCTTTTGAAACCTTAAAGCTCACCCCTAGTGACACACTTTCAATAACAAGGCCACACCTACTCCACCCAGGCCATGCTTCATAATTCTTATAATCCTTCCAAGTAGTCCCACTGCCTGCAGACCAATCCTTCAAGTATATGAGCCGATGGTGGCTATTCTTATTCAAACCTCCACAGAGAAAAAAAGGGTTAATTTCATTTTACACTTCCAGAAAAGAAGGCAGGAACCTGGAGGCAGAGACTGTCCTGGAATGTGGCTACCTGGCTTGTTCTCTGCAACTTGTTCAGCCTGCTTTCAAATACAATTAATATAAATTGATAGATCTTACACACCCTGATTAGTGTTCACTACCATATACACCTTTCAAGGTCTACATCATTCCAAAGGTTCTCCTGTGACACTTTCCAACCTGTTTCTGCCTTAGCCTTCCCTAACCACTTTCTAATTCCCAGCAGTATAGACAGACTTGAAATTATTTATCTATTCTTGGATCTCATTCTTTACCATGTTCATAAATAGGATCCACATAGAATACATGAGTCAGATCTATTTTTGTTTAACATAATTATTTTGAGATCCCATCTACCAATGAGTTAGTGTGTTTCACCAATTTGTTCCTTCTTGTTGCTGGACAGTATTCAACTGTGTGAAGATATTGTATGTCACGTACCTATTTTCCCATAGGAGGTCATTTCAGTTGCTTCTAATTTGGAATCATTACAAATAAGGCTGCTACAAGCATTCTCCGGAGAGCCTTGTCATAAGCATATATATATATATATATATATATATATATATATATATATATATATATATTCCTTCTCTTGAGTAAACACCTACAGTTAGAATTGCTGGGTTCACAGATTCTTTGGCTTTTACAAATGTTAAGATTTCTATTTTCATTACTCTTTGGTCTTTTATATTAACTGTTCTAACATTATAGAATGGCTCCTTATTGTTGTTCTAATTCTCATTCCTTAGTAATTATGTTATGATTTTCTGTGTTTATAGAAAATCTACTTGTCTACCACTCTGTGGCGCACCCAGGTATTTTTTCCAAATTTTAACTGGACAGATCACCCTTTTCAATTTTGTAATAGTTTACTATAGAATCTTTCTTCATATAAGCCCTTTCTCAGATATTATGTTGCAAAAACATTTGGATTTTTTTCTATTCTGTTTCATAATCATGCCTATAAAGCTTTTGTTGTTGCTGCTGCTGCTGTTGTTTTAGAAGAGGTGTTTCTATTGTTTTTGTTGTTGCTGTTGTTGCATGTGTTCCAAGTTTACCAGTCTTTACTTGTCCTTTTTCCTCTTATTTTTTCTCAGAACATTGGAGTTTTCTCTGTGGGCAGTACCTGTCTAGGATGACAATTTCCATGTGGTGAAACTGGTGCAATGCGGCAGCCCATGACTACTCAAAGAATTTCTGCTCTTTAAATGTTTTTGATAACAGGTCCCTGCAGGGCCATAGCATGTGATGGTTTGACCAAAGAATTTCTGAAGATGAATTTTCCTACACTCCAGGAACATTTTTGCTATATGTGAAGAGAGATTTATCAGGGACATTTATGGGAGGGCTAGCCAGGAGCAATTCTCCGCTGATAATGTCGTCTTTTTAAGATGGAAAAAAATAATTTTAACTGCACTGAGTTCTTTGGTTTTATCCTATAATTTCTGCCCACCATAGGGTTGCAAAGATATTCCTCTAAACTTTCTTCCAGAAATTTGATGATTAGATATCTAGATGGCCACATTTAGGCCCACCTTAAGTTATTTTTTAAGCACCAAGCAAAATAGACTGCGACTTTTTTTCTCCCATGAGGGTATCCAGCTACTCCAGCATTTATTGAAGGTGTTTTCCCTACTGAATTAACTTATTAAATATTACTCCATAATCTCTTATAACCTTGGTTAATAGTTATCTGCATACTTGCAGGTCTACATCTGAGCTTCCTGTTTGGATCCATCCGTGGATCTGTCTGTCCTTGGTCTAGCCCTCCACAGCCTGGTTTATCATGACTCTCCAGGAAGTTGTAAAATCAGCTGACATAAGCATTTCAAGTGTTGCTTTTTCACAAGTCTTTTGGGGAGTTTGTCACTCACACACTTTCCTAAGTACACCATTGTGTCCATCCCAACTACATTTTTTTCCAACTCCTACACCTTTTGTATCAGACGTTTTTGTCTTGTGTTGAATCTTAGAATCGAATTGTAGTAATTGGAAGTAATGTTAGTTCTAGAGTTTGGCGTGGTAGTATTTACTCGGAGCCCTTGCGGGATGGCGGGAACTTCCTCTGACGCCACCTCGTGCGCGCAGGAGCATTGCGCTTTGTCAGGTGTTTTCTATGCACTGATCGAGATAATTCTATTACTTTCTCTTTTTCCCTTGCATGCAGTACTTACACTGATTCATGTTTTAATGGAAAACGCAACCTTGCTTTCCTGGAACCAATTCCACTTGATCATGATTCACTACCCTTTTAAAACATTAGTAGATTTAATTTGCTAATATTTTGTTAAGGATTTTTAGTCTGTTGTTATAAAGGATACCGTTTTCTTATTTTGCTTTGACTTGACAGATTTTAACATCCAAACTATACTTGCCCTTAAATTGGGAACTCTCCCTTTCTGTGTGATTTTACCATCAAATATGCCCTCAGGAGTAGTTTGATCTGAGGTTTTTCTTTATATAATGGTTATTAATCACATATTCCATTTACTTAATGATAAAAGAATATTATTATTATTATTATTATTATTATTATTATTATTATTATTATTATTATTATTATCTAGTATTTTTCCAGTTCTACCAAATCATTTTTAAGGAAGACCAAAATGTGGACACTTCATTTCTTCTTAAAAGGGGGAACAAAATGCCCATGGAAGGAGTTGCAGAGACTAACTATGGAGCAGAGACTGAAGGAAGGACAATCCAGCCTGATGTAGCTATCTCCTGAGAGGCTCTGACAGTACCCAACTAATACAGAAGTAGAGGCTCACAGCCAAACATTGAACTGAGTACAGGGTCCCCAATGAAGGAGATGGAGAAAGGACCCAAGGAACTGAAGGGGTTTACAGCCTCCTAAGACAAACAACAATATGAACTAACTAGTAGACTCAGAGCTCCCAGGGACTCAACCTCCAACCAAAGAGTACACATACATGGTGGGACTAATGGCTCCAGCAGCATATGTATAGTAGAGGATGGCCAAGTCGGTCATCAATGGGAGGAGAGGCCCTTAGCCATGTGAAGGTTCTATGCCCCAGTGTAGGGGAATGTCAGGGTCAGGAAGCAGGAGAGGATGGGGTGGCGAGCAGGGGGAGGTGGGAGGGAACAGGGGTTCGTTCTTGTTGTTTTTGGTTTTGGGGGATTTTTTTGGAGGGGAAACTGGGAAAAGAGATATCGTATGACATGTAAATAAAGAAAATATCTAATAAAATAAAAACAAATATTTAAAAAATATTTTAAAGTCCTTTCTTGTTGGCTGCATTAGTATCTATCCTGATGTCTTTCCAGTCTTGGTGTTCCAGTCCTTCTTTCTTCATCTTTTGAGTGGTCATTAATCTCCAAATGTCCAGCTTTTACATTTCCAGAAATTTTCTCAACTATTCATCAATTTCTTTTTTTTTTAATTTTTATTTTTTTAGCTTTATTCAGGTTTAAGTTTTCCCATCATTATAATTTCTGAAGTAGGAGTTTAGGCCTATTCTGGAGCCTCTGTTGCAGCATATGCATGTAAAGCTCTAAGTGACCTTCAAAGCATTCCTGTTGCTGCATCAGAAATTGTTACAGTGCGCTTACCAGAGGGATAGTCTGAATTTGAATAGTATCCTCCACTGACATCCTACCATCTGCAAGTTCCCAGGTTCCACCCCAGCTCTTGACTTGTGTTCCACTGACCTTTTCCTGCACTTGCATATGAGGTAAGCCCTGGCTGACATTCCTTTCTTGCTCCTTTAAACTTCATTCTTTAAAACATTACCATGGTATATAAAATGAAGTTAAGGAGGCGGTTTCTGCATATCACCCAGGCAGGTTTAGCTTTTCTAACTCCTCTTTTCTTCCTGAAGATCTGGGTTCCATTTAGGCCTTCTTAAGTCATTTTCACAAGAGTGGTATGCCGTTGTATTTCTACAATTCAATTCTGCTGGGAGTTAATTCCTTCAGAGCTCTCTACTGAACTCGCAGACGCAAATGCTATTTTCACTGAACACAATATTCCAGTCTGATTGGTGATGGTAATATTTGTTTGGTTAGTTCTCGTGAATAAAAGCTGTGATTTTTTTTTTCTTCTTTCATCTCCATTTCTTCCTGGAGAGAGGCCAGCAGCAATTGTTCATCTGTATTCAAAGTCTCCCTAGGGCTGCTCTAAAGTTCTGACCTGGGATCCTGGCTTTTTGAAGTTTGTCTACGAGGCAGTGTGCTAAACTCTTTGTACCATTCTGCAACGCTGGTCACATCATGAACTGCGTTGGAGTCCAGTTTCCAGCTCTCATTCCTCAGCCCACATTTGAACTACTCACATGGTTCAGTGGAAATAGGTGACAAAGGCTGCTAGTGATAGTAATTCAGAGAGGGAGTGGTGATTTAACCAGCAGCATGGAGGAGGCATTCAGGGAGGGAGGTGGTAGTTCAGCTATTAAAGAGGGAGGGCAACTAAGAAAGGAAATTTTAGTTAAGAGAAGAAATGGTGGTTAAGGGAGAGAATTGTGGTTAAGGGAGGAAATAGTAGTTAAGGGAAGGAAGTGGCAGTTAATAGGGGAATGGTAGTTAAGAGAAAAAGTGGTAGTTAAGGGAGGGAGTGTGTAGTTAAAGAAGGAAGTGGTAGTTAAGGAAGGGAAGGGTAGTCAAGGACTGAATGGTAGTTCTACCTCATTCAAAATATGAGCTGACTCTTGATTCTAATTCATGAAGGCAACCAACACAAAGTCATCACAATGTAGGTAAAGCTAGTTTAGGTTTTCTTGTTCTGGAGATAGTAGACCCTCTCCTTCCCTCAGTCTCCGTGAGGAGTGGGAGGCACTGTGAGTCATTTCTCACATGAATGGTTTATCACGTTCTGGAGTTGGATTTAAGTGTTGGCACTCCAGAAGCTGAGGGAAGTGAAGGGAAGTGAATTCAGAGTTCAAGGACAATCTGAGCTTATATAATAAACTCTCTCTCAAAAAAAAAAAAAAAAAAAAAAAAAAAAAAAAAAAAAAAAAACTAACTAACAAAAACCTGGGGCTGGAGCTAGGCACTTGTTACTCTTCCCCAGGACTGAAGTCCTGTCCTCAGCACCCAAGCTGGGCAGCAGTTCATAATGGTCTGTAAATACAGGTCCAGGTGAGTCCAACCTCTCTGGCCTCCACATACATGAGCATGGATCCACAGATACCCATATACACGGAGACAGATCCAGACATATTTAAAAAAAAAAATCCTCTACACATAAAATAAGATGTGAACAAATTCATGTCCCCACTGCTGTGACACATGTATTGGCAACTGCCATCTTTAACACTGGCTAGAGTCTTCACTAACAAACCTTACAGCATGAGCCAGGAGGATGAGCTTTGCAGCTGCACCACCTGCCTGAACATCCTGCCTCCTGTGCTATTGGAAAGGGGTGACCTTTGATGATGTGCTTAACTGTGCTTCCATTTTCTCCTGGTGACTCACAGTCGTTACTCATGTTTAAACATGCAGGACTTTCAGAAATGTTCCTGGCACCCCTGAGCAATCAATAAACCCTGTGATTTTGTTAATGATGATGTATCTGCCTCCGTTGTCCCTTACCACCTTCAGACACATACTTAGGTGGGAAAGATGACAGGCAGCTGCCTGCTAAAGGAGGCAAGCTTGCAAGCCCTAAGCAGCTCTGTGGGAGTACCTAGGCTGCGAGAGAAGCCAGTTTCACTCCCTCCTTCAGCCATCCCTGGAGGCCACTCTCCACTCTTCACAGACAAAGGAGTGAGCAAGCAAACACAGGAAGACTTCCAGAGGCTGGTCCCCACCTCCACAAGCCCACCTCTCATGGTGCCTGAGCGTAGGATGAACGAATGAAAGATCAGACACTCTGCACACCTGTGAATGAGGTCACAGAAAAGCTTAGCACTGGTCTGAGTTCGATCACTTGTTATGGGCTTAGGTAAAACTGCCAATTGCAAGGATAAAAGGCGCTCTCAGATTATACTTGGAGACTGGGGGTTTCAGATACCTGGCAAAGACTGAAATCTTTTGTGAGGCATTTTTTTCCCTTTTGCTACACCGCTGAGGTGCTTCTGGAGTAGCTCTGGGCAACACAAAGCAGCAGAGAGCAAGGGTCTAAGTCTCACAGGGACAACAGCAATAGGAACTGGAGACTTTCTTCAGAATGTCCTGGACATCAGCTGCTGGGTTAACCCCACAGTTGTCTTTAACTCCTTTGTCTGTTACACAGTGAGATTTCCTATGTGCTTGTCATTCACTGACGCAATACAACATCAGGGTCCTGAAGCAACCACACCAGGTCCAGGCAAGGACTGCAGGCTGGGCAGGCTGAGCAGACGAAATGACACCTTTCCTGAAGCGTCTGTGGTATAAGCCCAGTTTATCTCACAAGGACCTAAGATTTTTATGTGTGTAATGACCAGTCAAGCTTAGAGATGCCCGTGTTGTCGATACTTTATTACTGGAGAATCTTTGTAAAACAAATGTTGGAATATCCTAGTGTTGCTCCATTTCACCATTTGATAAGCCATGTGGGGTGAGGTGATCACATTAATTTGTAAGAAAAATGGGACAGACAGTCTTAGCTATGTATCAGGCCAAGGTACTAGTTAATACTAACTTCAGACTTGAGAAGCAAACTACAGTGTTTCGCCAGCAGGTCAGGACACAAGGACAGGGGTAGGAAAGAGATCAACGTTTCAGAAATACACACTGTAGGCTGTCCTGAGAAACCACTGACCTCTCCTGAATACAGGGTGGCACAGGGAGGGGATCTGTCTTGGTCATTCGTGATGATGATCACTAGGTTAATAAACAGGTGGTAGGGAGGGGCTGGAGAGATGGATCAGACAGTTAAGAACTCTGGGTTCAATTCCCAGATCCTACATGGCAGCTCACAACTGTCTATAACTCCAGTTCCAGGTTTTCTGCACCCTCACACAGATGTACAAGCAAGCAAAAGAAAAAAAATGCACATAAAACAAAAATAAATTTAAAAAAAAAAAAAAAAAGAAGAATCAACCGAGCCATCTTCTAAGTAACTGCACGATTGTACATCTGACCAGCAGCAAAAAAAAATAGGAGATAGCATTGAGGAATATTCCCTAGAGTCATTACTTTTCAAAAGAGTGTTAAATATTAGGGCAATTCTGACCTACTTAAACCTCAGATTTTCTTAAATGTGGAGAAAACAACTGAAGTAATTTCTCCCAACTAGACACAATTTTCTTCCTAAGAGAGCTTACTCGTGGATCTCTCTACATGGCCAATGGAGCAAAGGCTCTTCCTGGCAGGGCCAGGCTTGTTCTTACGCAGTTCTGTCTCTAATGGACTAGGTAAATCTGGCTGCTTTTAGAGTTAATGTTAATCCCACCAAGCAAGAATAAGACCACTACCATAACTTTTTATCCAAATTTGA
The DNA here is from genome assembly GCF_008632895.1 of Mastomys coucha. NCBI lineage: Eukaryota > Metazoa > Chordata > Mammalia > Rodentia > Muridae > Mastomys > Mastomys coucha. The sequence continues at coordinate 60,947,824 of NW_022196915.1, forward strand.
AGCAAGCTTTGTTAAATACTGGCCAGAATAATAGATTCTGTCCAGGTCCATACCCAAGATTCCCACAGAATGGCCAATTAAGTTGTCTATTAAGGTTTTAAAGGCAAAACACAAAAGGCTACGTACCTTTGTCCAAGAAGGAGCAAGCATACATCGTGAAGTACGTTTTGCCTATGCTCCTCCCACCTGTGTGTAATCAAGCACATCCTGTACAATTGCTTACAGAAGAGAAAACATATGGCTTGTTATTTTCCATGAACAACAGGCCCAGCATCCCAGAAAGTTATCTGTCCTTGGGCAAGTAGGGACCACAGGTTAGAGGCATTTTGTTTAATGGATCTCTTAATCAGAGTAATTAAAACATAAAACTTTTGCCCCTCACACTATCCTCAAGACCACTGGCTTCTGAGTTGCATCTGTGACTATTCCTTGAGATCCTGAGGGGTTAGAACACACATGTTGAGAAGAAACCTGTGTATGATGGCCCCAGCTTTCATTTCACCTCTCTCTATCTCTCTCTCCCTCTCTCTCATATGTGTGTATATGTATACATGTGTATGTACATGTATGTGCACGTGAGTGTGTATAAGGCACTCACATCAGGAGACAATTTTCGTTTTGTGTGTGTGTTCATGTATTGTTTATTTTTACTTTTTTATTAGATATTTTCTTTATTTACATGCCATATGATATCTCCTTTCCCAGTTTTCCCTCTGAAAAAAAGAAAAAATAATATAAAATAAAAAACAAAAACAAAAAACCCTCTTCCCTCTCTTCTCCCCCACCCCCTCCTCACCAACCCACCCTCTCCCACTTCCTGACCCTGGCATTCCCCTACACTGGGGCATAGAACCTTCACAGGGCCAAGGGCCTCTCCTCCCATTGATGACCGACTAGGCAATCCTCTGCTACATATGCTGCTGGAGCTATGAGTCCCACCATGTGCACTCCTTGGTTGGTGGTTTAGTCCCTGGGAGCTCTGAGGGTACTAGTTAGTTCATAATGTAGTTCGCCCTAAGGGGTTGCAAGCCCTTCAGCTCCTTGGGTTCTTTCTCTAGCTCCTTCATTGGGGAGCCTGTACTCAGTCCAATGGATGGCTGTGAGCCTCTACTATTAGTCGGGTACTGTCAGAGCCTCTCAGGAGACAGCTATATCAGGCTCCTGTCAGCCAGCACTTGCTGGCATCCACAATAGTGTCTGGATTTGATGATTGAATGTGGGAAGGATTCCCAGGTGGAGCAGTCTCTGGATTGCCTTATTTATAATAGCCAGAAACTGGAAATAACCCAGATGTCCCTCAACAGAGGAATGGGTACAGAAAATGTGGTACATTTACACAATGGAGTACTACTCAGCTATTAAAAACAATGAATTGATGAAATTCTTAGGGAAATGGATGGATCTAGAGAATATCATCCTGAGTGAGGAAACCCAATCACAAAAGAATTCACATGGTATGCACTCTCTGATAAGTGGTTATTAGCCCAGAAGATCAGAATACACAAAGTACAATCCACAAACCACAAGAAACTCAAGAAGAAGGAAGACCAAAGTGTGGATATTTTGTTTCTTCTTAAGAGGGGGAACAAAATACCCATGGAAGGAGTTGCAGAGACAAACTATGGAGCAGAAGACAGTTTTCAAGAGCGGATTTGCCACCTCCACATTGCCCAGATGTCTCTCCTTGTTTCTCTTGCTGAGCTGTATACCCCATGCTACCTGGCCTGAAAACTTCCTGTCCATTCTCTCATCTCCTCTCACATGTCACCAGAAGGATGCTGTAGCTTCAGATGTGCCATCACATGTGCCTTTTCACATGGGTCCAGGTATCTAATTCTGATTGTCAGGCTTGCCTGGCTCTGCCACTTTTATCCTCAGAGCCATGTCCCCAGTCCTCCAATTTTCTTCATTCTATTTTCTACTTAGTCTGAGCTTACAGTTGTATCCCATATTGTTTCAAAGCTCTTGCTTTCATCTCTTTATTCCCACATATATATGTATATGTATATATATATATATATATATATGTATAGAGAGAGAGAGAGTAGTCTAGAACATCCCTCTGTTTAGTTACTACACACTTAGTTTGTTTTGCTTTCATCCCTCAAGACTAGTGCAATAGCTTGTCCAAGATAAGCTATTTTACTTCGGGGACAGTCTTTGTTTACAAGCATATGCTCAGTGTCTTTGCTTGTTCTGGAAAAGTATTAAATCCTAGGAATATGGAGAGGAAACTGGAAGATGGGTATTCGGAAACCAAGTACTCCATACTTAGGAAGGACTCATGTATTTGCCTTCAAGGTAACAAGGGGTTGATATATGTAAGTCAATAGTAAAAACTTGTTACTCTATTTCGAAAAGTGTGGGGGGTGGGTGTGTGGTTGTGTGTGGTGTGTTTGTATGTGTTTGTGGCCTTTGTATGTATATGTGGTATGTATGGCATGGTACGTGTGCATATGTATGTGTGATGTATGTCTAGTGAATGTGCGTATATATGTGTTTTGTGTGCAGGAGTTTGTATGGTCTGTGGTATATGTATGTGTGTGTGTGTTTGTATGGTGCATGTTTTGTGTTTGTGTGGTATATGTGTGTGTGTTTATATGTGTATGTGACATGTATGTGTGTGGTGCATTGTGGTATGTACATATGTGGTATGTATGTATGTGTATGTGTGTGTGTAGTGTGTGGTGTATGATGCATGTGTTTCTGAATATGTGTGATGTGTATGTATATGTGTTATATGTGTGGTTTAGATATATGTAATGTGTGGTATATGTGTATATGTGTGGTGTGTGTTTGTCTATGCATGTGATGTATAAGTGTGCAGTATGTGTGTGGGGGGGTAGGGGGTGTCTGTGTGTCTGTCTGTGTCTGTGTCTGTGTGGTATGTATATGGGTGAGGAGAGTGTTCCTTAAACCATAAATTTCTTGAGTCAGGACAGAATTCAGATTACATTACTTATTGTAGAAAATGTGTTCACTGATGACTAAATGAATACATAACTTGTTAAGAGACTCAAACTTTGAGATTTCCTTAAGCTTGTTCCTCATGTGGTGCTATACTAGACCTGAGCATTTCTCTTCTCTACCCACTACATAGCTCAACATTGGACTCAGTCCTAAAGTCCTTGGTGAAATGAATACATTTTGCCTCTCCAATTTAAAAACAACTGCCACTTGGTAGGTACTAAGCCCCTTATAAATGTTATCTTTAAAAACCTAAGTGAATGACTGGCTAATTCTATTAAGATGGGGCGGGGAGGATAAATAGCCTTGGAAGCTGGCTAAAGGAGAAACATTACTTTCAAACAGAAAAGAAAATGAGGTAAATAATAAAGTTACTTTTTTCCCTTTAATTTGGGCTGATAAGTTTGAAAATATAAATGATTGAAGGTGGGAGAGGACCAACTTGTCAACCTGTGACTAATAAGCAGTTACCCGACAGATGGCTCTAGACAGATGCATGCTGTAAATATCTAATGCTTTATATACCTCTAGAAAAGTGCCCATAAAACCTTCTGATGACAGTGAAAGTCATTTAGCTTATGGGATGGCAAATTCAAGAGCGACTACTGTCAAACTCAACTGCCATGAGCTGAAGTCTGAAGGAAAAAGCTGTGTTTGAGTCCCACTCTGATTAGGAGTCACCTGTTTCATCTCTCCTCCATAGGATCACAAGGATTGGGATGGGTTTGAATCATTCCCCAGAACTTGGGTATATTGGAACTACAACAATCCAAGATAAGGCAGACTCCAGTCTGAACATTCACAGTCCTAGAATAGGGATGTGTTTGGGGTCTCTGTTGGGATCCCAGCATGACTAAAATGTAAAAGTTTGAAGATTAGCAAAGTTCAGTGTTATCTTCCTTAGTCTATGGCAAAGTGGATTCCTATCTTGGAGTCAGACCACACCTCTAGAAGGTTTTCAGAACCCATCTGTTTCTCTGACTTTAAATAAAACACATAAAATATACTTTCTATACAGTGATGAGGGAAGTATGTAGAATTATTTATTATGCAGAGAGGAGGTAATGGTACAGAGAATGAAGCAGATAAAGTGAGGAGAGGAATGGACTTCTGATCAATTCAAACTGTCAGTGACATGAACATGATGATGCCCACTGTGTAGCCTCACACAAAGAGCTTGTATTATCCAAACCAATCCTCTCACAGTTGCTATGAGGTATCTGGAACAGTGCTGGATCCCACGGAGGTACAAACTCTGAGTTAGAAGTAAAAACATAAGGAATCAGTCATATTCAAATGACCAGTAGATATCTCTTGTATTGAAGAACATGACAAAAGAACACCAACATGCGTGCTGAATGACCTAAAATATGTAACTGGAGACATTCCAGCAGAGATGACATTTGTACTGCACTTCAGCAGTTCTCTCTCTGTCTCTCTCTGTGTCTGTCTCTGTCTGTCTCTGTCTGTCTCTGTCTGTCTCTGTCTCTCTGTGTCTCTGTCTCTCTCTGTCTCTCTCTGTCTCTCTGTCTCTCTCTCCCTCCCCCCCTCTCTCTCTCTCGTTCTAAAGGACTTGTCCCTAGAGCAACACTGTCTGCTTGCTGCCAGACAATAGCATGGTAGCCCATCAGTCAGATGAAAAGCCAGGTTGAGAACTCTGATATATTTTAAAATTATGATCTAGCCAAGTTTCAGTGACAAAGTTGATGTGTTAAAACCTCAGAAAATTAGCCTGGAAGATTCAGGAAGAATTACTGGTTTTCAGACCACTCTGGACGTCAAGTTACGGTGAGCATCAGAAGCTGGGTTCTGATGTCAGCAGGCACTAGCAGCAGCGTTGCACCAGCAGCAGTGTGGTTGAACTCTCAAGTGTGTTAAAGCTTTTCCTTTCAACCTTCTTATATTTGGGTTAGTCTGAAAGATGAAGGCTATATTTTTAAAAATTGTAATCTTTTTACCTTAATATAGTCAGGAAAACCCCTTATAGGGAGGTATGCTCAGAGGTTTGTCTCATAGTCAATTCTAGATCCAGTCAAGTTGACAACCAAGATGAAGCCCCATAGTACTGGTCTACTAAAAACTATTTCTACATAGTTGAATTAAATTAAGAAAGCATCCTTCGAACCACTTGTCACCAATGTGGGTGAGTAAAAAGTGCCAAAGAAGTGACCTAGCTTAGGTCACTCCATGGCTCTCCATTTACTCTCATTTTATATTGTGAAATAGCAAGCTATCATACAAGAAATACAGTTCTTGTAGAACTCTCAGGGAGAGGTCTCCTGGCAGCCTTGCAATATATGTCTCTTTGCTTTCAAATACTAATCCTCCACTGAAAGCTGGAGTGTACCATTTCACTAGACTACCTAGCTAGCCAGTCTCCTGTCTCCATCTTCTAGGGCCTGGAGCTGCATGTGTATGGGAGCATTTTCATGTGGGCCCTGGGAATCTGAACTCAGGTCCTTATGCTTGCTAAACTATCTCCTCTGCCCATGACACCTAGTCACAATCCTTCTTATGTCTTATATACAAATCAAGACTAGAAAGCCTTATTTTAATATTAATACAAAGACTAACTTTAGGCAGAAGTTGACCACCTGGCAGGAAGTGAATTATACTCCTTTAACATCACATGTTGAAATTTTACCCTATAATACATCAGAACATGATTGTTTTTGAGATGAGTTTCTTTTAAGTAGCAAGAAAAAGCCCTAGTAGTTTATTATTAATGCACATAAATTCAGGAGTCATGTAAAATATGAAACTCACAGGGTCAGACAATAAAACATAAGCACTCTACTCGTGGGGTAAACAGAGATGCAAGGGCCCTTATGGACACAACTGACTTAAAGTGAGGTCACTGGAATGAAACCTAATCCATGTGACCAATGTCCTTATAGGAAGAGATGAGGCAAAAGCATGCACAGAGGGAAGGTAGTGTTTCTTAGTCAGTGTTCTATTGCCTGTGAGGACACCAGGACCAAGGCAATCCTCATAAAACAAAGCACTTAATTGGGCCTGGTTTACAGTTTCAGAGGTCTAGTCCATGATCATTCTGGTAGGGAGCATGGCAGCATGCAGCCAAACAAGGTACTCCTAAAGTAGCCGAGACTTGTACATCTGAATCCACAGGCAACAGGAAGAGGTCCAGTGCCACTGGATCAGGCTTGAGCTTTTGAAATCTCAAAACCCACTCCCAGTAACACACTCCCCTCAACAAGGCCACACCCCCTAATCCCTATCAAATAGTGCCATTCCTTGATGCTAAGCATTCAAATATAGGAGGAGCCTGTAGGTGTCATTCTTAAGCTGTGTTGTGGGGACAAGTCTAGGATGAAGTTTCTAGAAGAAACAAATCTGTTAATAATTGAGTCTCAAGTTTAGCCTCTAATTCCCTGGGAAGGATATGGGGAAGGTAGTTAGAGAAGAAGGGAAGAAGAAGGCTTCTGGGATACTATTGATGAGTGCTACGCATTTATATGGAACTATGCTGCATATGAATATTCATATTACTGCTGAATTTTAATGGAACTTGTAGGAAGAACTATGTTTTGTTTTCTATACACTGCAAACAGCTCTCTTTATATTTAGAGAACCTCAAACTATTTGAAGCGAATGCATCGCTGTTTATGTAAGGTATTTCCCAACCTCACCTTTGGGTGGACATAGAGTAACCATCATCCAAAATTCTGCATTTCCAATCTTCTTTAATATTCCTTTCACATATAGATATTTCATGTTCAAGCAGCAATGATCCAGGCTGAAGGTCAGAATACATGTGACCTTTGGGTAGGGTCTCATTCATTTCCCCAGACAATGCCTAAAAATATCTCAAAACTGTTTGTAGTAAAGCTGCTTTACCTTCAAGTATCCTGTGAGTTGAATTTTACCTCTTCAATTATAATCCTCTCAGATGCCCCTCAGGAGCCACCAAGAGAAAGACAGTAACTTTTAACCTGATCAATATCCTATATATATGACAATTATAAAATCCATGATTCCAGGTTTAGTTTTGAGAAGCCCACACCCTTTGTCTTAGTATATCTTTTGGGACCTTTTTACTAGTCCACAAGCTTCATCCTATATTCAAATATCTTTAATAAACCTCTAGCTCTGTCTCATAAACTGGATAGTCCTGAAATTCTTTCATCACAAAGCCACTCAGCCTGAAGCCACAAATTCTAGTTTGTCCTAAGTGAATAACCTTATCGTGCTTGGGGATCCCTTGGGTTGATGACGGTGACAGTGGATAGCTGTGCGGCCTTTACCTGCAAACCTAATGCCTGTCAGTGAAAGCCTCGAGCAAAATGGCAGTCATGGAAATGGGGGTGAGGACAGTGGAGGCAAATGACTGTTATGGGGTCCTCTTAGATCCAACATCAGTCAAACACCAGGTCAATGCAGATGACAAAAATTTACTACAATCAACCACTATTGATAGATCAGGGCCATAGAAGAGACTCAGGAGCTGAACTGCAAGTCTAAAGGGAAGTTATACAGCATAGTTAAAGGATGGAACCATAAAGTGAGGGGGAGCAGGGTGGGCTGTAGCATTGTTCAATCGTATCTTGACATAAGGGATTGAGCAAGGGAGTTTCTACCAATTAGGATAGGAATTGGTTGCTCAGCCTGAGAACATGAACTTAGTTTGACTCTGCCAGCAAGATGGAGAAGTTGTTCCTGAGATGGCTAGACTCATACAACTGTCTCCTTCCAAGTTATCCCTGAGATGGATGGACCCAGACAACTGTCTCCTTACAATAGAAGCTGTCCAGCTATGGGGAAGTCCCCAGCTCCCCTATGTCCTGGGACTTTGAACTTTGTCTCTCCTATGATTAAATGGAGTCTGAAAACAAAATGGCAGGACTTAGGACAAGTTTCTTTTGCTTGTTCCTAACACTATAGATGAGAAAAGAAGAGAAAATAAATCAGGTTCAATAGCAAATTGGAACAGAAGTACTAGTGAAAGGAGAAAGGAAAAAAAAAGCCAAAATGTGAGCCCGTCTGATTTGTCCCCAGTCCTGATGGTAAACACTGTTTCTATTTTTCCCACTTTAAATACCTAATTAAACTGTCACTTAAAAAATATGGAGCAACCATTTTCTGTTGTCGGATGTCTTCTTATTAAATGATTGCCTTTTGCAGAGATGTGAATATTATTTAGAGGACCCTTCTTTTCCCCTCAGAATGGTTTCTCGTTCAGTGAAATGTTAAATTACTCACAAAAACTTACTAATTAAACTGGCTATAACTGCCACTATTAAAATGTGATGGCCAACGTAATTGGCCCAAAAACAACCGCTAATGCCTCATTCATAAAGAAAAGGCAAATTAATTTTATAGCTTCCTTTTCAAATTCACAGCGTCTTTCCCTCGCTTCTGCTCCCCATCTGTCAGGTCCAGCTTGCACTGGCTCATTCTCTGCCACTGGGCAACTCTCTTTCCTGGTTCTAGAATTAATGGTGGCCATGGCAGAAAGGGCACTCACAGTCTCACCACAAGCAGCTGCTTTTGAGACAATCACCCACGACCCTAAGGAAGATGCAAAATTTTAAATGTGTTTGACTCACTACCAGTATTAAGGAATAAAAAACATTTTCTACTTTCCTATTTAAAGTATTGGAGTCATTTAAGCCTATGGAACAATCTTGTCCTGTTACTGGATGACTGGATATTCTGTTTGGTTTGACAGAACTCTCAATGAAGAGATGAGGCCACTTTACCCTGCATAATGGTCTCTCTTTCAGTCAAAGTCATAAATCATGATTGTATTACTACTCATCTCCTCCTTTATTTTTATTTTCCTCTGCCAAACATACACATGGACGTGTATGTGCACACAGGTGTACATATGCACACCAAGCTATCACCATGGCTAGCCATAAACATCTTGCTATGAATCTCCACTACATCATTACCTCCAATCAAAACTTTTATTTTCATCTGACTTTGTAACTCTACCATAACTTCAGTCCATCTTCTTAGCTCCCATGGCTCTAAACCCTTCTGATAACATCCTTAAAAGCTGGCTTCAGTACTTTTGGACATGGATTGTGGTCATATCAAGTACCCCTTACCATCTACTGAGGCTATCAGACTCTAACCAGCAGGTTAGACATTTCTGAGTAGAACAAACCTGTAGGAAATAGAAGTAGTTCACCTTCACATAAACCCAGCTTCCTCCTTGTGCGATGTGTTTCTGTGGGGCTCACAAAGAGGACCTACAGAATCCACATGAGTTATTATGCCAACTCCTCCTGGATCTCAGACACAAAAGTTTTCACTAACAAAAGGGAAACTTGACTCCCACAAACTCACTCACAATCTAATATCCAACTCCCAAACAGCCATATGATATGATTATGAACATGGAAAAACTAAGAAAATTGAATACAGTAGTAACAATTCTGAGTGGCCAGCAATTCAAAAACCCATGAAAAATCCACAAATTCAATATCTCCAGCATGCAACGAGAAACATGACAGGTTTCACCTAATGGAAGAAGAAACAATTCAAATATCCCATTAAGAAATTATGGAGACACATTCTATCACTTTTATATTAACTCTGAAGTCATAGTTCTCTAGTCTTGACTCTAGATAGTAACATCAAACCTCCTGGGTACAAAGAAAATTCTCAACACTACTTGTCACGATGTGTCCCCTGCAATTTAGATATCCATTTTGCTTAATCTTCACAACAAATGTCAAAGCTGGCTGTTTCCTCCTTGAGAAGAAGCCAGAGCAAATCAGAGACATCAGCATGATAGATTCTAAAAACCCCAACACACTGGCCAGTTTTCAGTCAAATATGGTAAAAGAAATTATTGTTAGCTTAAATAGGATGGGATTTTGTAAAGGACAGAATCATGTCACTGACAGTTCCTAGAGACACCAGTCTCCTTGCTGCATAGCCAATCACAGTATAGACTGCCACAAAGCAACTAAACTGAGGACTTTAGCTAGCAGACCCCATTGGTCTCAAAGCTTGGCTTACACCAGGTCTCTAGGAGGGTATAAAAGAGCCCTGTCACAACACCCTATGTGCTCACAAACCTCCACAACTGCATGTGTTCCTCAGCCACAGCCACAAGGAGCTCACATCTGCAGTCTCTTTCATGAGTTTGGCAGAGCCTAACGCACTTGCCTACGTTAAAAAACTGCAATGACTAAATTAATGCTTAGGTTTGAATTCTGGCTCTCCTCCAATCTGTGGGTCCAGTGCAAGTTCCATAACAATAAAATGAGACCAGCAAAGTATGGGTTTTTTTTAAAGATCAAAAACAGTATGTGAAATTACCTGGCAGGCTCTTAATGCATGTAAAATCAAAGGTATCAAATAGCTTCCAACATCTGTACAAGAGGCAGGATGTACTATAAAAGATGCAAGCAGAATGAGCAAAGCTACAGAACCAGCCAAGGTCTGGTCCTTTAGAACATCACCCATGCCCTGCTTCTCCTAACTAAAGGTCCAAGACAACAATGCAGAACACACCAAGAGAATGGAAGCTGACTTCAAATGAATGTAAACACCTGGCCTCCTTCCACAAAAGATGTATCCAGGGGCTTATTACTTATTTCCCTGTTCTCATCACTGAGCACCATGCTCCTTCTCCAGTTCATATGTAATCTTGCCTTAAATCCTACAAACTATCAGTTAATTATATACAGTGGCATGCTGTGTAACTATAGAAGTACCTTCTAAGAAATGCATCATTTGGTGAGTTCGTCATGGTGGACTTTAAGCAGGATGGCTGTGACAACATCAATGAGAAATGGTACTTGATGGGAAATCATATGTTCAGTTCATCTGTACATGGTACATGACTTCATTTATTCAGTACAGAACCAGGGGAAAGAACGATAGGAATTATGAAACTCTGAATTTGTGTTCCCTCTCATTGAACTCTAGAAATTAGCCAGAAGCTTCCAGCTTACCCATCAGTATTCTGGGAGCATCCAGGCTACAAATTGGGTAGGAGGTTGGTGGGAGTGGACTCCATGCCCACTCAAGATATCTTCCTAAACATTTCATTTCATGTGGCCATGGAAGATAATAATTTCAGTGTGTCTAGCATTTAAACACTAGGAATTCTCATTACTTTTAAACCTTTCAGATCAGCAGTCTCAGATGCCCATTTACAGAAATTGCAATTACTAAATGTACACCTAGGTTTGGATGTGGGCTCTTCCATTCTCCAGCTCCATGGATGTGGTATAAATTTCTCATCAATAAAATGTGGCTAGTAAAATGTGACTCTTTTGAAATGTGTGTGTGTGTGTGTGTGTGTGTGTGTGTCCCACACATGTGCCTTGTTGCACTTATTAACTTGAAATGAAAATTATCAGATAGCTTACCATCAAAATAAAACTATTTGAGACATTAAAAACACAGGTACTCTGATGAGCTAAGACGATTGATTCCGCAGTAGAAATGACAAATGATCCTAAGGGCATTTGTATAAAAACCCACTATGAAGGAACATCCAGGGATAAGGACACAGAGCCTCACTCACACCAGCACCCCTCAGAGAACACAGCTCACAGCCCTGTGACAGTCACTAAGAGCCTATGCCATGGGGCAATCAGGCAGAGTCTGCAGTATATCTTCATCAACAAAGACTATGTGCTAATTGTGGGTCAGCATAAGAAGAGCTCACACCTAGCCTGGGGTACACACTCAATGAATAGCACATCTTCTTATGAGACCTGTGTTAAGTTCTTTATATCACTTATCTCATAAAATCCCAAAGTGATTCCTTGGCATGCATGGTTTTGTTACTATCATGCCCATTTCACAAAGGTAGAAGACTGAGGCCATAAAAATATTAAGTAATTTAACCTAAGTCTATACTAGTGAGTGGTGGACTCAAGATGCACATTGAGATAAACTTGCATCTAGCACCTATGCTTAGGGCTAATCTCTCTCTCCTCAGTAGGAAGGCAGCTGTAGAAAGTGGAATAGTCTCATGATTTCATTCTCAAGCATAGCTTGAGATATTAAAAGTATGCACAATTCTCTTAACTGTGGAATGGGAATTTAAAAAAAATCTATCCCTATTAGGCATAATATAAATATTTCTAGGACAAAAGGCAAAACCTCTCTTACCTGGGAGACAAAAGTCATTAATCCAAAATGCTTAATTATTTAGAAAGACTAAAGAATGCGTAAGAAAAGGAGACAAGATAATTACAAGGCGTGACATGACTACAGAATAGTCCCTGAAGGAATCAACGCTCTTCAAAGCAGACTAAAATTCAGCATAAGGACTTTCTAAGCCAAGAGATTAACAAAGGAAAAAGAGTCTGGTCCCCAGAGTTCACCTCTGTTTAAAAAAACACATGGAGAAGAAGAGCAAGAGAGACAGGCTGGTAGGAGACCCAGAGGGAGAACAAAGCAGGATGAAGTATCTCATAGGAAGTCAAACTATCCCAAGGATGTAGTGCTAAGCACATAGGAGGGCCAGGGTGCAATGGAGGCACCTTCTGCCTCCTCACCTAGGAGAAGGAACCACTCTTATAATACAGATTCCTGGATGGGGGCTCGGGAAATCTGGCTCTCAGCTGTGGCTCTCTAAGCAATTAGTAATGAAATAGTGGGCCGGGATCAGAACATTTTTGCCTCAGTGGCCTTGGAGGTTTCTAACAGGGATGATCCAAATCACAAGAAAGAAAGTCATTGGGTTATGTTTTTGTTGCTGTGATAAAATACCATGACCAAAAAAGCAACTTACAGCAGGATTCATTTTGGCTTGTGGTTCCAGAGGTGGAGTCCATAATGTAAGGTAGCAGGCTCTCAGCTCAAGAGATTGGCTGATCATTTCTTTCATCCACACAAAGGAAGCAGAGAGAACAAGCAGTAAGTGCGGTGGGGCCATCAACTCTCAAAGCCCACCTCGGGTGAACACCTCCTCTGTCAAGGCTGTGCCTCCTTCAGGTCCCATAGCCTTGCCAAACACTACCACCAACTGGGGACCAAGTGTTCAAATGCATGAGTCTACAGAGAGACATATCTCATTCAGTCCACCGCAGCCATCTTGCTACAGAGTCATCAAACTGAGCCTGTCCCTTTAAACCAGTCAGAGGAAACTGGCAAACTGCAGAAATCGTGAGGAAGCTGACCTTCTCCTGGCTTCTGCCTGGAATTAATTCATAGCCTGTAAGACTATAAATCAATTTTAAATGGGTTATGAATAGGCAGATTGGAAGGGGAAATCAAATGTTCTTGTATGAAAGTTTACTCTATTTTTGATCAAATGGCAGACATCAAAAATAGGAAGGAAGAAAAAAACATGGAGGCGAAAAAGAAAAAAAAAATTCACTTGCCAAAAATACTATTCTGGTGAAAAAATGTCATTCATATGTCTCACTCTTTGTATCCTACTATTCAAAGTCTGGACTGGAACCTGAAGTATTTTCCACATCTGACCTTGAAGCCTTAGGCCTGAGACCCAATACCCAGTTATGGGAACAAATCACTGGTTGGACTCAATAGATTAGTCCCCAGTGTTGACCCTACCACATGATCCCAAATCATGGCAGACATACAGATAAACTTCAGCCCCATGTCCAGGAAAGACTTACTGGGCCACTGTCAACAGCTAGCTCTATCAGCTGCAGACATGGAATCTATGCAAGTGTTCCTACTCAGTGTAACTGATTCCATAATATACTGAGATTAAGAAAGACAATGTCCACATGACCTCGGAATCCTTCTAGGCCATGGCATTCATCTACCTCTCTAAGCCCTTGAATGACACCATCCCTAATGTTCACAGCATCACTTGGCATTCCCTCCTGCATGTAAAGTAGCCCTTACTTCAAGCATCTTTGGGCTTTTTTCTTAATCGTTAACCAGGTCAAATCTTTTATAGGTACCCCAGTTCTGTGTATCACCATCTCTGAGGTAGTAATTATAATATCTATAGTACATTATTTAATGACTTTTTGCCTCATCTGTCTACTACAGAGGAGTTCATTTAGATTCATCATTTATCCCAGCACCTATGTCATACTGATGGGTGTATATAATTCATTTAATAAACACTGAAGTAATAAATGAATAGAAACATTAGTAGTTTCTAGACAAAACCTGGGAGGCTATTGGGGTGACAGTTGTCAGCTTTATGATGATCTCTTGCTCTCCTAAGCCTCATCTGTAATCTGAATCTTTGTGAACCTCTAAAGTTGTGTTACATCGTAACTCCCAACATGATGCTAAGGATAAGTGCTTTGGGAGACTTTAGGTCATGAAGATGTGAACATAGTGGAGGTGAGTGCCTTATATAAAAAGAGAACAATTCCATTAAAGACACAGTAAGAACATGCCCAATTTTAAGGCAGAAATCAGGATCTAACCAAAACTTGATCATATTGACACCTTAACCTTTGACCTTTTAGCCTCTAGAATTACAAGAAATAAATGATTGTTGTTTCAATAGACAAGTGCATGGTGTTTGTAATGGCAGCCAGGGCTGATTCAGACACTCTCTGAGCACTTAAAACTAAACTTCCTTGTTCCCTTTGTGGATTGTTGATGGCAATGTAATTAGTTCTGGCCAATATATTACAAATGGATAAAGTGCTTTAACTGTCAGTGGGAGACCAAATGTTCTCTTCCATCTCCTGACTTCCGTGTTAAGTCTGGAACTAAATGCTAAAATGAGCTTTCTATGCCAGCCTCTGTCCCCAAGGGAGGACAGCAGCAATGAGCACAGAGCCTCCTAGCCAGTCTCTGTCCCTAGAAGAGGATGGCATCAGTGAGCACACCTCCTAGCCAGCCAGCAATGAATCTGGAGCATGAGAGAAGACCAAGCCACAACTCTTTAAGCCAATAGGGCTAAGAGGTTGACTTTATTAGCAGCATAAGACAGACCTATAAATGAGGCAGAAACTGGTTCTAGGAAGTTGGTCCCTCATGTTACCCAATGGTGATACAGTTGATGAAATTACTTGCTCCGAGGGATGGATACCTTCTAGTTTCAACTTGGTTGGATTAATAAATACCTAGAGCATCGATAGGGCATACTTTCTGGGTGTGTTAGTTAATAGAGGAGGGAAGAATCAGGCCTTACATGGGCAGCTCCACCCACTGAGGTGCTGGACAGATGAAAATGGAGAAAAGGAGAAAGCCAGTCACTATTCTTCGCTGTTTCTTGATTGCAAATGCATCATAAGCAGCTGCTGTAAGATCCCGCTGCCAAGGGGTTACCATGACTCCTCCACCATGATACATTGTGTTCCCCAAACTGTGAGCCAGAGTAAACCCTTCCTTAAGTCCTTTCTATCCAATATTCTGTTACGGTAACAGATTAACATCTCTGTGAACATTTGATAAATCAGTAATATGCTCCATGTTGAGTCAGAATGGTAGTTGTACCTGTCATTGGCCACACTTGACAAAATAAACACATTTCTTAAGGTTTTCATACTAATGACCACACAGCTGGAAACCTGATCACAGTACTTTATTGTCTTGTGGTGTCTTAGTTAGGGTTTTACTGCTGTGAACAGACACCATGACTAAGGCAACTCTTATAAGGACAACTTTTAACTGGGGCTGGCTTACAGGTTCAGAAGATCAGTTCATTATCAGTCAAGGCAATAATAGCAGCATCCAGGCAGGCATGGTGCTGGAGAACAAGCTGAGAGTTCTATCTCTTGTTCCAAAGGCAAACAAGAGAAGACTGGTATCCTCAGGCAGCTAGGAAAAAGCTCTCAAAGCCCACCCCCAAAATGACACACTTCCTCAAACAAGGCCACACCTCCCCCAGCAAAGCCACATCTCCAAATAGTGCTACTCCCTGGGCCAGGCATATTCAAACCACCATACATGGTTAGTAAGAGAATCTGGGCATCCTCAGGGCAGTCAGAGAACCTGACCCTGGATTCTCTGCTGCCCCCAGTGGTCCATTGGCCACCTTGGATGATCTTTGGTTTGTTACACACATCTCTATCTGTGCATTCACATTCACATAATATTTTCATGAGTTCTGTGTTGTCAGTTCCATGTATGAATTTACTCTTTTTAAAAGACATCAGACATATTAAGTTAAACCCATCCTAATGACTTCATTTTCAATTACCCCTATAAAATTCTATTTCTAAATAAGGTCATATTCTGATCTACCAGTGGCTAAGATTTCATTTTTTTAAGGGAGGACATGAGTCAATCCATGACACTAAATTTTACAGGAAAGATAAAAGAGAAGAAGTCAGCTATATTGAAAGCTAGAGGAAATGGAAGGAGTGGTTAAGAACACTCTTTGCCCTTGTAGAGGACTTGAGTCTGGTTCCTAGCACCCATGCCAAGTGGCTCACACTCCCTGTAACTCCAGATCCAAGAGATCCATCATCCTTTTCTGGCCTTCACAGATATTTTCATGCATGTGTGAACATGTTCATGTGCACGCTTGTGAGCGTGCACGCGCATACACACACACACACACACACACACACACACACACAAAAGTATTTTTAAAAAACTAAAAAAAATTAGAAAGGAATAAAGAGCTCACAGATGTGAGATAACAGCAGCAGCTGCTTCTCACACTTTAGGAACAGAGTAAAGGTAAGAAATGCCATCAATAACAAGTGCTACTTAAAGTTGTACACCGCAGGAAGATGGAAATGATCTGCCTCATTCATAGTTAGAAATCATTGCATACATTTGGAAGGCATTCAGAAATCCATGCCAGAAAAATATGGCTATGCAAAAATTAGACTAAAGAGATGGTTCTTCCATGGAAATCTGCTAGACGCAGTTTCACGATTAATCTAAGCAACAAGGGAATGGGAGCGAGGGAGTAGAATGGTATTGCAAGCCTAGCAAGAACATCTGTAAAAGCACTGTGGGTATTAATACTGGTACGTATTTACCAGATGTTATAAAGGAACTAGATTGACTCAGAAATAGGAGTAATAAATCTAGAAGTAAGGCACGAGCTTACAAGGCTACTCAGAAGACAACAGGATATATTGTCCAATTTCTTCTCACTGTGTCATCCGAAGAGGAGAGTTAGAAAAACAGGAACCTCACAGAAGGTAAAGGCAAGGGCACAGAGGGATCCCTAGCCAGGAAGTTCACTTAGTAAGAGCCTGCAACTCCAAATGCACATTGGATCTAAGATGCAGACCACCCCATCCTGACCTCTGGGACCTACAGCATGGTGGCCTAACTACATGAAACCTTCAGGTTGTCTAAGCATTGCTTCTATTAGCTGGAAGGGCATACCAAATATTCAATGAACATATGAGCAGAATGTAGTACTTACTAGAGCTAATGGCTGAAATCCAGTTGTCCACTTTTTCTGGATAATTAAAAGGATGAATTTCTTGGCTCCCTGTTGTGCAGACAGGGCAGCTACCAGTGAGAGTGAGCATGGTCATTTCCAGATGACGGTACTGAACGGATGATGTGAAACACTGCGGAGTTCTCTCTCCATTCTTCTCTTTTGCTGATCTTATGATCCTGTGACAATCTAAATGGTATTTATGAGCTAGAGTCCTCCTGTTGGAATAACATAGAACAATTATCCCCAAATCAACACATAATGGTCATGTAGCTTAGGTTTAAAAAAAATAACAGCATATTTTATTCTCAGAGACTCCATGCTCACCATCTGTGGTGGTTTGAATGATGATATCCCTAAGAGGCTCAGATATTTTGTTATTAGGAGGTGTGGTCTTGTTGGTGGCAGGAGATCATGGGGGTGGAGGTGGGGGTTTATGAAGTGTAAAGCTTGGCCTGCTTCCAATTTTCCCTCTCTTGTATTTGAGGGTAAAGGTGTGCTCTCTCAGCTCCATGTTTCAGTTTCTTACTGCCACATCTTCCCTGCCACTGTGAACTCGAACCCTCTGAAGCCACAACACGTCCTTCCTTCCTTAAGCTGTTCTTGGTCCGGGTGCTTTTTCCTATCAACAACAACAAAAAAAGTAACTGATACACTATGTGACCCAGAGTTGAAAATATACACTCACACAAAGTTGGGACCTTTGTTATTATTAAAAATTAGAAGCAACCAGAATAGTCTTCAATAGGTGAATACACGAAAAAAAAAGTGAGACATGCAGACAACTGCAGGACTCAGCAGCAAAACCAAGGTAACGAACAAGCAGGTGAGGAACTTGGATGCATGCTGTCACATGAAAAGAGCAATTTCAGTGTGATGGCAACTAGGTTGGTGTCTAGTTGGCAACTAGATGGTAAGACACATTAAAAAGACTGGCAATTTCCATGCGTTGGATAGAGAGAGTGAAGAGTAAGTAGGACACAGAGGACTTTGGCATTGGTGGAACTATCCGGCATAAGGTTGTCATGATGGGTACATGGTATAGTTTATCCAGCCAAACCCATAGAATATGTAGCACAAAAGATTAAACCTAGTACAATCGATAGTTTCCACTATTATTAAGGTACCAATATTGGTTCCTCACAAGAGGTTGAGAGTTATTTATTGCTGAAATAGAACCTACTCTGTAATAATTGATATGGCATATATACCTCATCCTGTTGAGAGAATAATCTCACAACAAAGAGAGACACTTATGACTTAATTTGGAAATGAAATGTTCCCATAGAGCCATATGTAAATATTTGGATCTTAGTCCATGACTAAGGGACCACAGTGAGATCTTTAAGAGATGGAACCTGGTGGGAGGAAATTAAGTGATCGGGAGTGTGCCTTTGAAGGCAATGCTGCTGCCAAAACTTTTCTGCTTTTTTTTTTTAAACTTCCTAGCTATCAGGAAAGCAGCTCCCACCACCACCTGCTCCTGCCATGGAATCCTGCCTCAAGCTCAAAGGTAATGAGCCCAACTCACGGGAAACCCCCCTCTGTAACTGAGTTAAAACAAACATTTTCTCCTTCTAAGCTGATTATCTCAAGTATTTGTCACAGTGGCCAAAAGCTGAGTAACATGGGGACATGGTATAAGCTAAGCAAAGTTCACGGGCATAGCGTTCTACTTCTGAAACCATAGTAAGTAGAAAAGAATGAATAAGTGATATTAAAGCAGTCTTCTGAAAGATAAGCCTCTGAACATTAGGCACTATAGCTCATAGTAAGACAAAAAATATTTCTACATAACCAAACTTTACATGCTTGGCATAACATTAATTTCTGTTGCTGTCCTGCAGCAACATAAACAGTAGGTTACCTGGAAAACGAAGTTAGAAATAGATAGGA